>NC_072036.1:13990000-14290000 GCF_027791375.1 Indicator indicator
TCTCATCCTCCAACTGATGTGGTGCCATGAAGACCCTGCCTCAACCTCCTCAGTTACCACCCTGTAGGTAGTCTGGGGGATGCTGAAGCTACCTCTGCTCAGCCCAGCTGACCTCCCTCAGCCTTTCTGCATGGGGCAAGTGCTCCAGCACCTTAATAATGCCAATCCTGTTCTGTGGGGCCCCAAACTGCTCTGAATAGCAGAAACATTTGAAAGCAGCTGCAGAAATCTTGGGATTAAGAAGCAAGAAGTGTCCCAACAGCACAGCCTTTGTGGGCTGCCATGTGAGGCATTTACTTATGCAGCAGATTGGTAACTCACTTCTTTCTTGTTTTGTCCTCAGCACCTCAAGAAGGCTTCCTCTGCTCAAGACTCTTTACAAACTTGTTTTCCCTTTCAGCATGCAGTTATGTGAAACCTTTTCCCATCCTCCTCCTGCAGGGTCACATCTGAAGTGAATGATGTCAGTACATTCCTGGAGAGCAGCACCACCTTCAGATCCAAGCAAGTGCAGATGCTTAGCCCCAGGTTCCTCGCAGGTTCTGCATTACTCAGAGCAACTATATGGAACAAGAGCTGTTGAATGAGGAGTGGAGAAAATCTTCAGTGTCACAGAAACATTAATGCATGGCCCAATGGTCAAAAAGCGGATTATATTATGGTAGAAGAAAAGCTGTTTTCCATGATAAGCACTAAAAGGTTAGAAAAACAAACACACCTGCTTCAGAGCCTTAGAAAGTGTGAAACTGAGGGAGTTCTTTCTCCTTTGTCAAGAGTTTGCTTTGAGATGCTGGATGAGGATGAAGATCTCTTGCCTCTCTCTAAGATACTGGCAAATGTCCTCTCAAGTGACATGGTGAGGTAGGCAGGGATGGGTGAGAGCTGAAAGTTGGAGTTATTTGGATAGGCTCCTACCTCACTGGTGGTCTCACTGTGAACATGAGACTTGAATGAAGCATTTCAGCAATGTGTAGCCAGAAACATCATCTGTCCTTTTTTGTGTAATGTTAAAAGCAGAGACTTCCTTTCCTTCTCAGAAAACTCATAAAATAATCACAGACTTTGCACCTTCAAGGAATCCTTTTTGAGAGACGGAGTTTTAAGCAAAATTAAAACCTGTGTCCCATTTTTAAACAGGATCTTTATAAGCTCTTGGGGGTATCTCACCCTCTGCAACAAATACCTGAGGAGCCAGTGGGTTTGGTGCCCTCCTCCCTGGAATGCCTGGTGACCATCTGCCAACAGAATTCCACCCAGCACTCCTCCAGCAGTAAAAGAATCAATAGCAATAAAAGTAATAGCTGAGGATCAGATTGAATCATAGTTTATGTTCTAACCTGATGACATCAGGGTTCAATAATTCTTGAACCTTTCAACTCAGCTTGAAATGGACAAACTTTTATTTTTGCCCAATATGTCTTGGACTTCATTCAGGATTTTTTTTTTTCATTATTATTTGTTTGACATTGGTTGTGGCTTTCATATTCTGTTCTAAAGTTTGAAGGAGAAAGCAGATCAGGCTCTTCAAGCATATAAGAACTGAGCAAAGACATTGTTTTTATAATCACTCTAGATCCAAAACAGCTGGGGAATGAAAGTTTACCTCTGGCAGGAAAGCAGCACTAAGGAGAAGAGCTTTTGAGTGCTCTGCAGAAAACTGGGCTTGATGTGATTCAGTTATAAGCATTTGAAACCCTCCATACAGAGCACATCATAGCAGCTTCTCTTTAGATTTCACAGGTACTGGCATCAGTGGACGGTTTAGCTGCAAAGGTTTCACCTGAGGATGTATTTCTGTACTTCAGAGAGAACATTTCAGTAGCCCATGCAGAGGGGCATAGGCTCCTGTTGGGACATGGGTCAATGTTTGAATCTTAGAGGCCTTTTCCAACCGTAACAATTCCATGATTCTATGTTAGCTGGGTCTCAGCTAGCTTTACTCCAGAATGAAAGTGTTCAGAGGCCAAAACACCTTTGCTGATTCCTGTTGGAGCTGTTTAGCCTGGAGAAGAGAAGGCTCGGGAAAGACCTTAGAGCAGCCTTCCAGTGCCTGAAGGGGCTCCAGGAGAGCTGGGGATGGACTGTTTAGAAAGAGCTTGTGGTGGCAGGATGAAAGACAATGGCTTTGAGCTGATGTGGGGGGCAGGAGACTTAGACTGGAGATTAAAAAGAAATTATTTCCAGTGAGGGTGGTGAGACTCTGGAACAGGTTGCCCAGGGAGGTTGTGGATGCCTTCAGCAACCAGGTCTAGTTGAAGCTGTCCCTGCCTGTGACAGTGGGGTTGGAACTGGATTACTTTAAGGTTCTTTCCACCCCCAATCATGCCATGATTCTGTACCATGACTTCACAGACAGGAGCATCTCCCTGCTGTGCCTCTTACCTACACTCCTGTCCTTTGGGGAACGGGATTGGGTCTTTTAAGTTGCCACAGTTTAGGACCATGAGAGCTGTGCTTTGACAGCTGCCATATTTTTATCTCTTCAGACATACATGGTCCTGTGATTCCTGGAGTGTTCTTGTACATAAAAGAGATTGCTTGAAGGCACACAGATGACTTTAAATATTTCTGCACTTCACAGTGAATTGCTCATTCACCTGAGTGTTTAACTGTGTCAGTGTGTTCAGCATTATCATATTTAATTGAATGGTTCAACAAGATAACCTGCCAGTGCACACACAGTCCAAGGCATTATTGGCTCACAATAAATAAGGCAACTCTCACACAAAACACAGGGGATTCAGCAAGAGAAACGATGTAGAAATGAGAGAGACATGGATGCAGGGAGGGTTTACTAAAGGCTGATAACTTATCAATTCCTACAGACCTGTGAAAATCAAGGCCAGGAAAGAGATAAACTGAAATACCACAATTGAAGCAGACAATTGCAACCTCTGGAATATTTCTGCTTTGCCCTCCATCCATTTCATACCTTGACTTGGATATGCAGAACATTTAAACTTACTCCTCAGGTCTGTAAATGTCCTAAAGTTTTCTGTTTTGAAGCCCTTGGTCTTACTCCTTAAAGGTCAGCCTTAGAGGAGGCTGCTGGTGTCAGCAATGCAGCTATTTTCTGTTCTTCACTAGCAATCTGCGCAGTCACTGATTGCCTTGCTGGAAGACCAATGCTGAACCAAACCCAAGAGAAAGGGACACCAGCAAATATTGCTAAGAGAAGTTTCTCACCCTGCGACATCTTTGCCAAGTGGCCTACCAACAGTACTCACAGATACCCCTGGCTCTGTGGATCATTAAGCACAGTATGCCAGGGTCCTTAGGCTAACAGATATAGACTTGGAGCACCCAAAAGGAGGTTACTTAACTTAGATAAGGTCATAAAATACAAGAAATTATTCCCTTTTCCATCCTTGGTGCTCCACAAATGCAGGATTTCCATTCTCAGCTAAAAAATGGCAAGGGAAGAGGAACTTTTCAGCCAAGCCATCCTGAAATCAGCAATGTTGCTTTTTGTCCTTGAGTGTCTCAACCTGATTGCCATCTCTACTCAAATCCCCTGGTAACACCAGGGCTGCAATGATGCACCAGAATTTTTTCCTTAGCAGATTACTGAAATCAGCAACCAGCACCAGGGATGTCCTCAGAGCTGTGAAGGTGCAGAGGTCCTAAGCATCAATAAAGTGTCTCAAATGATGTCCACAATTACAGCACTAGGCTCTGGGAGTTGAATTTCTGGCACAAAAAGATTTTTTTTTTCTCCCTGAAGAGATCTTTCTCAGCATCCTGCCTGCTCCTTCACAAAGTGCTGTAGCATGCCTGGGGCTGGAGCTCAGAGCAGAGAACACAGAAAACCTTCCAGGAGTTCCCAGGCTGTGACTCATTTGAGAAACTAAACAAATTTGGTGAGAGGAAGAAGGAAGGGAATAAAGTCAGCTCCAGAACCTAGAAGTAGCTGTGATGTCTCCTTGCTTTTGGTAGTTTGCTGGGCATTTCTGGGGGTCTGTAGTAAATGAATGCATAAGGAAGGCAGTGTCTGTCACTGTGAGGCTTGGCAGAAGGCAGTTAGTCTGGATCAATTAATGTCAGGAAACGAAAATCATGCAGCAATGACACAACTTTTAAAGCAGCATTTAGTATGCACAGCTTTCACACAAGTCGGGAATCCCTGAGACTAGGCAGATCTGGTACCACCTCATTTTAATTGAGCTTATTATATTTTTAATATACATTATAGATGACAGGTTCCCCTCTACTTACCTGTACTGCTTTTGTCTCTCAAACAGGACTGGCAGATTAGCTGCTCTGAGCTACAGCCCAGAGCTGGAGCTGCAGCTTCAGCTGTTGAAGTGACTTATTGAAAATATATTAGAGAGCAAACTTAGCTTTGGGAAGTGGGTAAAAGGCATTTAAAGAGCTGACTGAAGTGGTCAAAACAAGGCTAAGTAACTCCAACATTATTTTTTTCCCTGTTATGGAACTGGACACCAGCAGCAGCCCTGGGAGAAAAGTAATCCTAGAGCACACCTTGGCATTTGTATTTGCCACTATCAATACACCAAGGGAGGAGCAAGAGAAATTGCAGACTTTGAAAACTGGACCACAAACATCATTCAAGCTCTGCATGTCTGAACTCTCTTTTTTATCCTTACAAGAAGGTCAGGACTTGACCTATGAAATCAATGGGAAACAGGAAATTTCCTAAACATGTTTGCCAAGAGTGGCTGTTGACGGATACTCGAATTAACAAAAATCATCAGGTAGTGGTGCTCATCTCCCCATATTTTGAACAGTCTCCAATAATTGCCCGGGAGAAGCAATTCCAGGCAGGAAGCAGATATTGAGGAGCAATTGTGCTTTCAGAAATCACTCTTGCTTTGCTCTATGTGCAGGTCACTCACTGTTGGACTAATGAACTTCTAATATGTCCTGAAAGCACTTCCCAGCTGAGCAAGACTGAGACGCAAGAAGAGAACTACAAATGTATAAACATTTCAAACAAAACCAAAGCAAATGTGGTTAGAATTTCAGAAATGTTTCCCCCCTGATATTTCAGATTGATTTGAGCTGAATCTTAAAGGGCAGGCTACAGCTGCCCACAGACTGACCTGAGCAGTGCAGTTGCCAGGTGCATTTCCAAGTGAGGCCTAGGTATGAGCAGAGTGGCAAAGCTTTCCTTCATTTGCTTACAAAAGGCTCCCTGCAATATTTAACCATCAGTAATTAATAAGCTCAGCTGTACTACATCACAAGCCATGTAGATTGCAGAGGTTTAATCACATTAATGTAATCATGCTATTATGCTTTCAGGGTAATTCCACATTTCGCATAATGTGTGCAGTTATGCTCACCTCAGCTGATGGCACAGAAATCTGGAAAGGATGGTGAGACATTTGGAATAACTTTGCCAGTCAGCACAAGCTGTGGCTCTGGCATTTAGAGAGAAAAAGGGGGGGAAAGGAAAGAAAATATAAGAAAGACAATGGCAAAAGTCTGTAAAATCACCCAAAAAAAGGCTTTAAGAAGGAGGCTGGGGGACAATTATTGACCAAACCAATCACTGGCATCAAGTCTGAAATCAAGGAAGATGTGTCCTGCAGAAAGCAAAGCTGAGTTGCAGGAACCAGTCCCACCCTGTCTGCTGGAGTCAAAGGGACATTCCAACAGCCAGTCCCAGAGGATGACTCCTTTGGCACCCCAGTGCAAGCCTCTGCTGATTGCTACTGTGCCAGGAGCTGGCTGTGCACCAGACAAAGCCTGACTGCAGCTGCAGCCTGTCTCCAGCACTGCCCCAAAGCACCATGGGCGTTTGCTCTGGCTCACAATCACCCTCTGGTACCTGAACACAATAGATGCCCACTGCTCCAGGCAGAGATTCAGGCTGTAAAGGTGAAGGTGGCTATGGCAGAGAGATACAGCAGAGGTGGCACAGTTGTGGCTGTGTCACACACGAATCAGTACCAAGAGTACATCAAAGGCAGCAGCACCAGGAGAGGGCAGACAGATATGAGTGCTCTTGCAGTAAGTAAAAACTGTTGTGGCTTCTCTCTCGTCAAACCTGGCTGCTGGATCCTTATTGCACATTACAATTACTTCTGAGATGGAATACAGGCTTCATGCATTGTATTTATTCCACTTCATTTGCATGCTAAATACATAACATTTGCATTTCTGCTAAAGCAACGACACAAACATGTCACTCCAAAGATGTACTTTGATTGGAACCTGTAATTATAACACCTAGCAGGAGTAAGATAAATTCTCAACCTACAGTGGGAGTGTTGCAGAGGGAGGCCAGGGCTGCTTCCCTGAATCGCTTCTGAAGAGAGCTGAGGAGGAGTGAGAATGCAGAGAGAGCTGCTAGCCAAAGGCAGAGAACAGAGGGAGCAGCTGAAAAGAAAAAAGGAAGCGTCCTAAAAATACAAGTGTCTGAGAAAACAATCTCTCAGAAATGCTCTAAAGCGAGAGACTCACCTGGCTGACAGGGATTGGACATTTAAGCTCTAATAAGTATTGACATATAAGAAATCAATGCAGTTTTGAAATGCAATTACTGAGCAATTTGCATGAAAACCACTTTCAGGATAGGAAATCTATCCCAGGTAACATCCCCGTGTGCAGGAGGCTTCAAACACTCAGTCTGGAAGCATATTTTAAACATTCAGCATGGAATTGCAAAACACTTTAAAAAGTATACTCCCCAATTAGACTACTCCCTGCTCATGGAAGCAGGGGATGAAGCAGCAGAGCAGTTTATTGCTGCAGGCTTTTTCCCTCAGCACCTCAACAAAAGGCTTCTACTGGCAAGGGGGGCTACACAGAGACTGCTCCTGCAAGCTGCTGAAGCACCCAGGGGGTCTCCCAGCCTAAGGTCCCACTGCTGTGCAACTAACTTTGGGCAGAGCTCCTTCCCCTTCCACAGGTAAATGTCTTGTAGTCTACACAGCAAAGGTAGGGCAGCAAAGTCTGTCAGCCTAAAAGCCTTGACAAAAAAGTGCCCTATAAATGTCCCAGAACCCTCTCACGCTTCATAGCAAGCAGGGCACAGGTGTGAAATGTCAGCGCTGGGTCCTGCACTTGCTCCAAGACTGTTTCAAACCTTCTGGAGACTTACCTCTGCTTCCCAGAGCAAACTCCCCTTGCCTTGAGTGTGCTGCTGCAGGTACACATCCCCACACCAACAAGGGTAAAAGTTCTACCAGGACTTACACACCAAGAGCAATATTTGCTGCTAATCAAGCAGCTGATACCTCTTGGCAGATGCCTTTTCAGTGCTTCTGTGCAGGCAGAAGAGCCCAGAAAATTGGCAGTATTTTAACTTCTGCACCTCAGTAAGAAATTGCCATGCCTGTTTCTCCTAAAGCTCATCCCATCAGAAATATTTGTCAGCCATACAAAATGATAACAGTGCAGCTCTGCTGGAAGAAACCCAAGTCTGTGTATTTCAGCTGTCACTGGGAAAGTCACCAGAAAGTCCCAAATGTCAGGAAGGCAAGAGAGCAGGTCAGGGGGCAGAGAGCAGACATGGGGTATGATAATGAGTGAATACTGAAGACGGAGAGGTTTGGTTTGGGAGTTGTCAGGGGTTTTTTACTGCAACAAAACCCCTAACAAAGTATCAAACTATCAGTTCGTATTTGGCTTAAAATGCCACATTTGAAAGGTAGTTTTGTCATGTGAAAAAACCCCAAACAACCCAGAGAAAAGTGTGCCACTTGTGAGGTGACCTGTCTGAGAATTCACACCTTGCACCTCCTAGTCAGGAATTTACAAATACACACCAGGTACAAAGAGCCAGACCTCGAGGTAGCTAAATGCAGCTTTTAGAAAGCCAGTAGAGACAACAACCAGAAGGAAAATCCTAAGCCTCACCTTAACCCTTCTGCACCTTGACTAGGTCACTGAACACAGACCATCATCTTGCTTTTGATACCGAAGCAGAGCTTCACTGTAGGTGTTGGAAGGATGTCTCCTGCATAGTCTGCTGCTATACCCAGTGGTCAGAAACTATTTGGAATTAATTACTTATTCACTGATACAGAATTATTGGACACCTATTTCTTTCCCAGAGACTTTAAACCTGTTTGTATCTTACACAAGGCTAGCAAGGAAATGTCCTCTCTCTTTTCCTCCTGGCATTTCCTGCCCTTCCTGCACAAGCTGACATTCCTGCTCCACAGCATCTGTTGGACTCTGGGACAGGTATGAAGTCACTCATCCTTTCCTTCTGATCCCCCACCCTGTACACACACCCTGTCTGCAGACCCCTGCAGTTCTTCCCCTCCCTGCTGCAATTGCTGCTAGGAACAGCCAGGTGCCTTCTGGCCTCAGTTTCTTTGTCTGGGTGCCTTGCGCACTGTTCTGGGGGGGGCTTGGTTACCCTCTTGTCAGTCTTGGGAGGAAATGTAATTTTCTGAGCTCTCCTCTAATCTCAGCCTCAATCTCCCAGCGTATCATTGGCAGGCTGAGTTATCAGGGTGGCCTGGTGGAACCATCTCTGTGGGATGCACTTCTCACTACCACCAAATTAATGCAACTTGCACAGATATGCCTTCAGTAATATTTTCTTACTTTGAAATGTTATTTACCAGGAGAAGAATTCTTTTTAAAAAAATATGTTTATTTAGACAAAGTTTGACAGAGCAACGCAGGAGCTTTCCTCTAAGTGCTAAATTAGAGCTTCCAAATGAACAGATTGGATGAAAATCCAGCTGTGCCCCTCAGATCAGCTAAATGCTTCTGGAATCATTATCTGACATTGATGAGAAGCTCCCTGACAGCTCCTCCTTGCTTCGGACAGCTGCAGTGAGCAGGTCTCGCACTCAGATCATTCTCACACCGCTGAAGAAACGCAGGAGTTTTACTTGCTCCTTGTGTTTTAATGACCTGCTTGGTCGAGTTTGGGGTTAATTTGCTTTTCTTTGGTTCTGACCATTTTTAACGCTTCTTCCTGTTCGCAATTCTCCATATATATATATATATATATTTGTTACTACCTCTGAAAGGGTTTGCCCCTGGCAGATGTTTCAGAATGGTCCCTACTGCTGAAGCTCTGGGAAGAGTGAGCACAACACTGCAGTCACCATCATGGTTGTACTCTCAGGATAAAGAGGTCCTTTTGCTCTCAGGCAGGCAAAGCCCTTCCTAGCCCAATTTCCTTTTGGAACAGAAGGTAAATTGTAAAACAGTGACCAAAAGAAAAGTTCAACCAACTCACCTTGCCAGCAGAGACTAAGAGGTGTCACAACAATGTGCAGGAGGATAAACACAAGAGGAGGAAATTTGAATGAAGAGGTTTTTACATGTAGCAGGGAAAGCAGAGTTAGGAGGGTTAGCTGGAACCTGAGAGGTCAGCAAGCAACTAGAAATAGAGCAGCAGACAATGAGATGGTTACAAATTACTCACAAATTAATTCACAAATTAGAACTGTTTCACCTGAGATTGCTTTTCAGCTGCCTGGGACAATGCTGGAGTAGCCTTGCCAGCAGACCAACAAGGCAAGGAATGTGTTAAACTGGAGACTGGAAACAGGAAAAGGACTGTGCCACCAGCACCAGCCAGCGAGGCATATGAGGAACTGTCTCCCCCACTACCTGCCCTGCTGCCAACAATCTGTAGTTCAATGACAACTCAAGGCAGAAGTGAGTGGGATGTGGAGGGCTGGGGTGCTCGATGTGGGGGTGTCTCCAAGGAGGGTTTGCAATGAACCTGTAACTCCACTGCACCCTAACACCTTTAGGTGTTATTAATCTTCCTCCTGGGTTTTGTAGGTGTCAGAAAGGTGCAAGGAGAGCCTCCAAGTTGTGGATTAGCTGCGGTTTGGAATGTTTGTCATCTTCTTGGGGCCTGGAAAGTGACTGCCAAGATCTAAGGCAGTAAACAGGCTGGGCTCTCACCAGAGAAACAACCAGGAGTAACTGGGTGTGTGCTTTGGGCTCAGCTCACTCCCTCAAGGTTGAGCCAGCAACCAGATTTTCCCATTTCCACTAGGTCCCAGCCACAGACACTGCCTGAAGTGTTCTTTTTCCACCCACATTGTAGAATCTGCATTTTCTTTAACAAACTACGCTACTGCCTCTGGCTGACGAAACCTTTGGTCTGCTCTGCTCCTCTGGCACATCCTGGTTATGGTTTACTGGGATTTAGCATATTGCAAGCCATTTTTAGGGAGCTGAGAAATTCTTTGTTATGTGGTGGACTATGCTGCAGGTTCTCTGAACCAGGTACCTTCTGTAGAGCAATATGCAATTTGTTATACCCTAAAGTATCTGCCTAATGCAAGTCAGAGGAGTACTAAGATAAGAGTGCCCTGGAGTAAAGGAGGAATTTGGGCTGGCAAACTCAGCTCTAGACATTGGCATTGCAGACATTGACAGCTGGGTTAGGTACATTTAATCCTAAATTCCACTGGTGATTGTTTTAGGAGATACCAATATAGAACCCTCTGGTTAATATTACTGCTCCTCGGTTCCCCAGTTCAGACAATCTGATCTTGAGAATTAATAGTAAAGCTGACTCAGCAGCCATGCAGGAGCCTTGCAGGGCTGGGAGAATCACCAAGGTGCACACATGCATTGCTCTGAGCCTCTTTCCAGCTTGCCTTAAGAAAGAAGATCTAAAGACTAACAGTGTACAAGGAGCACTGCTGTTGTGAAATAGCAGTCACTGAGGGAACAAATCACCCAGCAGCAACAGCAGCTCAGAGCTACCAAGCTGAAGCTGGATGCTAGTAAATAGCATCAGTAAACAGCATCTTTGAATTTCTCTCCCTGATCTGCCAGGTACAAAGAACATACCCTGAGCAGCTAAAAGTTGATGTTATTATACTTAAGCCATGCAGAACTTCAAACGCAGAGGGCTCAAAGTGGTTAAATGGCAGACTGGAAGATATTTAATAACAAGGGAGAAAGACACAGCCCTGAGACATTTTGCACACTGCTCCTACAGGAACTCCTAGCCCAGAAGCAAAGAAATACTCAGACAAGAAGTAACCAAGAATCGTTCCTCTGTTTCATCTTTGTGCATGAGAGGGTTTACACAAAAAAGCATCCTATTTTTACTCATTATGTATAATCTCACACCCATTTTTCACATAAAAGAATATTCTAGACTTACATATACATCTTGGTGAGATCTCTTCCATTCCTCAACTGCCTGTGTTAGCAGTGCCACAACTGCTCCCCTTCAGAGAGCTTCCCATTCATCCTGTAATAGCTCAGTGTGGCTGATTTCAGTGCAGTTTCCATGGTTTGATTTCAATGGCAAGGGTTTATTCAGCAAAGCATCCCAGCCTTTGTTCAATTTAGAGCAATTGGGCAGTTCTAATACATCCTGCAAATGAGACACCTGTCTGCAGCAGTGGGAATTAGCAACATGTCTTCCTGGGCTTCTGAATCAAAGCTAAAATCTGAGGATGCCCTTCCTAGCACTGAGAATTCAGTGGCAGCCTCAGCAGTGGTCACTGGAGAGACACTATGAATTCTGATCACAGGACTGACTTAATTTTTCTGTACTTCCTAATTTGAATTAATAAACAACTCCACACTCACACCTCCAGTAAGCAAAACACCAAAGCAGAGTTGCTTGTTAGAAGGTGATTGCCTCTCCTGCTCTCTGGGATGCTCAGCTGGGCAGATCAGGCAGTGGGAGTACCACAGAGCCTGCAAACTAGAGAACCAACCCTTACCCACTTATGGACACACAGTGTGATGGTTCCTGTTGTAGGACCAAGAGGAAAACCACACACTGAGTGTTTTGCCCCATTAATCTTATTACCTGCAGATATATTTTGCTTTCTGGTGCTTGCAGGAGCTGCAGCTGCCAAGAGAGGTTCACTAGACAGCATATTCTGCAGATGAGTGGAGAGAAACATCCTGATCCCAGAGAGTTTGCACTGTAAGAGAGCAGAAGGGTGAAAAGAGCTGAAGTGACAACTCAACAGGGCACAGTGACCACCTGCCCCAGTTCCACCATGGATGAAACATTCATTTTTCCATCCCTCGACTCCAAAGTAACACATTCTTTGTATTCTTTGTTGTGCTTCTGGACTGCCCAAACCTTCTGGTCAGAGAAATGGATCAGAAATGAAGGGACAAGTTGCTTTATCTCAACAGTTCAAGCATTGGCAAGCCAGCAGTCCAACCTGTGCTTTGAAGACCCTTCCCTGTGAGACTAGCTTGATCCCTGGAGAAACAGAGGGAGAAAGAACATTTCTGCTGTGCTCAAAGGATCTAAGATTAGTTAGCAAGTGTAGAATCAGAACCTGAGTTGCTTGTGCTGGGGCTGCAATTTACTTTTCATAAAACTTCTTGGGAGCTGCTTAAAAAAAATGAACCTTTCAACAATGCTATTGGTGGTTCTGCATCCTGCCTCAGCCACGCACAATAGCAGAGTCTCACAATGAGAATGGCTCCACTGGAGCAATGCTAATACATTTGCCACAGCTCTCACTCTGTCATTATGCACAGGAGCCTGTGCTTATCCCCTTTTAAATTGGAGACTCTTTTAACCAGGAATCCCCAGGATGAAACTGAACCATTTTCCTCACGGCAAAACAAATCCTTCTCCGGTGGATACTGTTATTGTTTATTGTTACAGTGTTTTATCAGCACTAAACTGTATGAAAGCTTCAATTAGTTCTTGATGAATGATCCCATAAAATCATGTAGTTTCATTTCCCCTGCCACCAGATATTTCACTGAGTGTTATTAAATGGAGTATAATCGGGATGGAATTCAGGAAACTTGGAGTCGTCTTATTTTCCTTTTGGGCCTGAACATTAGAGAGTGCCTCAAATATTTCATTTGCTTAAGGTGACAGCTCTTTGTTCTAACTCTGCCCTGCTCAGCTATGCTCAGGACTGCTGCACTAGAAGCAGCTGACACGAGGGGAGGAAAGCACAGGTACTGCAGCCTCTCTGCACCAGCCTCCTCTGCCAGGAGCTTTGAGAATTTTGTGTTAGGAAGAGCAGGATTCACCTGTGGGGCAATGGTTCCACCAGACTGCCCAAGGGCCTCACAACACTGGAAATCCTGCTCTGAGCAGAACTTTTTCTTTATCCAATTCTCTCACCTGAGCTCAAAAAAAAGTGGAAGATTCGCACATCTGGGTGGAGGGCCTGGCTGCCAGATCATGGAAGGAAATTCCTCCAGCTAGTTAGAGACTCACTGCAACCTGCCCAGACCTATTGAAAAATCCTCTTACTGGTCTCTGCTGCTTCCTCTCAGGTGTTCAGGGGGATTTCACTGGTGCTGCTGGAAGCGTACACTGCTGCAACCACCAGGGCTTCCCAGCAAGGCACAGTCTGCTGAGGGGGATAAATGTGTTTGCTGGTATCATACCCAACTATCACCAGACACTTCCCACTAACTCCCAAACAGAAGATATTTTCACCAAGAAAAAGAAAAAAAGGACAAATATCAGACTGTTCAGTCACCAAAGAAATGTAAAGATACTTATCACTCACTGCTAGAGGTTTTTCCCTTCGTAGAGCAGAAGATGAGGCTACCACAAGGCATCTTATTCTTGGCACACACTTTTGGAAGAGTTTGGAAGCAGGAAATCAAAGCATCAAACATCACTAAATGCAAGATAAGAAAGGCTCAGATTTTAGAGTTGCATTAGATCCATAAATCACAGGGGATTGTGAAAGAGAGAGGCTAATAAATACATGAATGGAGCATGATGGGGTTGCTTCCACAGGTATTTCTGGCACAAGTCAGAAACACTGCTAATAAATACCAGTGTTCAGGGCATACATTCACAGCCCCAAGGGGCAGGAAGGGTCTTTCCTTCGTGGCTGCATTATTGACTGACAAGGCAAACACAACCCAACAACCTATCTTTTGATTTGGGACTTAGAGGAGCTGACTTCGGAAAGTGGCTTTGACATAGGCACCTCCTGCAAGGCAACCCACCCTGCACCTCAGCATGACAGGGCCCTTTTGCTTCCCAGCAAACCAGGAGAAGCTCAACCCTGCTCAAAGGACATGCCTGCGTTTGTACCCAGAAAGGTACCCAAGCACACTTGGGGACCCCAAACCACCCCAGCATCCCTCCCTTCCTGTCACCATGGCAGCTCATTGACCAACTTACCTGGACCTCCATGGCATGCCTGGAAAGTGCCTGTGGCAATAGCTAATGACTTTTACATCCCCATTAGCTATTCCTACCTAACATGATGCCAGAGCACAAGGAGGGGAGGGGAACCCCCAGCCCTTGAATATCTGTTAGGGGAAGCAGCTCTTTGCATGGCCATCAGAAGAGCTAAATGTGCTTCGGGACAGAAGCAGTGGGCTCCCAGCTAACCAGCAGTGCAAGTGGGCAACTGTGCTCACAGAAGATTTCTTCACATCTCTCGAAGAATATTTTGAGTTGCAGAGATCAAACGAGGCAGAGGGCCCCAGTGTTATTGGTGTATTATATTAAGATCAGCTATAAATAAAAGAAGAAAAAGGAAAGCAGCCCAGCCAAATTGTTTTCCTCTGCCATTCTTTTCTTTTAATCAATATTTGTTTTTAAAAGCAAGAGAGTTCTACAGGGCTCTGGTTAAATAAGACCCTTTCTGTAATTACAAATGTACACATATAAGAATCCTCTTAAAGGAAAATAAGAGCCCACTGGGTATTGGGGAGAGAGGGTTTGTTCTCTTACAAATTTCCACAGAGCTCTGGGACCTGCTCCTCCGAGGATTTGTAGTGCTGGTGGGCTCCCACTTTAAAGAACTTCAGATTGCTGAGGGTGGTGTTTCCCCTTTGAAGACTGTTACATTTTTTAACAAATCCTGCTTTGAAGATGCTCATATCTGTGGGGTTCTCCCAAAGAGTTGGGGGAAGATTCCCCTGTTGATGCTATTTACCAGGTTAGAACTTCAAACCTGGGAAAAATAGCTGCTCCCTGAGAGCAGGATGCTCTGTTTGAAGCAGTTCACATGGTTTCAGAAGGCTTTGCTTCTGAAGTTCTGATTGCTAGAAGGTGTCTAGTTTAAAACTTTCTATCATGCACAATGTCACAGCAATCCTGGGGAGAAAGTAGCACAAATTTGATTTAAGACATGCAGAAATGCATGGCTGTGAAACCTCTCTGCATCATCTGTGCTGCTTAAGGATTGTGATCTCTGTTACAGTGACCTCTGCAGAAAGGTTCTCTCGATCTCCAAAGTCCAAACAACATTTGGACAACTTAAAAAAAAAAAAAAACCAAAAAAAAAAAACCAACCAAAAAACCACAAAGGTTCTGCTCTTTTGAGCAAACAGTGCTGATGATTGTCTGGTTGACTCTGCACAATCTGAACAGTCCTTTGGTGGCAGCACCATGTAGAGATCAACACTGCCAGGATACTCCTGACAAGAACTCCTTTCCTAGAAAGAGCTTTCAAAGCATATTCCATGGCAATGGAGGGATGATGGAAGATCATGGGACAGTGAGGAGGCACAACGTGGCATTCCTAGGTGAAAGGAAGGAGCAATGTCCCATCAAGATAGTGTTCAAATCCTGCATGTTCGGAAAGCCTCAGAAAGAGGCTTTCTCCTCCCTGCCAGTTCTGACACAAGGCTTGAGAGTTAACCCAAGCCCATACCCTACCAGCAGCTTGCTGCAGTACTCTGCCAAGGCCATCACAAACAAAGGTGGTATTTGAGTCTCCTAGCACAGAGCTATAGCACAACTAGACTTCGGTTAAGAAAAGCTAAAGCTCATGCAAAGCCACAGGAAGCTGTGGGCTGTTGCTGCAGACCACCAGTACTGGTGGTTGCTCTTCCAGAAGACAAATGACAAGTTTCTGTCCTAATTCTCAAATAGGCTCCAGAGAGAAAGCCTGAGGGCAATAGGACAAAGCCTTTTCCCTGCATAAGGTGTATAGAGAAATTATAAACCCCGCTGGTTTACTAGGAGCTCATCTGAACACTGCAGCCAAATGCCTTTCAGCAAGGGAGAGCTGCATTGCTCCTGTGAGCACTCAGATCCAAGGAGTTTATTAACCTGGAAGGAAACATAAGGCAGTGTCTGTGTTTTCTGTAACTGACGGTAGGGCAGGTCCTGCAGGAGTGCCACGTGGAGAGGTGCTGCCGGAGGTAAAGCCATAGCAGTACCTGTCCATGCGTGCAGAGAGGACACACACAACAAAGAACATAATTCCTTTGTATTCTAACAACTTTAAGCTCATGTAGGCATCCTGATGTCCTACAACTCCAGTGGGTGTTTGGGGTTAGAGAAGTCTGATTTCTTCCAGCGAATGAAAAGAACAGAGAGGAGCAAAGATCTGTAAACGGTTTCCCAAGTAACATTGTGCATTTGTCCTCACTTTAAAAGGCATCAAGCAAACAGCATTAGATGGAGAACACAGAGAGAAGCCAAAGCAGGGAAGAAAGCAGCAACAGCAGGCTCTGTCCTGATTAATGGGGGCTGTGGATATCTTACTGCTCTGTCTGCTTGGCTAGCTTTGTTTCAAATCTGATACAGATCTTGTGCTGCACAGCCAGTCCTGGAACAGTCCCTGTGCCTTTAAATTCAGGCAATGCATCACTTTCTATTACCCTGTGTCACATCAGCCTGGGACTGTAAAGGATGAGTTACGTGGACACGAGCCAGCATGAGGGCCTAGAGCAGGCAAACCCAGGATTTCAAGAGAAAGACAAACATTCTCCTAGACAAATTATTTTATCTTACAGCACACGCTGTTTGTGTAGAAACATTTAGAAAGGAAATTATTTGCTGCCTTATACATTGGAGTCCACTATGGGTTCTTTAGTTTGGGACATGGACGCCTTGGGAAGCATTTTCCCAGTAGTCATTTAAGTTACAGAGCATTCAGCTTCCAATGGGAAAGAGAAACTAAACTCTATCCAGTTCTTAGTTCAAAACTCAGGAACAGAGACTGGCAGCCAGCATTGAAGAGCTTCATCACCATTTACATCTCCCAGCATTTGCCTTGTGTTGCAAAGAGGCACGAGAGAGGTTGTGCTACAGAGGTTCAATGGCAAATCATCTCTCAGGTTGTGGCCCATATGGCTCTGTTGTGCTGGACCAGCAAGCAGTTAAGCCCAGCCTTAGCACCAGTGCAGTCCTGTGCTAGCACAAGCACTGCCTTTGGGCTACAGCACATCAACCAGGGAAGGGAAACCAAAACACAGACTGTCCAGCAGGATGGAATAAAGTGTGTCCAGCAGGATGGAATAAAGCGTGTCCAGCTCTTGACAGTGGAACTCCACCTCTGAGAGCAAACAAGGTAGGTAACATTAACAGACACAAAGTCTAGATAGACTCTTCAAATTCTAATCATCAGGCACAGGAATTCTCTTCTGCTGGCACCCTTAGCAACTCTATTTATTAACATAATGCTTTCAGAATGGAATTTTGGACCCCAAAAATGGTATGAAAAGATAAATTTGATAATTATGAAACATGAGCAATCACTCTTCTAGGAAATCACTAAAGGAACAACAGAAAAAGACATGGGAAGCTGGGTCCTTTTGGTTAGAAACTGTAAAGGACAGCAAGACCAAAGAGGATGTAAATCCCAACCCCCTCACCTCATTCTCCTCTTGTGTCAAGTCTTGCTCAGCCAAGAAGACAGTGATGGAGGGCTTGGAGGCATTCAGCACTACCAAACACCCCACCAAACCTGGCTGCTTAATGTGGAGCTGGATGCCCACAGCCTCCTCCTCAGCAGCCTTTGCTTCTCTGCAGTAGCTGCAGAGCCTCCTGCCAGGGGTGGGGGTTTCAAACACACAAATGTCAGTGTGCAGCAGGGTGGCCACAGCTTCATAGGCACTTATCTGCTTTTCTTTGCTGTGTACCACAGTCCCCAGTTCCATCTGCATTAGTTTTTATTTCAGCTGCATGAGGGTTCATGGCTGCATCTTGCCCACATTACTCAACCCCCACTGGCTCGCTGGCAGCTGCACATCCATGACTTCAGTTTGGCATCTGTTTTCCCTTTTGCTCTCTTGTCAAAACTGCAATCCCTGCCTGCATAACTTCTCACTCTGCACCAGTCAGGTAAAGAGCACACAGCACAGTGCCACACTTGTTCTGCAGAGCAGATACCTCCTGCAAGTTCATGCTGTGAGGATCTGAAAAGCTTTGGGGTTCCACAAGGTGTGAAGACTGCTGTGCTGCACCAGAGAAGCCATGGCCTCAGCCAGGTTGTAATTAAATCATGAACAACCACAACTGGAAAAAAAAAGAGCAAATTTTAGCCCTGGCCTTGAGAAAGGAAGCTTTCATACTGGTGAAAAGGGGGGGGATGTTTTACAGGAGAAATAGAGAAAATCAAATCTCCCAAGTGCTTAGTTCTAAAGCTGAATATTTAATTGTTAAAACATCTTTCATTCGTGTCCCTACAGCTCACCTCCTTCCACTGCTCCCTTCCCAGCAGAAATCAGGCCTTTTCTCAAGTTTATATCAAACAACAACAAAAATTCTGGTGGCAGCTGAAAAGCTTCCTAGAAGAATCCTGAATATTTTATAGAGAATAAAATGATATTTATTTTAAGTGCATTCCACCTTCAACACGACTGCATCCCCTCAACAAATCTATTGCGTGGTCCTGACACAGTTACTGCAAAGGTTTTTCCTTTGCTGTCCCAAGGGCCCAATTGATTTATCTGCCAGAAGCCTAAAGCCCCAAAATAAGATAGCTTTGAGTTTACAGAGGTCATTTTTCATTGTCTAAATAAAAATTTCTAAACAAAAATCTCTCATCCTGTTAACCGCAGGGTCCTTATCTCCCCAGAGGCTGCAGAGACCTGAAAGAAGCCATTTCAATTCTTTTATGAAGAAAGATAAAAGCAAGTTTTCGATTAGAGAGCCCAGGAAAGCCTCCTTATTAAATGGTGGTAACAGTAACTAGTCGAAAAGGCAAGAAGTGCTCCGGGAAGGCAGGGAAAAGGGAAATCATTATGCATGGAGCAAACACCGCAGATGAGGCTGCCAAGGCGATCCAGGCAGTGACATTCAGGAAGAGAGGGAACTTCACAAGCCTCTGGAGCTGGTTACGGCTCCTTCCTCTCTGTTTAAAGCCCTGCTTGATCAGGTGTGCTTGCTTAATTGTGTGCCCATGGCTTTGTCAGCCAGCATTACCTGTGTGCCACAGTAACTACGTGACCAGGCTCACTTGCCCCTGATCTGTCAGCACTCAGAGCACTGCCCAGCACTGGTTGGGTCTGGAGATGGGATGGGAGGGGGAAATTCCAGCCCTGCAAGGACAGATTCTGCAGGGGTAAGCTGGAAGGGGAAATATTAGAAGTTACTTCATATTCCAAGTTATGATAAAGGGAGATGAACAGAAACATTATTGATGATTCACTGAGAAATTACCCAGGCTCCTGAAAGCAAAAGGGTTTTGCTGTTTGGAAAAAATATTGAGTACGTTAGCCTATTAATGCTTCCCCTCTCCTGCCTGAGAGGAGAGAAACAAAGCAGCATTCAGGACACCCTGCTTTTCTCCAGGCTGCCACTTCTAAAGAGCTAACCTGCCAATTCAAAACAGAAAGCTGAAAAAGCCCAGCTGTAAATCCCTCTAAGGAAGGAATTCAGGAAGGGCTTTGAGAGCTGCCCCCCTTGGACAGGCATCCAGCTCTCTGTCCCTCAGCATTTAAGGCTTTCTGCTGCACTGGCTCTATCCCTAAATGTCTGTGTGAAATGGGACAGAAATGCAGAAGGGAAGAACTCCAAATGACCAGAAATGAGGATGATGCAGTCTCAGTCTTGTCCAGCACCACAAAGCTTTTCCTGTGCTTGCCACCAGCAGAGCATCCCAGCTAACACTGCCTGCACTTGTGGCATGCTGGTGGACAGAGCTGTTCTAAATCCATTTCCTGAAAACAAGTCAGAAAATAACCTGAAGTGGATTTCCCTGCCCCTTCCCACCTTCCCACTGTTGCCAGTACTTCCTCCCACATGATCACTTTTAAAAGGTGAGAATGTTCTTGCCCATCCAAGGGGATTTGGTGCTTCCCTGCCTTCACACAGAATTCAGCAGAACTGAAGCAGAGCTGCATTTCCCTCTACGCTGCTCCCCTCCCTGGCCTCTCTGTGACAAGAAGTCATTTTTCTGGCTTGAGTTTGTATTTTCAACTGTATTTGTGCTCCGGAATGGAGCAAAAGAAAAGTTTGGTTCACCCAATTCAAATCAAGAAGAAAATCTTCAGTTGCTAAAGGCAGCACAGCTCTGACTTCAGTGGGGTCAGGAATTTACCTCCAATGTGTAGCTTTGTGATGTTAATAACTCCAGCAGATGCAGTTTAATTTACGCAGCTATCTTCTTTACCTGTTCTTTACTTTTCTGTCTTTCTATACCTACAATAGAGATATCTATCTCTAATTTTTAAAAAAGGCTATGAAAATTAGGTTCCAACCCAACCACCCTCTGCCGTGCTTACTTCATTACTTTTCATATTTAAATGCCTCGTCTTTGCAAAGAGCAGTCCTGCTGCTCAGCACAGTCCTGCTCAGATCCTGCCTGCATCAGGAGCTGGGTCAGGACTTGAGTGTGGGGCTCCTCGAGGTGTCTGTCTCCTGCACTCACCTGGTTGTGTAGCCCTAGGGAGCCCAGGAGTGTGTGGCTGCTTTGGCTGATGCAGGCTCTTTACTGTGTTCCCCTGCCAGAGGGAACACCAGTTGTGTCCCACAAGGAATTTTCCTAACCAAAGTCCCTGTGCTTGGGCTAATATACTGGTGCAAGAGATACAGCTTGTGGCTTACAGGAGATGAGATGACTTGAATGTCCTCTGAAACCATGCATTTAAAACTCCCAGGCATGTTCTCACACATCTGTTCCACTGCACATCACAGCAGCCCTGGTAACCACCTCCCCGGCACTGCGCCGTGGTGCTGCTAATAACAGCTCTGATAATTACACACACAAGGATGTGCAGCTCCCAAGCATTGAGGATAACCAAAATATAAATCTCTCTGACAGAGAGCTTTCATTTAGAATGTAAAGCGCCACATGAAAGACAAACACAAACAAGCACAAGGCATCTGAATTGCAGCTCCAATTGAGATCCAAACAAACCAAAGTTAGGTGTAAGGGCAATCCATACACAGGGACACCCAAAAAAAAAAAAATAAAAGGAAGGAAGGAAGGAAGAAAATAGCCTCTTTTTACATCCAGACAGTCCAGAGAATAATAATGTACTAGTTTTTGAAGTCCAAGTAGCTATTGAAGATTGTAATGATTTCAGTCTAAAAAGCAATGCTGGAAAGCCTCTTCAGAGCTGCAGGCTCCCACTGTGAAGGCACAGTGTGCCACTGCACATGGGTGTAATGGAGACAGACAAAAGAGAGACTTCAAGGCAGGACGTGGGGAAGCACTGGATGCTGCACTTTCCCAGAAAGCCTCCTTACAGCTTTAGCAGTGACAAGGAGAGAGGTGGAAGGGGGGCGAGGGGGAGCTTGGAGGCTGAAGGGGGAATTGATGGAGTCATTTCTTGCCCTAACCTCAAACAGTGCCTCAAAGCTGATGCCGTCACAAGCGGAGAAGCTGACAGTGTCCTTTTATTTGGTCAGAAGTGGCACCAAAGGTTTACCATGAGAAAGGACCAGGGAGGGGCTGGTGGTTTCCTGCACAGTCTACAGTGCCCCACCATTCAGGCTGAGCTCTCAGGCCAACCTTCCCACACACACAGACACCGAGCAGTGCTGCAAGGGCTGCAGTAATCGTTCTTTAAATTGCATTCTTGCAGCTTGCTCTACTCTGTGTGTTTAATTTGACTGAGAAAAAAAACAGTGTAGGTTGTTACACAAACAAAGGACAGACTAATTAAGGTGAAATGACTCAGATGAGTTTATACAAAGATTTAAGCCTGGATTATCATTTAGAGATGCTGAGCGCTCTATAAAGCATCAATAGTAATTACATTTTATTTACTTCCAGGATCTGATCCTGTATAATATTCATGAGGAAGAGAGAAATATTGAAATTATGTTTTCCAGGAACGAGTTACCTTGGGTTTTCTTAATCAATCCACCATTTGAGCCAATTTTTTAACGGCAGTAGAGAGCACACCATGACATTTATACTAGAGGTTAAGAGGATGAGAAGATATTTGTGAGAAGCCCTTTTTAAACATAAAAGTATCATCACCTGAAGGGAAAGAAGAGACATCAGACTTGCAGTTGAAATGAATCTACTAACATGGGAGCAGCAGAACAGCACTGGCTGAAGAAGGAGTGCAAGGAGAAGCTCAGGACCCCTCCTTACAAGAGGATGGGTTTTATCCTGATAAATCCAAGTGTCAAAGGTGGGTCTGTAGGCAATGGTCAAACACAGGGAAACACAGTCAGCAGCTTCTTTCCATGTTGGGTCAAGTCACTCCCAACTCTGAAGTTTTACTGCCTTGAATACAGTCAAGACCTTTGTGGTTCTGGATACTTTGAAGTCAGTGCTTTTCCTGAGTGGGATCCTACAGAAATGGAGATACGGTTGTGGAAGCCTATGCCTAGAAATTCCAAAGAGAAGCAGAGAAACAGAAGAGCTGATGCTGTGCGAACATTAGGAGGTTACTTCCCCAGGTACCCACATGTAAAGGTCTTCAGGTGCAGAAATGCTCCTTGGGAGCCCATGTCAGACTGGAAGCTCTCTTTGGTGCTGCAGAACATTCCCCCTCTTGCCTGGTGCTTGTTCCACAGGCAGAGCCCAGCCCTTCTAATACTTTTGCTCTTAAGTACCTTAACAAAAGCTCAGCTGGGTGCAATAACCACATTGATCATCACTCCTGGGATCAGATGTCTCTAACTTGACTGCAACCAGGATTTTTTCTTGGCTGTGGGCTGTAATCAGCACTAGAAAACCTGGAGCATCAGCAAATAATTGTAACTCTAATAACATTAGGAAATCTGAGCTAGAGACCATGCAAACCATTCCAGCACCATATGTTTGACTTCTTTTTCTCAGGATTCAAAAATAAATAAAAAGATGATGGAAAGCAAAAAGCAAAAACAGGATAAAAATGGCAGGCTGCTGCTGCTGCCACTGCTGTCTCTGGGAGCTGGCACAGATCCCAAGCATTTTAATGGCAGGAGGATTTTCAATTTTTAGTGCTTGTGCCCTACATATCTTTTGCCTTCAGCTCTTCTCCACAGCACTGACTACATGATGTTCTGAAAAGTGAACCTCCACACTGCAGCCTTGGCCTGTTGGAGAGGTTCACTCTTTTTGCCTTTTTTCCCCCCCTTTAATTTATGCTCAAATTTCAAACATGGGCATAAGGATTATATTTTTATTTTACTATATAAGGGGACTGAAGGAGTCTTGATGTTGACAGAACACTTTGTGTGATATTTAGCAGCAAAGAGGGAAACTCTGTCAGCCCAGAACTCACAGGAGCAGGAGCTGGCTAAACTCGTGGCACTGTGTGGGAAAATTACCTCAATGCTGTCTACTTCTGCTGATTTTTCTTTATGCTGACACTTCTGATGCCCTGAAAGTTGCTGTGCTCACATCCTCTGCTGCTGGTGTCAACTATCACTCTGAGTCTTCACATGCCAAGATGAGGAAAACCTACTGCAATGCCCAAAAGACTTAACTCCTGTCAAATGTATTCATTTAACACAAGCACTCTGGTCTGTGGCTCTGAAGTCTTAAAGTGATGCCATGAAGGAGGAGGGAAGACAAAAACAAGCAGTACCTTGAAAACAAAATCTATTAATAGGTAGCCACTCCAGTTCATTGCAGGAGAAAGCCCAAAAGGCAGAATTAGATTTAAGAAAGGCAGAATTAGGTTTTCAGATGAGCACTACATGCACAGGATGGTGCACAGCTTAAGACCATGGTCACCACTTGGGTCACTTTCAGACATTAGTGCAGATTTCAAATGGTTAAGTTCTGTGTGCAGAAATATCAAGAATAAAATTCAGCTTCACTTCAACACTTTTCTGTTCTTGGCAAGACCAGAGCAGCTCAGTACCCAGTGAGTGACCTCCACCCAGCACTTACCACATCCACCATCTGGGTGGGTCTTTGGGTTTTGTTGAAAGGCCCCTGCCCCACTGCTTTCTTCATCACACTTCTAAGACCACCACCCAAATTTAGTCTTTGCTTTCCAGTTAACAAAACAAATGAGCAGGAAGGTTCAGAACAGGCAAGAATTCCTCTTGTAGTCTTGTGTCAGTGAGGGACTGTTTGCTCTTTAAAACCTTTCCACTAAGTAACCAGGATTTGGTTTTCCTCAGGTGCTCTTCGTCCTGGATGCAGCAAAGGGGATGCAACACTTCATGACACCTTCTGTTTACCTACAAAAACCCTGCAAATATTTGGAAGGCACCAGCAATGATTCAGAGAGAGCAGGGTCTGGCCACCAGTTCTGCCTGACTCTACCTCTTGGTTCCTTAACTCATCAGGAACCTCAGGCTCCTTATCTTGCCTCTGCACAATGCTGGGTTTGAGTCACTCATGTGCTGTGTGGGTTTTTAACTCTTCTTGTATTTCTTCCGAACAATGAACCATCTTAAAAACACTAAAAAGAGCAATCAAGCATGCAACCAAACCCCCAAAACCAAGCACAGGAAGAGAAGAAAGCTTCTGGGGAGGGAAAGCAAAGCTGTGTGACAGATGGAAAGGTCTCAATGGATGAATGGTACTACTACAAGAAAGTAGCAGGCAGCCAGAGGGAATCAAATAATCATTATAGAAGAAAAATGAGGGTTAAAAAAATGGGGTAAAAAAATCTTTGACACCAGCAGGAAATTCTGGAGTAGCAATGGTTGGTGTTTGCTGGGTTTGAAGGGAGATTTAATTATGTGCTCCCCACAAACAGGGCAACCAGCAAAGACAGAGAAGCTGGGCAGCTGTCAGGGGGGTAGATGTGGACAGTGCAGGAAGCTGAGCCTGTCCTTGGAGAGGCAGCAGTCTGCTCCAGGACTGGGTCTGGCATGCCCCCAGACCTGCACAGATTGCTTTCTAGCAATCAATATCTGGAAACACCAGAGGCCTGTTTCAGAGTTTAAAAAAACAACAAACGGGCAAAATTCAGCTTCAAAGAGACCTGGTCCCAAGCTCACATTTTCTTTTTGCCACTGGGGGCTGAGCTAAGAGCTTTAGACAAGGCTCATTTTTCATCCCTCCACAGGGCCGTGGGTAGAATGTGAAGCGTGGTGCCCCTCGGCTGCCTGTCCCAGCAATGCTCTCCAGCTGACACTTGTCCCCTTCCACCAAAGCTGGTACCAGCCCTTCCACAGCAGCCTGATTAATAAGTCTCCTTTAACATCCATTACTCTTTATCTACCTGTAAAGGGAAAAAAAGAAATTAAATACTTACTGTTGTCTTCATTTCAGTCCCTTTTTCTCTGGAGAGAGCTTGAAAACTCAGGAAGGTTCCCTTTGTTATTTGAAATGTCACTGAGCAGCAGCTACATCCAAATCCAGCACAGCTGCTTTACAGAGCAGCAGACACCTTTTCAGGGCTGAGACATGTCTCAATAGAAATTAAAGCCAAGATTCCCTCCCCCCCCTAATATCATCACAAAGGGATGCTTAAAACAAAAAAGCAAGCAGCTCTTAGATATTACTGTGAGTGTGAAGCAATAATTCATGTTTCTGGAGCCACAGAGGGTGCCCTACAGTTTGATGTCTCCTGTTGCAGTTCCATCTTTCCCTCTCTCCCATTTGATCTTCATTATCTTTTGTCTCTCCCATTCGTTTGTCAAACACTTAAAGGCAGTGCACACTTCTCAGGAAGACCTGATGCCATTTGTTTCCTTTGCCCATCTAACTTAAGTTGCTGAAAGCTACCTGTCTAAATAAAGCAAAGCAAGCCAGAGAGGAACAGAAAATCCAAGCAGCTTTTTAAGGAAAGAGCCACAAGGAAAGAAGAGGGGAAAAAGAGGGAAGAAGAGGGTGTGAGTAGAGGGAGGGGGGAAAAGTGAGGAAAAAGAAAATAAATAAAAAGGCAAAGGAACGAACAAACTGTATTATTAATAGCAAAGTGCAGGATGATGGATGAAAAGAACAACAATATCCTTTAATCATAAAGCACTAACTTTCCAGAAGTGCTGGTAAGTGAGTGGAGCACTGAAACCATTTGAGGTCTCAACAGATGGATTAGGAAAGGTTCCACAGTGGGTTCCTGGACAGGTTTCAAACCAGCAGCCTGATGAAGAGGAGCCAGGGATCCTGCCAATCAATAAACTTTTATGTGAGCATATTTGAGTTATAATATTGAAACACAGCAGACAAGTGGGGAACCAGGAATTCCTCATGCTGGGCTAACAGAGCAGGAAGTTTTACCTGAATCTGGAGATCTCTTTCCTTCCAGCTCGTCTCAAAGGGTTTTATAGCTCTCGCTGTCACCACAGGCTCATCAGCACATCAACAGCTCCTGGTGGCTGTGTGGAAAGGATGGGTGGTGCCAAGGCCACAGGCTGCCAGTGTCTTACAAACAGTTTTTAGGGATACAAATATTTAGGGAGCAATGAACTTGATTTTCACTGAAGGGTGGCAGCTCCACATGGCAATTACTCACTTCACTTTGCACAAACAGTCTGAGGAGAGCCATCAGAGCGCCAGGTCGAAGGACTGAGCCCTTCAGCATGAGGTAACAAACAGGAGAGTTTTATACCCTTTCTTTCAAAATAGCTTTTAGAGCCATTTAGGAGAAGTTACGATTGTTCAGAAATTGTTGGCAATGAATTTTGTCTCTTTCTCTCTCCAGTGGCCAGAGCTGCAGCCGGTATTTTATGAAGGTTCAAAAATGGATCTTTATATAAGAGAGGATCACTCTGAGGTCTAAAGCCTTGTGACGCCCCAGGGATAGAAACAGGCACCAGAAGGCAACATTTCAGCCTTCTGTATGACACCTGAGCTCACAGGCCATGCTCTCTTGTACTCCATTTGCACCACACTCTCCAGGCTTCCCTAGGGGAGGAAGAGGAGGAGGAAGGTGGTAAGAAGTCTCACTCATGCCTTTGCTGTGGGCCAGGCTGTCCCTAGCTCAGTGCTCAGCATCAGCAGCTGCAGCATGCAGCGTTTGGAGCAGTGGCAGCATAAATTCTCTGCTCCTCGCGGTGACTCAGGTCCTGTGACATCCTGTGAGGATCTCAGGGCATGTTTACAAGCAACAGAAAGCCATCGGTGCTGTGAATAGACTCCAGCCCAGGTGCCGTGAATCAGCTCCAGCTGCCAATTGCTGCCGGTTGAAATACAAAGCACTCTGCAAGTAAAAGCATTAACTAAAGCACACAAAAGACACGAGGCACAATCTCTTGAAGAATGTTTATGTTGTAATGGGCCCCACAGCTCCCAGCAAAGGCACCCAGCTCTTGCCCACAATTGGAGCAGTAAATAGTGTTCTACTCTGTGTAGCTCCTGGGATTCAGATCCCCACAGCTGTCTGTGGGGTGCTGCACAGAGCTGCATGGGGCAGTTCAGTATCTCAGCCTCTTACTGAAAAAAATTAACCTGGTTTTCCTAATGCATTTGGCACTCTAGTCACAGAATCCAACATTGCATGAAACTCATAGGCCCCCACAGAGAAAAAATCCTTCTCCCTTTTGGTGCACCACTGAGGGATGTTAAAATTAGTTGAACACAAGAGGAAGCAAAATAAATCATCTCCTTTAGGGACCAGAGTGTCTTTGCCTCGCTAGAAAGAGGAAAATGGATATGCATGTATCTGTGCATCACATTTCTGTGTGCTGCCCTGGACACCCCTGCACCTCCAACCTACCTCAGTGCTGTGCTTCCTCTCTGTTTCAGGCTCAGAAGAACAGCAGCTTGATTGCAATGGCCAACCAGCAGCAGCTGTCACTGCCACTGACTGTGCCCACACTGAATACCAGCAGTGCAAAAGGCATCCAGGTCTCTGGGATACACACAGATGTGTGTGCAGAGATCAAAGTTCAGAGCTGCGTGCCCAGTTTTTTGCTGCCCAGAAGGAAATTTCCTCATTGCCATCAGTATCTCATCAGCCAAGGGCAGCCCGGGGCTGAGTCGTGAGTCCTGCCCCAGTGCGACTATGTTGACAGAGAGTTTGGGTTGACCTGAACTCCAGACAGCTGCAGGACAAAGGTTGTTTATTAACTCCCTGCTGATCAGCCCTAAGATGACACTGGTCATTTCTTCTTGTTCTATCACCTGATACCACAGAAAAGAGACCAACCCCCACCTAGCTCCAACCTCCTTGCAGGGACTTGCAGAGAGCAATAGAGCTTGGTAAGATGTTGCTGCAGACTTCAGGTGATGCCCACCTAATCAAACAGGAGATTACTGAGTGCCAAAACATCCTGTGTGCACTGAACACTCAGCACTGAGCAGCCAGAAATGGTTAACATCCAGAAACATTTAGGCAGCTAAAGATTTCCACATTGTCTGTAAAAGAAATTTTAGAACAGGCCTTCATTTACCTACAGAAACATTTCTTTACCTATTTAATGAGAGCACTATGCTTATACATGAGATACCATCAACTTATCTGGAAGAAAAGGATATTTAGGAGCGGAGATGAATTGTCCTTAAACCATTGCTGTTAAATATTACCCTGAATTAAGAATGTCAAGAACGTAAATGACAAGCCAAGTTTAATGCTACACCTGTAGGCAGCACACACTTTGATATTCCTTATACAGGAGAGCAGGCATGGCTTTGTCCATGCAAACCTTCACGTGGAAGTGCAGTGAGAGCTGGGTGGGGCTGGGCGCAGTGAGGGCTGGGATGGGCTTGGATGGGCGCAGTGAGGGCTGGGCTGGGCGCGGAGCAGTGAGGGCTGGGCTTGGATGGGCGCAGTGAGGGCTGGGCTGGGATGGGCTGGGCTCGGAGCAGCGAGGGCTGGGCTGGGAGCAGTGAGGGCTGGGCTGGGATGGGCTGGCCGCAGTGAGGGCTGGGCTGGGATGGGCTGGCCGCAGTGAGGGCTGGGCTGGGATGGGAGGGGACATCTCAGGCAGGCAGGACAAGGTTTTTAGCAAGAGGCTCAGTAAGCAATGTCTGAATTCCAAGGCTGAGAAGAAGCCTGGACCTTAATGAATCTCAGAGACTTCCATCTTTGTTGCAGAGACTTTCCACAGGAAGCCTCTCATGAGGGCTGCATGTTGCCACTCTTTACGCACTCCTAGGAGTCTAGCAGGGCTAAGAAAGGTTTCACTGTGATTTCAGTATTTAAAAAAAACAGTCATCATTTGAATTGTGATTCATTGGGCACCTCTTTAGGCTTACCTGAGTAACGTTGGTTACCCACATGCTTCCCGGCTGGATTTTGTCTAGAGAAGATGCACTGACAGAAAGTCTGGGAAATTAGTCTTGGGTACAGCAGGTGACCCCCAGGGACACTCTGGTCCCAATACACTCACACACTCCTACAGGAGCAGAGAATAGGTTGGGTTGGAAGGGACCTTAGAGATCCCCCAGCTCCAAGCCCCCAGCTCTGCATGCTTCTCGGGAGCACTGCCACAAACAAGAGTGATGCACAGGAACCAAGAGCATGGGGCTGCATTCCTTGCTGACCATGGAGCAGCGCTCACTGCATGGACCAAATGAAGGCAAACACCTCTCCTGCTTAGATTTTGCTGTGTAAGAGGCAAGTCAAAGGAGCTGCAACTAGGGACAAAATAACTGTGAGAAGGCAGAGCCAGAAGTGTGTCATGCATATTGCCAGGAGTCAAGGGATTGAGGAGCTGTGGCTGCATATTTCCTAGAGAAAAATGCCCAGTTTCCTGTAAGCTCTCTGATGCTCTGTGTTTGCCTCTGACATCTGTATCTGACTGCAATGACTCTAAAGACAAGGTGTTAGAATAGTCTGAACCAGCTGTGGTGATTATCCACACTGTGCAATCCACTACTATTTTATTAATACAAGATTAAAGATAACACTTTCCCAGAAAAGGGAACAGCAGAATTAACCTCTATTTACCTTGACATAATAAAGATTTAATAAAACATGGGGAAATGTCATTGAACAGCGTAATTATTCTCACATGAAATTTAAATGTAACTTAATTCTGTATTCTGCATGTTTAATGCTCTGAGATTAGTCATCATTGTTCTTTTCTCCCCTCTTCCAGTGCATATTTAAAAATACCTCAAGCAGCCTCAGACAGTTTGCTGATTAAATGCCTCCTGTTTGCAAACTCAGAAACTTCAAACCCCCAAACCAGGAGGTGCTTTGAAAGAAATTCACCAAACTCCTGCACCCCATCTCTCTCCATCCCTCACCCTTGTCCAAATCTCTGGCTGTCGAATCCGAGAAGACTCCTGCATGTTTATGACCCCAGACAGGCACCGCAGGGGAAGCACTCAGCGCACTGAGACGCGGCAGGGCTGCGGCGGGCGCTGGAGCGCTGCGTGCCGGCCCGCCTGCTGTTGTTCCTGCAATACTTTCCAATAAACAAAGATGTCAATCAACCCTCTCTGCAGCGCATCACAGCTCAGATTTAAACCACTTCAGACACAGAGATGCCCCCAGCTCACACGTTTAACAGATAAAAATTCAGCTTTCTGTCAAGGCAGAACTCAGTATTGATTGGGGGCTGTATTTAGGCTGCTGCCTGCTGGAGCTGTATTGCTTTCAAACTCGTACAAAGTCCACCACAGAGACAGAGCACAAAATGCTTCTTTTCTACAGTCCGAGTTTTTTTAAATGCTCTGCATTGATTAGTGGCAATTTCTAAATAAATTACAAAAGAAGCAGCCAAGGCTGGAGTCTATCTGTGGGGAGGGGAGCTGTGAAAACAATCATCCCAACTTTGATCACTTGGTGTGATTCTGGTGCTCTGTAAATTAGCAGCATCGTTCACACCTGCTTGGTTACAAATCACGACTGTGCCAGCCCTTCAGCTGAAGGATTCAAGAGCAGACAGAAGAGGCTAAGCTTTGCGTGAGCACCAGCTCTGCACTGCCGGCCACTGCAGCGCCTGGCAGGCTCTTTGCTTTTACCCAAGTGCTGCCTGCACTGCTCCTCCTTGCACAGGGTAAGGCACTGGTGACCTGCTACCTGATGTATTTCAGTTTGTCCTCACATCCACCAGCACTGCTCTTGGGATCCCCAGAGGTTAGACACTGTCACCCCTAAGCTACTGAGAGATTGGCACAAAAGCACAGTACATCCCCAGCTAATTACATGTGAACTGTAGGTGCCACCTTGGTTTTGACCCTCAAAGGCTGGCAGCAGTTTGACAGCCCTCAAGGTGGTCCCACCCCCAGCCATAGCTGCCCCACCACGATCAGAAGAAGGAGTGTGCTGCAGACTCAAGGTAACAAATGCATTGGGCATTAACCCCCAGAGTCCCAGGAAGCACAGAAATTGCCTCAGCCATGGCAACCAAGAGCACTCAGAATGGGCTGACCTCCTAGGGCTGCAGCTGTCAGCACTGAGGGGTTAAGAGAAACTTCCCCCATTTGACAGAGGAAAAGGAAAACAAACCCCAGTTAAGTTGTCCCTCTGCTAATTCCCTACTCAGGGAGAGAGATCCCAGGCCATGCAGGGCAGCTCCTGTGTGCTGGGAGGCAGCTCCCTGCTAGACTGCTGTTCTGAATCCTGCTGTTGAGTTTGGGGTTTGACTTTTCTGTAGCACTGGGTAGTTGAGAACCAACATTTTACTCACCCACTGTGAAGGATCATTTCACAGCCCACCACTTCCACAGGAAAAATTATCAGCTGCCCAGAAAAGCAGTGCATGAAATCTCTCACTGCTGGCTTTCCATCCTGGACTGAAGATGCCCTCACAGGCCAGGCTGTGAACATCCCAGCTGTCAGCCAAGCTCTGTAAGAGACTGAGACAAAGCCATGTGTCAGCAGTGCCAAGGACTGCCAGAGACAGCCTCAGAATTCAAGCCTCACAGAAATCTTTAAGTAAGGAAATGAAGAATATTTAACACTCTTACATTGAAAAAGTTGGGTTTGTGGGTGCATAAATATTTAAATGAATGAAAATGCAAACAAACACTTGACAGAAAATGGAATTGTTTCTGAGAAGGTTAATTATTTCTTATAAATAATTCAGAAATCACTTTTATTAAGCTTCTGCAATTTTTGGAGCTTTCATAAAGCATACATTGCTTACCCCAGATCTGAACCTCAGGGACAGATTATGAGGTTTATGGGGCTCATGCTGCCTGCTGTTAGCTGTGGTGTTCAGAGGCAGCCCTCTGGAAAACTCTTGCACTAAATGTTTGCTTTCAGCAGCCAGGATTTGGCAGTGCAGTGCACACAGACATAGCAGATCACTGCAAACTCCCAAGCTGTGTGGGCAGCGACTCTGCCAACGGCCCTGCACCCTCTGGTGCTTGCTGCTCTTGAGGGAGGGGAAAGCTGCACGTTTGTCAGATCACCAGGAAACAGGACCTGAGGATACAAGAAGAAGCCTGCTTTGATTTACCAAAGAGAGGATCAAAACACTCAGAGTTGTAAATAAGGGAAACACCAAAAATCTAAACTCTGTAACCACATCTATCAGCTGAGGGTTACACCAACCCCTCCCCATCCCAGCTGCTCTCTGGGGCTGGCCACAGGAATTCACTGTGCAGAACAGGGCTGATGCAGAGATCCTGGAGTTAGGCACAGCCTCTCTCCAAGGCAGCCTACCCCAGCACTCTCCCTGCCCTGGGAAAATGGAAAGCAATGCCAGGAAGTCAAAATGCTGACTGTACCTTCTCATCTTCTATGTTGTAACTTCCAGGTCCTTTGTTGGCCCTGAGAATGACCAAGCACCATAACATCTCATGGCAACAGAGAGGATTAGAGCTACCCTGCCCTGAACCAATTAACCTCTTTTAATTAATATTTCCACTGTGTTGCTCAGTTTACACTTCTGATGCTGGCTTCCCATGGCTTCTATTTCCCACCCCTTTGAAGGCACACAGGTAAAGTGTGTCAGTGCCAATCTGTGGGAACCAAAACTTCTGTAATCCCTGTGAGACTGTCACTGAGACCCAAACCTCCAGTCTACAACAGCTCTCCTGCCTCAGACTCACTCATTATACTGCAGACACACACCAAGTGGCAGCCTGCAGGAGCAAGGGCAAGCTTTGATAAAAAAAAAGCCAAATAAATTCCTTGTTTCCCACTTCCCCAGGTTGTTTGGTGGGGTTGAGGCATCTGCAGGGAAAGAACAAAGCTGTAAAGACAATTTCAATGTAAAATTTGTCAAAGCATTTCCTTGCTGACTGAGCAGGTGTTGAGGAACAGCACTGCTGGGAGGCAGCAGTTGTGTTCTAAGCCTAAAACTCCAAGATTTGGAATGGAAATGCTGTCAAGACCAAGGACCACAGCAGACCTGGCAGTACTGTTCCAATAGCACGAGGTAAGTGGTGTTAGCCTTGCACACTAATGCCTGGAAGTCCACCATGGCCCTTTAACATGGACTTGGCCATCAGATTGTTGGTTCAGGGTGGTGCTGAGCATGGGAATGAGGCAGAGCAATGAGCTGCAGTGTAATAAATCCCCAGCACACATTTAACTCATCACAGCTCTTGTGCTGCTGCTCAGTTGCTGTCAAGGTTTTACAGGCAATGTTTTTATCTCCCTGTTTATTCATGGCAAAACTTCTCTGCCTGCAAACCAGCCTTGCTGCAGAACAAAAACTTTGCTGCTGATGACCTCTCTGTAATGTTTCTCCCATTCACTCTGGGATGGAGGTTGCAGAGCCACTGGTGAAGCTCAAACCAGAGGCTTTAAATGCAGAGTATTGACAAAGAGGCAGAATGGAAACCCAGCTCTGTGTAAGCGGCAAATCACCCTCTGACAAGGAAGGTGCCTGTAGATCAGCCAGTACAGCCCCGAGCTTGCTCTGGTGAGAATAGCAGAAAAGTACCTCTGAGTGCCCTTCAGCAGCAGTGAAGTGAGGAGGAAGAGGCACACTTCAGGGGAAACAGGCCCCCTTGTGCCTTGTGATGCTGATACCAAACTTCAAAAGGATCTCTAAATGAGAGCTGTGGAAGAAGTCATCCCAGAGGCTCAGCTGCACACCAAGGGCAGGGCTGTCCCCCTCCCTCACCATCTGCTGACCCTTGCACAGGAGAGGCTTGCCAGGTGCCCCTCACCATGCTGGTCACAGCATGATAGGAACTCAAGAAGCATGTAGAGTCCTGATTGGCTGTGGGCACACACCAGGCACACACCAAGAGCAGAACTTGTGTAGCACTCAGAAAAAAAACAAACCTTGGGTTACAAAAGGCAGAGCAGCTTTGCTGGCACCTCAGTGCTGACACTCTGGAGGCATTCAAGCCCTCTAGGAAAACTGATACTTGATTAAAAGAAAGCCTGGCAGTGCCCCTGCTCAGCACAGCATCCCAGAGCTGTATGCATTTTGCAGACATTTCCCAAGGATCACTTGTCTCATTCTGTGAAACGTTCTTTCCAAATGAGCACCCAGCTCTGCTGTCTGAGGGTCAGTGCCTGTCTCATCCAAACTGCATTTTTCATGGACTTTGCTGGTCCTTCCCAGCAATGTTCTGACACAATCAAAGTATGGCTTTTGTCACAGCACTTACTCATCTGGATCCAGTTCAGCAGGCACATTGCTGGTGACAACAGAGACCAGAGGAAAAGATGGCCCAGCCACATTCCTGCTTCTGAGAGCAGCTGATATATCTTTTTTTTTGGCACAGATCTTAATTTCTCACTTCCTGTGTTGATCACAGTCAGAAATGACCAAGGTAGAAACCAAGGCCTCAAACTTCAGATTTGGTCTGAGCCCAGACTTGAAGCTTTCAGGATTTTGGTTTCTATCCTTGCAGAGATGAACTCTCACCACAGAGTGCAGGTGAAGGTATAAGGTCAGACTATAAATCCTTTGCCCTCAGAACCACAGCCACAGAGCTCTGCAGAACGGCATCTCTGCCCATGGCTGGCATGACAGCTGAGCTGAGTGATGCTCAGAGCTGATGCTGCTTAGTAACCAAACTGCATCCAGCTTTTCAGATCAACAGGAGAGGTTCAGGATCTGAGCTGGACTGAAAAGAAGAGCATCCAACCAATCCATAAGGTTCCTATTGGTCTTTAAAGCAAAAAACATCAGGAGAGGGCTGTTAGATGAATTTAGCAGCAGGGAAGCCTGCAGCTCATCAGCTTTCTTTTCCTTCCAAGCAGGTACTCACTGCAGTCAAGAGGAATTATAGCTGGGGATCTCTGGGCACCAGCACGTTTTTGTTATCACAAAAAGAGGCTGAACAATGCGATTGCACCTCCACAATCATCCCTTTTGTTTCTCCACTACAATGATACACTTCTTCATAATGTGCAAGGCTCATGCTTTGATTGCCAAACCATTCTGCATGGCAAGAGACAGCAGAGCAGCAGATTCTGCAGCCCGTCAGCTGGACAGAGGCAGAGGCTCAGTATATCTCTTTTCGTTCCACACTTGCTTCATCTCAATCTCTTCATGGGAACAGTTTTCTCATAGAGGCTTGTTCATTTACTTTTGATGACCACGAAGCCTTCATCACCAACTGCTTCAAAAGGACTTTTTGGTATCATCCTGGTCATGCTGTTACCAACAGGCCCCTTCTCTAGTTCAGATGTCTTCAGCACTTTCAGCATTTTCACAAGAGTTTTCTCAACAAATCCAGGTGAAGACAAGGACCTCAACAAAACCTGAAGTCAAAGCTCTCAAAAGTGCTGTCCTGAACGTGAGCACACCCATGCTGCTGATCCTTCATCCCAAGAGACAGTTATGATCTTTCCTCACAGCCATTGTGCATCTTGCATCAGGCTTGGGAGCAGCACCTCCCAACTGTGCTGGGTATCTCATTTTCACTCCAGGGCAATGAGTGGAATAGAAGGAGAAATCTCCTTTGGTATCCAACACACCACCAACAGTGGTGGTGCACACAGTCAGCTTCCACTTCATTAGTAGCCATCACAGCTATTGCACAGTCAGTTCTCCCTCCACACCAAGCATGAAATCTCCTGCCATCAGCACTGCCCACAGCTCAGTAAAGGAACAGATCAACAGGGAGAGCAGCAGGGGGAGGAATCCTGCATCTTCCTGGGAAGGTCTGCAAAGAAACAGAAATACAGCACTTCAAAATTAAAACATTCTTTCATTTCTTTTGTTGTTATATACCTGAGAAAATAGAGAAACTTAAATTCTAAGTCAAATTCCCAACTGGTGGTTTCAGGAGTATCAACTGAGAGCATAAAAAAACCAATCAGATGCCATCACAGGGCTGATTTTCCTTTGGAATGCCTTTGGTTTGCAAACCCTTGCAAGTCTGCAGCAGCAGCAGCAGACAGTTCCTAAGGCTTGGAATCCTGTTTTCTGTTCTGCTAATTGCTGGCTGGAAGACCCTAACAAATGTTTCCAATCTCTCAATATTATTTTAGTTACAACTTGCAAAAGAGATAAACCAGAAAGGAATCTGTGTTGTTGAATAGTTGGAAGCCAGTGGGAGGTTAGCACACAAGGAGCATTGCATGCTTGCAAAGCACACAGGTTGTCTGCCACAAAACCTGTCCATATTTGAAAGAAACTCAAGATGCTGCTTCTTTGGGTTTGGAATGAACCTTTTGCCCTTTAAAAAATATATTTCTTTATTTCTTCCTTTTTTTTTTATTTTATAGCACTCTTCAGAGACTGGCTCTCCCTGTCTTGATCAATGCCTGACAAATCCTGCTATGATTTAAAAAAGTAGCACAAACAGGCTGCCCTGAAAACACTCATCTGAAAGGTATGTGATGAAGGCAACCTGGTCAGTCTCAGGGTTGTTCTCCTCAGGGTGAAAAAGGCTCCTTCCCTGACCACACAAACACAAAATACTCAAACAGATCTTGCACTCAACAAGTCACATTTCCTGCATATCGGATTTACAACCTAGCAAAATTCCAACCCTGTCAAAGGCTACAATCCTGCCATCAATGAAAGGCACTGCTTGTGGCAGGAGCTGTGCTGCTGCTCATTGATAAATAATCTTCGGGAGCCCACATTAACAACCACAGGACTGAAGTGCTCCCTAGCCCTCCAGTGTCACAGTTCAAGGTAAAACGTGACAGATTTCAATAGTCTGAAGGAAGAAAATCTCCAGAGTGTGGAGATAGCAGTTTTGCTCCCTGGGAGGTAACAGGGCTCCTGTTTGTTGCAGACATGCAGCTACACTGATCATTCAAGAGAGGAATGTTATACAGCCTGCTAAAGGTCTTCACCAGCCCCAGCTGTGTTTCTTTCCTGCCTGTTTCAGGGTTTGGGGTTTTTTATTGTTGGGGTTTTTTTGTGGTTGGTTAGTTTCGTTTTATTTTTTTCAGTCTTTTCTTTTTTTTCCATTTAGCTATTGCTGGTTTGCCAGAGATCTTGAACTTGAGAAAGGTTAGACATCACAATGCTGGAGCAGTTTGTGAGCATCAGCAGATTTAGCTTGTAATTTCATTGATCTATGTGGGCTTGCTGTTTGCAAACCAGCTGCTGCACTGTTTCCCCACAGCTACTGATCTGAGTAGCATTGATTTTTTCCCTTACATTAACATAGCATTACTTCTTTAACGGGCAATAAATGACTGGATGTAAATACAAACAGGGCTGCAACAACAAAAGAGAAAGGAACCCACCACAACCATTCTCTTTATTTAAAGAGCTCTATTAATATTTTCTACCAAAAAAATTAAATGCCTGAGTTATTGATCAAGATAAATGCTATCAATGGCTTTATTTCCACGTTTCTTTTGCTAAGGAGTCATCTTCTTTTCCCGACTGTGTTTACTCTAGTCCACAATATTCCACCCTACAAAGGCTGCACTCTAAATGGTGAAATGGATTTTTATTTCCTTTTTTTTTTTTTTTAGGAAGGTTTCTCAAAAGCAACACAACAGATTCTCTCCACTGTGCTTATGCTAAAGCTAGGTGAAGCCCTCCCGGTTTTTGAAGGAGACATCATCTATCATCTCTAAGTTCTGTCACCAGGAAAAGAACCTGACTGGGCTGCATTTTCAGCAGGGTGGGTGTGACACCTGCTGCACGGCATGCACTGAGCAGCTCACTGAGCAGCTCACACAGCCTCCCTCACAGCCCTCTCACTCAGAGCTCTTAGTGCTTGCCATGCGTAGCAGGCAGAACGACCAAATCAGTCAAACTTAGATTAACCCTGGCTGCAGTGTGGCTCTTCAGAGCATCCCACTAATCACCTCTTCACACTTGCAGGAGATGTTCAGTGGAAGGGGTTTTTGCCATCATGTATTTAATGTGAGATTTTGCCCCTTACCTCAGAGTTATATTTTTCCCTTAATAGTCTTTTATGAAGGACTATATTGGGAATTTTGGGGAAATCCAGACAAATGGTGGTCACCAGGTCACCTTTAGCTACTCTTTTATGAGCTTTCCAAAGCACTTGAGCATTAGGCTCTCAATCAGTTTCCCCAGAAGCAAGGTGAAGTTCACTGCTCTTCATTTCCAGGGTCTCCTTTTGGTCCTGTTTTAACCATGGGCACCACGCCAGAATTTTTCCAGCCACCACTGCTCTATGTCACATCTTGCAGGTGTCTCTTCTAGCTCAGACTTCACCCTGCTGAGTGCTACCTGCTTTTAGTTATTTTCCATTTTCCCATGAGTTTACCAAATTGCTCAGCACTTCCCTTCTAAAACACCAACATTTTTGCTGGTGTTGCTCCTCTGCCTTCTGACCTTGTAACACAATAACTCCTTCAGCTGCCACCTACAAGCAAGAGCAAAACAAGGCTGTTTAGCTCCTGAGCTATTGGTGTGGTGACTAGGTAACCACCATTTCCATCTGGTAGTTTTGCTCCTTTTATTTTGCCTCTACAAGCCTACAGATGAGCAACTATGCACTTCTTTGAAGTTAGAACATTTATCCTTGCAGCTTTTGGGGGTTTCTGGCTTTTATTTTTGAGGATGGACATGAAGAACCAATCTCGATGGATTCTCTTCCAGCCTCACCTTGAGAACTGTTCTTCAGCAGAATGGAAACCAAGAGTCAAACCCCAACAGCACACAGAAATCACTGGCCAGAGTCAGCAGCAGTGTCTGATTCCAGGAGTTATTGAAGCTGGCTGCCAGGTGAACCTGTCAAACGACAGAATGAAAGAGGCTGTGCTCAGATTGGGATTCTGGGCTGGTAGAAGATATTCTCAGTCTATGCTTTGGGTACTCAGGCCTTAATGATCAGAAAATATTGTTGAACACGATTTTTAGTGAAAAGGCATTGAAAATTCCCACTGAAATGTGTCCCTGGCTAAGTAAAGGTCAGTCACCTACTGAGTAAACCTGCAGTGGTCACACTGGCAGATTAGGAACTCAGAATGCTCAGCATTCACTGAAGCGGGTGGGCTCTCCTCTGGAATTCCAGACCTGCTGTCCTAAACAGCCAGGTCTGAATTTGAAAGGAGGAGAAAACTGCAAAGGAACTTCAGCTGAGATGCTTGGGCTTGCTTATGAGCCATACAAAGCCAGCAAGGCTGAGAGCCCAGGTTTCAGACTATGCCTTGCTTCGGCAGCAAGCCCCACATTACACTACTTGTCCTTGAGTTTCACTGCAAACACATCCCACAGCTGTAATCGAGCATTAAGGCAGATCACCTGTGGCTCTCCTTTCCCTTCAGAGAGAAGTTCCAGCCTCACCTCTGCACAGAGATTCTGCCTGATGCAATGTCAAGCACAAATTTCTCCTTAAATTAGAATTCTATCAGCTTTAACACATTAAACCAGACCACATCTTAATGCATGTGTTGAACATCAAATCATTTTTGCTTCAGGGAAACTCTGGCAAACAGCAACTGTCAAAAATGTTACTGACACAAAATAAAAATAATAGAAACCACTCTGGAGCAACAGCCAACAGGAGTTCAGCTCTGCATCTCCTAACTACTCCCTTTCCAAAGCAGAAAGGCTGAGGAAGGAAAGCTCAGGAGCACACACACCACTGAACAAGGACAGTTACCACTCTTTGCTTTTTTTGCTGTGAAGTGCACTTCAACCAATGCAAGAGAAATGCAACCAATTTATCTATGTTTTTTATTGCTGTGACAATTACCCTTTCATTCAGGATTTTCAATATATAAACATCTCTTTTCCACAAAATCCTGGGAAATATGAGAGCATCACTTAAGCACTCTAAGCTGGAGTAACTCCTGGAAGCCTGCATTATGTCAGAAAGAAACTGATCTGAAGTAATTAAACTGCATCAGAAATATTGACAGGCATATAGATTACATTAATGAATCAGACCTGCAGTAGTTCTGCTTGGTGATAAATGTCAAATGAATTTCCAAATTATTTTAGCTTCTTACATCTTGTTTTATTTTAATTGGAATTAGAAGTATGGAATAAAATCATCATGTAATAATTTTCACTTAGAAAAACCATAACTCTCACTAGTAAAATCTTACCTGAACCCTGCCTATGAATGGAGGCCAAGCAGCAATACAGTTTGCAGTTAGCACAACACAAATTATGCAAAAGCCAGAAGCAAAAACTGAGATGGGAAAGTTTCTGCCCCTGCAGGTGGTGTGGAGCCCAGGTGCAGGAGCTGCCTGGTGAGGCTGCATTGTCCCCCATAGTCACTGCCTGCCAGCTGGGGGCACTGGCTGTGCCCATCCTCTCTGCACAAGCTCTCTCTGGGCAGCAAAGCCAGACCTGCCAAATGGAGCTGAACAGTGTGGGGAGATTTTGAGACCATGTGCCCAGACATGGGCCCATATCAGCCCTTCAAGCTGCTATGATGACTAGAGACTCAATAAGGACTAAGCTGATGAGATGTTATTGCTGCTGACCCAGCAGATCAATACTGCCTCACTGCTCCTGATGTGGAGGGCTGCATCCTGATAGCACTCAGCTGGCCAATTCTCTTCTGCAGCTCATGAAGGTCTCCTTCCAACCTAGCCACTAAAAGCTGTGCAATGCTCAAAGGATTCACATCTTCTCGTTGCCTCATCCAGACACCTGACCTCACTCTGGTGCTTTCTGTTCTCATTTTGCTTACATACTGGAGGTCACTGTGCAGTAATTCAGCTAACATAGACTTCTATCAGGGTGCAATCCCAGGCTGAGCTTTCACCTTAGCCCTTGACTCATTTTCTCTCAGCTGTGATCCCCCTTGGGTTTGGACCCAGAACCCCTGTCTGCACCACGTGTGAACAGAAGTCACTGGCTACTGGAACATTCCTTTGTGATTGCTGCTTATCCATTTTTTGTCTAAATTACACCAAGCACTTTTCTTCAAGCAACACAATTTGGCTGTGCCCAAAGCACAACCAAGCAGCGTGTTCTGCTGCTCCTGAAAATGGGAGAGCTCTGTGCTGTTAGCAGCACATTGGACCTTCATGCAGGCACCCAAACCTCACTGTGGCACAAGCCCAGCCTCCTGAATGTGCAGCCAGCACAGCAGTGCAGGGGACACTGACATATCTGGGGAAGTTCCATTTCTGAATGCCAAACACAGAGAGCTGAGTCACTAAATCTCATGAATTATCCATGCAGAGCAGACACAACATTTGTTTCCAAGGTCAGATAGGAAAGATCCCTGACCTGTGTGGTAAACTCCACACTAATACATTTATCCATCTTTGGACTGTCAGGGACTAAACCAACAGAGAGCAGTGAACGAGCAGGGCAAGGCTGCAAGCACAACAGCTCTTGCACCATCTCTTTTGCTGCCATTTTTGAGCACCTGCAGGATGTGCACAATGAGAAGGGCAGTCAGAATTTCTGACATTCACTCTAGAATTTTTCTCCCTGCTGCAGTCACAGCCAGTGGCAGATGCTCCACTTCCATCCTCCCAGCACAGCACTGCACACTGAGCTGGGCTGTGCACTGCTGTGAGAGGCTCTGACATGTGCTGAAGATATTACAGTGTGTCTAGATCATTGGGGTGGCACTAGGAGAAAAAATAAATTCAGCATAATTCCTGATGGCTGTAGAGCGGAAGGATCTTGCAACAAACATTTGGGAGTATTCATCACTCTGCTTTCTGGGATCTCCACACAGACAGTTAGTTTAATTTCTTATATATCCATGCCATTTTTCTTTCATATTAATATCCCCATGTGACAAGTACATTACTCCAAGCTGCTGAATTGATTTTCAAGAAGAATCTTGGTTTACATAAATTGTTGCTTCTCGGGAAACTTCTCAAAAAAAAAGGCCAGATTCAATTCCATGCCCTGTGAGGAGCACTGAGAAGGATGCTGAAGCAGGGAAAAACTAAGTTAGTAGAACCAATCACATTGTTTTTACAGTTGCATGTGAAGAGACAAAACAGTTGCTAAAAATCTGAGTAAGAAAAAAAAAACAAACCCAAGAAACAACAGCCTAAGGCACTTCCTCCTGGGGATGCTTACAGAAAGTTTAGGAAAGGAGCACACTCCTTAGAGAACCTGGAACTAAGGCTCTGCCCTTCTGGGTTACCTCAGCTCCAGCATCTCTAGGACCAGGGAGAGAGGCCGTTGTTGAGCCCATCACACTGCTGCTCCTTTGCGTGCTGAAAGGACAGGAGGGTGAGCAAAGCAGAGACCTCATTGTTCAGGTCAGATGTTACACAGACTTGTTTGGCAAACAGGACAAAGTGGTTAACAACATAAGATCCCCCAGAATAGTGTTTCAGAGGTGAGAAGGAAATATTTCACAAGTACCTGAAGGGATCAGTAGCTCAGCACTCACTTTCAGCAGTGACTTGAGCACCAAGGTTCAGCCTCTCAAAAGCAGCTGGGCCTTTAACTCACATTCTGATGCAAGAGAGTGAGCTAGACCCTCCAAACCTGTGAGGAGCCAGACTGCAGGATAAAGAGCCTCACTGAAAGTCAGGGGGATTTGGGTTATCAAAGGACAGATTTTTTTTTCCAAGTATGTAGGAAATGAGAGGCAGAGAGAGGTGCCCAGCTGAACTACTGATTTCTCTGTTTCAGAGCAGAGTGAGGCAGGGTTAACTCCCTGACAGTCACTGAGATTACTGTATTCCTAGAAATGCTAAGTACACTTCTGCATCTATAGGCCTTCCAAAAAATCTTCTCCTGAATTGATTTTGAAAGTGGCTTTATCACCTGAATGATGTCCATCCTGTGCTTAATTCTTGACCTCACAAAGACTGCCCTCACCATTCTTTACTCAAGTAATTGTGTTGTGATCTTGATGGGAATGGACAGGGTTAGACAACAAAATCTTGGTTGGTGTTTGGATCCAGAAATGCATAAAAGGTTGAGAGATGGAAATTACAGCCAGTTATGCTCCACTGTGATCATCCCTTGGAGAGTCGTGTTAGACCCTGAGAAGGTTCAGCACCCAGAGTTCAGCCTGGCAATCCTGAGCAGCCCAGGGCACAGGCAGGTGCGGATGAGCCAGCTGTGAGTGCTGGAATCTGCTGCTGGGAGCGACCAACTCACTGCCACCTTGCTTGCCACAGCTGGGAAGAAGCCAAGGGCTAGGATGAAGAGGAAGCCTTCAGTGTGACAGATCTGGCAAGATCTGGATTTGGGGTCTGCAGGAAGCAGGGTGTCTCTGACTGCTTTACACCACCACTATCTGCACAGAGCTTCTGCTATTTCCCCTGGCTGTTATAAGTGACTAATCTCATATAAATACAAATAAATCTCTGCACCAGTTCTCTGCACTCAGTCTGCAAATGAATCTACTCTCCAGTGCTGCAAACGTTAGCTCCTTCCCAAGTCAGGTTTGCTTTTTGCCTACACTGAGTGGCTTCTGAGCACAGCAATGGATGGCAAGCTTTGCTGAGATATAAAGAACAACAGGTTCCCTCATAATCTCTCCTTGTTAATGCTTGTTCTGGAGAGCACTTGCTGTCTTTAAAAGGGATTGGAGTGACCCAAGATTAAGAAGTCTCCCTCCAACAATTACTGCTATTATCACTGAAGAATACTCATACCAACATGACATCTTCCTGATGGTTTGAAATGCATAGACTGAGGGAGAGATAAGAGTCAAAGGATACAGTCTGCACTTAAGACATCAAACTGGTCCAACACAGCTCCAGTTTGGAGAGAAGCATCACTGGCAAACTAATTGATCTCGGTCTGCAAACTTTCATCAGGGCAAGCCCCTCTCACGTCACTTAAAGAACATTTGAAGGTGCAACAGCACTTGCAGCATTTCTAATCATCTTTCAGTTCATCTTTGTTGGGTAAGTGACAGAAGGGGCATGGGGAAGCAAATGGAACCCCCGAGCCTAACAGTGGCAGTGTTTGAAAGAAGGCACTGGAACTCCAGAGCAGTGTTGCCAGCATCTCTTGCTGCCTCTCTGCTTTGATTGGTATAAAAGGGCAGACTCCTGTTCTAACAAAGCCCAGCCAGCTTTGGGATGCAAATAAAGGATCTGCTGCCATCACACCCATTGTGCTATATCCCACACTACTCCTCAAGACATTGCTCTAAGCCTGCTGAACACTGAGATCCTGCAGCCACCACTGCCAGTGGCAATCTTTCTTTGGAATATTATCCAGTCAATGTTGTGAAAATGAGCATACAATGAAGAAACTGCCCAGAGCCAGGTGCCCACTGAACCCCCTTTCTTCTTTCCCACTATCTAGCCACAAATAAAGGACATGAACTATCATTTTGGTTCTTCCCCTCCACCTCCTTACGCAGGAACCTCCAGCAGATGTCCTTAAGAAAGAGAGAACAAAAGCATCAGATCCAATATCAAATATTATTAACTAAACCTCCAGTTTAGCTTTCTTTCTTGGCAACTGGGAAAGCGAGCCTGCTGGGAACCTCTCTTTGTCCAGTCTGAGGGCAGGTTGAGGTATCCAGATGGCCAAAATTATTTGGTGATAGTAGTGATGCCTGCACAATCTAACTCGGTCAGACAGTACCTGAACTGGAATGGAACTGAGCCAGTTCTGTTTCCAAGTCCAGCAAAATCAGCCTGGAATTCACAGACTGCTCAGAAACTGAAATTCATCACTTGAAATCCAATGCTAAAGGCAGGCTTGCAGGAGGAGTAAGTGACAGAAGGCAACAGTGATGAAGGGCAACTGCAGATTGGCATCATGGGCACGAAGTGCTGCAGAGCCAAGAGGGCAGCCTGCTGCAGCTGGAGAGAGTTCTTACTGTCCCAAGAAGGTGAAATAGCTTTCTGAGGTCAGTTCAGTTTACTTGTCTATATTCAGGCTTCCTTCAGCGGAACAGAGCACAGGACACTGCTTGGAAGCTCTGTGCTTGTAAACGCCTTAGACCCTTTTCCCATTCTCTGCTAATAAAGCTTGAAGGATAATCTCAACAGGACTTCAGAGCACATTATGCAGAGCTGTCTTCCTGACTGCAGAGCACCTGAAATCCATTGATTGTTTTCACAGCCATTAAATAAATAAATAACTGACTATGCAAACAGCCACCAAATTAATTAGCAAGCTCCAGCATGCTGCCAAAAGCAAACATTCACTTTATTGGGGTGTATGCATCTAACACGCAAGGAGCAACCTGCTCCCAGCACAGGAGCTGTGTTGCTGCACTGTGGACCCCAGTAGCACAGGAACAGATGGGTACAAGGAGATAGACTTTTGTGCGTCTGGGCTGGACACACAAACCCAGGTTCTTCCAGTGATCCACACATCAGCTGTTAACCAAACCCCAGCAGCTCCTTCCCAGCCTGCTCAGACTGCTGTGTCACTGTGCAGTTAAGAAGCCTTTAATCTTCAGCCTGACACAGGCACAGGGAGCCTACAGACTAAAACTTCAGACAGAGTTTGGATGGGAGCTAATTACTGCCTTTACCTTCCTCCAGGAGAATGGGGGAAATCAAATGCATTGCTTCGACTGCTTCATGCTCTCTGCTATCAACTGCAACTGTGAAATTTTGAGTGCAGAAATGAAGCTCTCTCCAGGTTTCCAGAGTGTAAGAGATGGCCAGGGAGCCATGAAACACTGCTGGTCAAGGTGCATCCCTCAAGATACACACTGGATTGGCTCCAAATTAAAATTCCCTTCTCCAGCTTCCCACCTGAGGACACTTTTTTTACAGTGGTTCTCCATGAAAAGGGCACTTTCAGATCTGAGCAGCAGTGTTTAAAGGGGGGCTTTGTGGTCCTGAAAATGAGCCCAGCAAAGGCAATTAGCAGTCAGTTTTATGCCCATGAGTGCAGCTCTTGAACTTCCACAGGACTGTTCATCCTTGTGCAGGAGGGGTGTCAGGGTACCATTTCCAGCACCACTACAACACCCTATTGAAAACTCAAGCACAAGGATGAAAGGGAAAATGGTTGGTCACTGAGTACCACAGACCAAACAGAAGGAAGCAAGTCTAATGAGGAAAGCAGGAAAAACAGGAGTCGAATCAAAGGATGTGAGCATGGCTTACCAGAGGCAAAAGAATGACAAATAAGCAAGATGATGCTGTGCCTCACAAGTCAATAATGGGAGAAAAGTGATGAATTAATAAGGAAAGGGACATCCTCCCAAAGCCAGCTCTGTGGTGTACAAGAATCTGAGCCAGACCACAGATTTCTACAATAAAAAACCTTTTCATAATCAGAGAATGGCATAAGAAATCTTGTTAATGAAGCAGTGGAATTGTCTCTTGTCACAATATCCTCTGTGACAAACTATGTTTCAAGGTGAGAGCCAAGGCAGCTGAGATTCTTATTCTGAATTACCCCAGAGCAATCCATCTCCCTTCCTTCTGACTGCGGGTAGATCCTTATGACTAACCCACAGACCCTGTTCTCTTCTTCTCTCTCTCTTTCTGCTTGCAAGATTCCTGAGGAGTGCATCAGGGGCATACTTGCTGCTGTGCCTAACACAGGGAGGACACACATGTGCACCCTGTTAACAAAATTAACTCTGCAAGAAAGTTTTCCCTGCACAGTTCAAACACCAAAGAAGAGCAATGTGTTAAAATAAAAGGCAACAGGACACTTTGCACAGCTTGTGCTGAAGCAGTTCTACAATGCTCTTCTTACTGCATATCCTTGTGCTTCTGAACAGAAGCACAGAGATGATCCAATCCATAGATTTAAAAGTGCAAATACACTTGAGAAAGATCACTTGCCATAGGATATTTTATTCTTCAAATACATGGGAACATCTGTGAGATAAAACGTAGCTTAGATTTACCAACTGCAGTTTGGATTTCCCAGCTGCTGGCTCCCTTACTAGCCCTGTGCACTACTGTCTTTGGGCCTTAGCCCTTATTTGGAGCATTAATTATTTCTTGAGCTTGAATTATTTCTTTCTCTTAATAAAATAATCATTTTAAGGCTAGAAATGGTCAGTTTCCCTTCTTCAGACTGGCAGGGCTATAGAAAACACAAGTACCTGAAGATTCAGAAAGCGCTTCCCAGTCAGTATTACTTGAAAGGCAGAGTTGCCAGCCAGAGAGAGGCATAATGTCCAAAAAGAAACAATGCTCCAAGCAGAGAGCAAAAATTGGAGATTACTTTCACAGGCTCTTCTTCTACAATGGAGAAAATATCCACACTCTAGCTGGGCTTCTTTGAAAAGAATATTTTCCTTTTATATAGGGATAAAAAGCAAAGCTCTGAGGTCAGAGGCTACAGGGAAAGAGCTAATGTCTGCCCGTGCTTTGATGTTACAAGCAGTCCCTCGTCACAGGCTGTATTAGAGCTGCAGTAAACTGAGCCAGCACATTTAACAGCCACTCAGCCTGGGTGGCACAGGGACTGCTCTGCACAGAGCACAGCCAGGAAACCACTGAAACAATACCCACACCTTCATCTCCACATCTTAGCATTGCTTAACAACACAAGCACAGCTAAAAGGTAAGGCAGGATTTACAGATCCCCTAGGAAGAGCTCTGAGAACATACCAGCAACAACTGCAGGCAGCAGAGCAGGAGGAAGTGACACAGAGAACAAAACAGGTTTGTACTGGTGTGCAATACCTGAAACCAGTAGATTCCAGCCTGCTGGATGCTGGTGATGAGTACCTGGTGCCTCTGCTCTGTGGAAGCTGGAGCGCTGCAGGCTAGAGGAAGCAGCCTGCTTCAGGTTCCTTCACAAGTTCTCAGGAGCAGCACCTGAAGGGCCTCCTGCACCAACCAGCATTGAGCTAACAGCAATGCACCTGTGGACCCCCTCACCTGTTAGGACTTCTTCTGGAGCATTGCATCCCCAGACCCAGAAATGACAGCAGTGAAGAGCACCTTTGAATAAATCTGTCCAAAATACCAATCACATCTTGGGGTTTATACTGCACCAAGCTGTAGAGCAGCGAGACAGTCTGAGAAATAAATAAATAAATTATTAATTCTTACCTATCTAAGTAAATGGAAGCTTGATAGAAGAACTAATACATCAAAAAAATAATCTTTATTCTTTTAGGCATTTGATATCCTCCAACAGACCACTGCACACAAGAAAATACAATTTCTGATGGAGTTTTTGGATAATTTGGAAAATCATGTTTGCTTAAATATTAGTGAAATCCTAATTGTTGACTGAGACCAGTGATTATGCAAATGTGAGCAGGGACACATTAGGAACACTGCTTGGGTACCCTGGAGCTTGGGCATTGCTTAGCAGACAATCACACACAGATTGTGCACCAAAATCTCTCCCAACTCTCATGCAACCAGAAAGCTGAAATGCAATTATCCTGTGTTGCAATCAGAGGCAGATGCACTGCAGAAACTCCTCCTGTGCCTCCAGGAACAGCCCCAGAGTTCAGTCAGAAGGGAGCCACCACAAGGGCTGCAAGGGCTTGTGAAGCAGGGACTAGGACCTCATTCCAACAGCATCAGGAGCAGAGAGTTTAAACCAGTGTCCAAAATCAATGCAGCTGTGACCATCAGAGGGTCTCCTGAGCTGCCTGTCTTCAAAGGCAGAGTCAGGAGCTACAGAAGGGCAGACATCTCCCTCTGAAGCTGCGTGATGAAATGACAGCAAAACTCAGCTTAGAAGCAACAGGTGGAACAGCTCCTGTGCCTCCTGCTTCCAAGACTAAACGGCTCCATGTCTCTCCTTTGTCACATTGCTGTGACTTTCACTCAGTCTCCCCACTTCACCTTGACCGCATCTGAACACTGACAATACATTTCTTGTTCTTCACACTTCTCCCAGCAAGGATCACTGACAGCTCTTGCTTTGTATTTTTCAGCTCGTCAGGCAGTGATTTCTCTTTTTTTTTCTTTCTTCTCCATGCCCCCCCAGCCATCACCATTGCCATTTGGAGAGAATTTGGCTGCATTTCCATTTTAAACAGGAAATGTCTGAATTAGCTCACAATGGCTCTTGGCTTGCAGAACAAGAGATTGTCTTAAAAAAAAAGTTTTATTTTCTGAAAAATAAAAAATGGAAAGCTGCAGAGTAGTCTTAAATCATTTTGTACTGCTCATAAAACAAACATAATGAGAGCTCTTCAGCAGAGAAGTGATTGGTGTTCTAGGCATGGGAATCAGAGAGCAACAAAGTGATTAGAACACTGCAGTGCCTTCAATTCAGAGGTGATCAAAGATTCTGGACTTGCAGAGCAATTTCCTTGGCATTTGCAGCAAAGCCTCACTCTGTCAAACTGAAGCACTCTTAACAATATGGAGAACTCCAATAATTGTAAATTGCTGTGTACCATACATGCCCAGAAATCCAATTGAGCCTTTGAACACAAACAAGGTAACTCCAGGCGTCTGAAGGGCTGGCCCACACCACCGCAGTGCCTGCCCCATCCAGCTCGCAGGCAGCTCAGCCTGCCTCTTGTTTTGCTGAACGCCTTTCAGCCCTTTCCCTTTAGGTCTGCTTCCTGATGACCCATGCATTTTTTTCCTAACCCCAGTGAGCTCCTGGATGGTCTCAGGCTGCAAGGTGTGAATGCTACTTCTAAATACTCTGCAATACTGCAGATCAAAATCAGAAGAGAGTGTTTAAGCCCCAGCAGAGATTCAAGGTATTCTCAACCCAAGCTTTCATTCAGCTGAGCCTGTAAATCAGGATATCTATTTTTAATTTAGCTGAGCTTAGTTTTGCAAATAAATATGTCTGTTCTTTAGGGAAACAAAGTACACTGAACTCTAAAACAATACTGAGAGAGCAGGAAAATAAAATTAAATCTAAATTTTAAAACTGCATCCGAAGTAGGCATGAAAAGTCTCCTGAGCAGGGGAGGGCTTGTGCTGACTCAGCAAATCCTCTGCTGCTCCCCTGCAGCTTGTCCTTCTCTCTGCGTCCTGTCACAGCTAACTTGTCAAATCTCAGCTTCCCAGAGCTGACAGCCCCTTCCCAGCCATACTGGCTGCACCAGAAGCCCTTCCTGCAGCACACAGGCTTGTGAGGGCTGCTGTCTGTAGGAACTCGAGCTCTCTCTGCCTTGTGGACACAGCTGTAGACCCAGGAGACCTACCTGGGGCAGAGGGTGAGGCTGCAGGGTAAAGGTGGCCTTGGCATTCGGTGTCACAGCAGCTTCCAACCAGATGCCAAATGACCTCATCAGGGGTTCAGGCACCCCTTGGTGCTGCTGGGCCTTGCTGATGCTCCAGAAACAGGGGGAGGGGATCAGTCAGACCACGGCATTGTAGTTGCATCCCTCAGGCTTCAAAGCCACACAGGTTTGTTTTGTGGAGGAGATGCAGGTGATGCACCAGCAGATAGAGAAGCCCAAAATCCACTTCTCACCAGTGAGAGAGATTTGCTGCCCCTGTTCCAGCTCTCACCAGCTGCCAGCAGCTTCTCCAGCCTCCTCCACACCAAAGCGTTTTCAAGGCAGAAGGACTGAATGTCAGCTGGTGCAGTCTCCAGCCCAGGGAACCAACACAGATCAGGTTGCTCAGGATTTTGTAGTCAAGATCTGAGTCTCTCCAAGGAGGTAGCTTTGGAAATCCCTAATGCTCATGTTCTTTATATTTGAAATTACAGCATTCCAAGCTTAGGAGATTGGAGGTGCTCTGCCTGAGAAGCTGGCAGCCAGGCCTGCTCCTGAGGCTAGAACATACCTATGAAATATTCATGTGCTGCAGACCAGTGCAGTGCCCTTGAAAGTTTTTGAGCACCACTGAAGTTTGTGATCTATGCTAAGAACCCTGCTCTGTTACCTTAGTTTCCAGACTTGGTGGGTGTGTGACTCAAGGTAAATTTAGTGGAGACTCTGATGGAGCCTCACCAGGACAGAGTAGAGGGGGAGGAGAATTCTTCCGAATGCCCCCCAGGATGCCATTTGCCTTCTTGGCCATGAGGTCACATTGCTGTCCCCCAGCACTCCCAGGCCCTCCTCTGCAGAGCTGCTCTCCAGCAGCTCACCCCTCACCTGTCCTGGTGCAGGGAGATATTTGTCGCAGAGTGAAGGCAGAGGGTGTCACCTGCCTGCTCCCCTGCTCTCACCCTCCTACTCCTATGCTCATGCCCCTGCCTACCTCTGGCCCCTGTCTCCCAGGCAGCAGCCCCATATTGCTGCCCATGTCCCTGTGGCTGCTGTTCCCGGGCCATGAGCTGCCCCCACCATGAACCTGATAGTGGGGAGGGCAGAAGAGGAGGGAGGCAGAGGAGAAGAGCAGGGGAGGGGAGAAAGGGAGGGCAGCAGGGAAGGGGAGCTGGGAAGGGGAGCAGAGAGGACAGCAGGGGAGAGGAGTGGGGAGGGGAGCAGGGAGGGCAGCAGGGGAAGGGAGCAGGGAGGGCAGCAGAGAAGGGGAGCTGGAAGGGGAGCAGGGAGGGCAGCAGGGGAGAGGAGTGGGGAGGGGAGCAGGGAGGGCAGCAAGGGGAGGGGGGCGGGGGGGCGGGGGCCAGAGGCGCTGATACAGTTTGGTTCCCTTTCTTATTCTCCTGCCCTTTCTCGGCGCTCAGTCTTTTGTGTCAGCCTTCAGCCGCACCGGGTTTGAGTGGCAGCCTGTCACAGATCAGTTACCACCTAAAGCTGCTTGGCAGGGAGAGGTGACGGCCCAGGAAGGGATCTAAGTGGGTTTATCAGTGCTTCTTTACGCCTCGTGAGCTCCTTGACACAAAAGGAAAGGGTATTAAAGATCTAAAGCGAGCCCAAAAGCGTGAAAGCTCCTTATAGGCTGCGAGCTGTGGATGTGACTAAATTGTTAAATATTTGGAGTTGATGCTATTCATTTTGCCAATAGAGTAGAAAGAATTTTTGTTACAGAAATGAGTGTATGTTCCACTTGAGTGAGATTTGGAAAAGGGAGGAAGTCCCTAAATATGTGCTTGGAATATTACAGCTCCCCTGTATTTACAATCCCGCATCTGTTTGGAATATACAGAAAATCTGACAGACTTATTTAAAAAAAAAACCAAAACAACAAAAACAACCCCTAAGCCCAAAGCAGCCCCAGCACAGCCGTTTAGCACTGCCTGCCTCCAATTTCCTGCTGCTGAATCCATCCAGGGGCTGCTGTGTGTTTGTTTGTTTGTCAAAGTTTAAGCACTGTAAGGTAGCAAGAAGGGCTGGCAATTTCCAAACCTTCTAAGTGGCAAGCACGGCCAAGGTCCAGAATTCATTAGGTTTGTGCCATATCTCCTTTCAGGCTCTTTTCTGCAGGGATTATTGTTAAAGTAGTGTATTTTTAGCATGCCAATGGCTTCTCACAGCACATTACTACAACCAGAATGGCTACACTCGAGGCAGCAGAGCACAAAGCCTTTGCCTTTGTTCCTAATTTACCAGATCTCCAACTCCTTCATTGCCCGCTTTCAATTAAAACACCAACACTTGTATGGGAGACAAGGGCAGCAAGGTGGATGACTGGGGGAGGATGGAGCAGTGCAAGAGCCAACCCAGTCCTGGTGGTCAAAGCAGGCAGATTGGGTTTCATCCTTTCCTTTAGGGAGATTTTATGTACTCTAAGCCTCAGATAAGCAGAGAGGCATAGCCCAGTCTCAGTGAAGCAAATGAGAGTTACACAGATCAAGAATTATCATGGGCAGGTTTTTGTGGGGGAAACATTCATTTATTAACTGATATTTTTCATATTCTTAGCTGACTGATTTTGAAATAAAGTTTTCATAGTGTTTGGGATCATAACTTGTGTTTGAGTTGTTTCAAACACAAAAGAGTGAGTCTCAGCCTCTCTTTCCTCGACCCTGTGTAGTCACCCAACATGTTTTTCCTGTCATTATAGCCCCTTCTAGCCTGCTGTCTGCCATTTCCATTGCCTGCAAGCAGCAGGTGGATGGCCCAAGTGAAAGATTTAACAAGCCCTCAGTGGAGCTGCTGCCCTGAAATTTCACTCCCCTGCACAATGCTCTTTTCCCCCTCTTTGTCCACAGCTGAAAGCTTTTCCTGGGACCACTGTCCTGACGTTGGCTAATATTGTCATCCTGGAAAGTTTGGAAAGTGGCTACTTAGCAGGATAAACTGGGGACCCTGCAAATATTTCCATGCTATTTCCTCAAATCTGTAAGGCAAGGCAACTTCAATCATCCTCTCACCTTTCTGCAACTAGAAACCTGAGGGACTCTGTTTACTGATGTCAATATCATAACAGCAAATGAACTGCCAAGATTTGTACAACTGCTCTGCTGCATCCCTTTGCAGGGAGCACAGAGAGCCTGCAGAGCAGTGAGAGCTGAGCACCCAGTTTGTGAGCAGTCCTGATTAAATCCTGCCGCAAACAGAGTCTGAAAAGGAACACCTCTGGAGAACAGGAAATGTGGGGAAACCACAACACAGTTTGTGTGCCATAGAATATAGAAATTTGGGCTGGTTTTGTTCTTTTTGGGGGTTTTAACCTGTGCAGAAATTCCCAGGCTTTCTCTTCGTCCTTAACTGAAATAACAGACTAGCAGGGGCAGCTGCTGCTCTCCTCTCCTTCTTCAGGAGCACCATCACCCCTGGAGCCATAACGCAGCTCTGTGGCCACTCTGCTGCTTATTCTGAAGGCTGAACTTTAGAAAGGGCTTTCCTGCAGGTGTCCCTGCTGAAGGAGCAAATGCTGAGGGAGCTTGGAGCCACAGCCTGCTCTGCAGTGGCCACAAGCAGTGGTCAGTGGCAGGAGCTCACCATGGGGACTTGCAACCATGGCACCTCCCTCTTTAAGAAGGGAAGTGATGGCAAGTGGGAGCCACAGGAGCAGCCTGGCACTGGCACACCAGCCCTCATTACAAAAGAGGCAGGTAAGGGGAAGATAAATGACCTTACTATCATCTCCTGACTACAGCAGCTCCCAGCACAGCAAACTGAGTCAGCCAGGGCATGCTGATAGAAGCCTAATGATTCTTGCTCCAGGTGGCCTCTTGGGATGTGCTCCAGGTGGCCTCTTGGGATGCCAGAAATCCCTTCTAAGTGTTTGGTGTCTAAGTTTCTGCCAAAGTGAACAGAGTATTGTGCAGCAAGTTGCTGCTGTTTCTTCTGGCAGGAAGCGGATTTTCAGGCATAGATCCTGGCTACAACTGTGCTTCAGCAACACTTAAACTCAACCCAGCAACAGTGCTCAACCCTGAAAACATGGGAACCCCTCCAGTCCAAAAGTGCTCCCTCATCCTCACCACTCAGTTCAGACTCAATTCAAGCAGCTGGCATCTGCCACACAAAGGCAGTTGGACAACAGAGGCAGGAAATCTTAATCCAGATTGCCTGCGAGGTTTTTAAAGTTTCCAGTAGGGTGAAGAGTGCTATAAAAATATTGTTAAAACTGTAACTAGCAAAAATGGCTTCATTATGTTCTCCTGTGCTGCCAGAGCACCAATTAAACTGCCTTGATAATGTTCTGATTAGGTTGTACCTTTCATCAGTTACAAAGCTCTTGATTGAAGCAGAGATTTGCAACACTGAAAGAAATGACCTTGTGATGTGGATTTTTATCAATGATATCTTACCTTGCTGGTTTCCAATTACAGGACAAATAAATAATAGCACTTGCAGCTTCTATTATACTTCTGAGGATCCCAAAGTGTTCTGCTGATTAATTAGCTGCACAAGAGCTGTGAGAGCAGGTAGGTGTTACCCTGCTCTTATGAACAATGCAGAATTCCAGTGGGATATCTCTGTCCCGCTCAGATCAATGGCAAAAGTCCTCCTGGCTTTGGTGGGGGTAGGATTTCACTCAGAGAGTTCAAGCAGTGTGACCAAGGTCAGAAAATCTGTCTGCGGCACAGCTGGGACATCTCTCTCCTCTTTCAGCATCACTGCAGTTAAAGCCATAAAGTAACTCAGGTAAGATGTCCCCAAGGTTTCAAGGCCACTGCATCCTGTGCTTCCACTCTCAGAAAGTCACCTTTAGAAGTGACCACATCCCCCTGCCAACATCATTTAAAGAGACTAAAAAAGGAAATTCGCATAGTGCAGAAACATCTGACTGGTGGAGAGGATCAGAGCACACATTCCACACACTGTCCTTGCAAGTCTTTATCAGGCTGGGATATAAAAGTCTGACACTTGCAGGAGCTGGGACGCTTGTGCCATGAAGCAACAGAGACAGCTGGGCTGACTTTATGTGGCAGAGCCAGCACAGATCTGCTCTAACCAGTTCTGACCTGAAGCAGCCTCTGCCACACAGCTGCCTCCCTGCACCTGACCAGGGTGCATTCAGTGTGGCAGCAGGGAGAGGGTAGAAGTCAGTCAATACTGAACCTGCGTTGCCAGCTTGCAGACTTTTGCAGCCTCCACCAAGGCTCCAGGCAATGCCCACCCCATGCCCTCAACTAACTCTCAGAGACAAAGCAAAGCACGAGGCCTTCACAGCTGCACTGTGGACTATAAGCAGCAACAAGCTGACTGTGATGCAAAGCCCAGCTGCACACAGAGGCAGGCAGTGGGGTATGATTAGAATCCTGCTCAGGGACAGCAAAATGAAGAGAAAGTCTTGGAAGACTCCATGCTGACAACTCACCACTCAGAAGTGGAGATTCTTGTATCACAGATATGAAAATAAACCAAGCAGAACCACAGGACTTTCAAAAGTTTTTATTTGTACTCACAGAGACTAGGGGAATCCTGAAGGTCTGCCTACAGGCAGGCATGGTGCTGCCTCCTGGGATATTAGCACTAAGATTTATCACCTTCTTCCAAAGACTTGCAGCAAGAAGCAGTGTCCAACTGTGTTTGGAGAAAGCAGATAAAAGATTTGACCTCCAGTCTGTGCTAACAGCAAGTGGGCACTGAACTAGATTATCTGCCTGGCAGGCTGAATTAGCTTGACCACTAAGTGGAGGTGATTAAAACCAGGGCTGGACAGACTTTCTAGCAGACAGCCAAAGGAGAGCAGTACAGATCACTCCATTCCACGTGTCTCTGGCACACCAGGATTTGCTTTTGGAAGAACAAGTTGCAAAGCTGGACACAAACAAACCATCATCTCTGTTTATCTGCTAAGGCTGCAGCTGATGAAGTAAAAACACTTTGTGCATGATTATATTAGAATCAAAAATGGCAGCCTGGGGTTTTGTTTCTGTTTTGGTTGGTTTGTTTTGTTTGGGGTTTTTTGCCAAGGAAAGCTTCTATGTGGCAAACCACAGAAGATGCTAACAGAGAAACAAGCAATTCCCTGCCAGTCCAAACTGGTCCTTCTTCCCATTTCTGCACTGGATTTTCTGTCTTTCCTCCCCTCACCTGCACTCCTCTCCTCTATTGAATGCAAATGCAAAGAAGCTTAAATCAAATATACAAAGTCACTAAGTTCAGGCAGATTTGGAATGAGGTGAAGAAAGTTCACCCAGACCCACAGCCTGATTCTGGTTTCAGCAATTCTGAAAACAAACAGAGTCTGTATCCATTGGGGTGAGCTCAGAGCAGCCTCTGACAGCAGGGATGTGGATCTGCATCCTCTCAAACGCAGGGGGGACTTCTCTGGAACTGTCCTTTGGCTTTCTCCTGGCTGCCAGCTGGGATGGGGCAACACAAACCTCACAAGTGAGTATTTCAAGTATTTTTGTATTGATTTTGTTACAATCATTATTTCAAGCATATTTGTTACGGTAGCCAAGCTGTTCACAGACATAGAAATGTTTCTTCATCAAAAGGAATCAAAGATCTGCACCAACAGGTTGTGAGCTGGAATGGAACACAGCTCAGCTCAGCTACACAGCACCACCAACCTGCAGTGGGACATCCTCTCCGGTAGTAATCACCCTCCCTCCTACTAACCCTCTGCTTCTCACTCCTGTACAGCCTGTAGAGTACCAGAGGCCCTGCAAAAACACAAGTGACAGCTTCAGATTTTGGCGTAAAATAAATCTCCAGCAGACGTAGCTCATATAGCTCAGCCAGAGCTGATCTTTCCAGTACACTATGCTCATAATAAAGATGTTCATGGCTTTAGCCCTTTCCATTGGTCCTTGTCCATTTGGATTTGTTTGGCTTTGAATTTAAATTCTGATGGGTTTCTGAAATATCACAAAAATACAAACAGAGATAACACTCTACAGGGAAAACATCACAATGCAACTTGCATCAAAGACCACCCTGGGACATGGGCACAAGAACTGGCAGAAAAAGGATTGGTGTAGAAAAGCCTGTGGATTGCAGAGGAGTGCACTGGGTGAGGAGATGGCAGTGTGCTAGGGGGCATGGCATGGAAAGAGGGGCATTATGGGCACCAGCTGGCACACCCCATCCCTTTCACCCAAAGGATTCAGTCCTTGCTCCAAAGTATTGTCCTGGTCTTTGTCCCATGGGACCTCCCATGGGGGCTTGCGGGGCTCCATCCCAAAGGTGCTCACCCATCAGGAGACTGGAGACTCTTTGATGTTGTTTGCTGCTGACAGAGCTCAACAAGAGGTTGTGCTCTCCTTTATGTTACTTACAAATTGCAGTAAGCTTTAACATCTGAGGTTTCTGTGCTCTTCACCTGACAGCCCCAAGCAGAAGAGTCTGAAGTAATCCAGCAGAGTCAGAGCCAAGCCCTGAGCTCCTGCAGCCAAGCTCATACCTGGCAGGAAAAGGTGGAGTCCTCAGCACAGCCTACAGCAGCTTGAACACTTGATTGCTGTTTATCTTGGAATGGAAAACTCAGTTCAGCACTTTGGCAGTCACAAGCAAAGGTCTTCTTCAGGGATGCTATCATCACTCCTTCAGTTCCTGGAAGCATTCTCCTCCTTCAGCAGCAGCAGCAGGTCCATCACATCCAGCAGGAGTCTCACAGGCTGTGCTTCCACTGGGTGACGTCCCTCAGACAGAGCTGGATGTCATCGTCCCTGCCTAAGAAGGAAAGAGAGCTGAGTGTCTGCACTCCAGGGGCACAGCTGCTACCTGAGGCACTCACAGCTCCAGCACACAAACCAAACGACGAGAGGGACACAGCTCCTTGCAGAGTCACAGACAGCTGTGCTGCTGGGGAAGGACAGAGCTGCAGAGCTGAGCAGCCAGGGATGCAGCTCCACAGCTGCTCCCAGTGTCAAGCTTTCCAGCCACCGGGAATGCTGGAATAGCCCAAGGACCGCTCAGTGAGTTAGCTTGCTTCTGGTCATGACTTTCACTTGGGTGATGCACAGAAGCAGGATGTGATGTTCATAAAGCACAGAGACTCACATGTGCACAGCTTGGGGGTTGCTCTCTCTCTGGTTAAAGGAGTATATTACATTCCAATGATTTGTTCCTGTCCTGCTTTCATTGTTTAACCAAATGGTCATTCAGTAGCAGAGACAGCAGCTGACTGCCCAGCTTTCACAATGGGGATGGCAAATTCTGTAAGCTTGGAGAGCAGAAATCCAAGAGTTACCTGCAGCAGCTCATCCTAGACACGAGGCACACAAACCCTTCTGGCCTGCAAACTCTTCACACAGACCTTGCCTGGAAAGGGAAGGAAAGAAACCTTTAGACTTGGGTATTCATCTCATTTTGCAGAGGAGATACCACAGGCCATGAGTGCCCCTGGATAAAAGGCAGCCATTAAAGGATACATCACCTGAGAAAACCCACACTAGATCCAGCTATCATTGAGTATAACTAAGCTGCTAATTTAGAGACACAGGTTTCTCTTTGATCAAGAAACAGTTTGGAATTATGGTATGCAACTGTTTCAGGATCTGAACCTCTCCTCTTTCACGTATGTGGGGACAGAGAAACGTCTGAGGTCAGGGAGTTAGCCACTGCAAATATTAATCACATGACTTCAGTCGAAATTGTAGTATATGTTATTAGTCAATATAACATTCCTAGTCCTCAGTAGAATTAAGCTGTAGAATTAACTTTTTTATTCTTAATGCTCTGGTAAAAAGAGGCTTGACAGGATGGAGCATAAAATGTATTTTACAAACAATCCCTGCTGTAATTGGATTGTTCTGAAAGCCTAATCCTTCCCTCTGGTGTAAAGTGAGTATTTATAACCACAGCTCTTGGAAAATACAAAAATGCAGAGTGCCTTTAGCTCTATTCCTCTCTTCCCCCTCATTCTTCTGCACCTAGGAGTCCTTCTTTGAGACAGAGAGAGGGATGCAGGCTGAATGCTGAATGCAAGCTTGCAAATGTTTTCTGGTTTTGCTCCCTCGTTTCACCTCTCAGAAGGCTGAAGTTACACCTCCCTGCACTGTCACTTACTGGAGCCCCAGCTCCTGCACTGCTGTATCTGGCCAGCAATTAAGAAGCTCCCTGCCTGAGCAATCCTCTTCCTCACAGAATCCCTAACGTCAGCTAAGCAGAGCATTGCCTCTTTATATACACAGAGCAACCACCAAGGAATCAGCTCGGGGTGGTTTCCCTCCCTTTTACACTTTTAAAGGACCATCATCAGTTTTCTGTCTGTCCTTTTACAGATCCTTTCCTAGCTTTAAAGTGGTGCCTGAGTCCTCCTCTCCCCCGGAAAAAAAATAAAGAATGAACAAGGCCAACCAGCCCAGGTAGAATTCCTCAGTTACTATTAGCACCTAAAAATATGATCAGGAAACAAAAGCTGTGCTCCTCTGTCCAATTTGATGTCTTTTTCATGCTGCCTCGGTGATGGCCAAATAATTGGTTGTTCACTTGTGTCCTTGTCTCCCCCGACAGTTCCACAGATGCCCTGAACAATGCTCCAAAGCCTGCTTTCAGTAGGGGCAAATCCTCATTAATCATTGCTGGCTGACAGCACAAGGGAACACCTGCATCTGGTGCAGGGACCAGGCAGGGGCTGCTGGCAGCAGCATTACAAAGCCTGAGCAATTCAAGTTGTGGGAGCAGGCTCCTAATAGCCATGTGCAGGAGCTGCCTCTCCTCGGGTTTGCCTTTCATTAAACAGCTAAAATTAGACCTGTGGCTTGTGTTAGGATTCAAACACGATGTGTTCTAGGCAAATCAGGAAAGGAACAGCACTGTATGCTCTGATAAATGGCTGCTAAATTCTTTATGCCCAGATCAAGCAATGTTAGCATTAAATACTGATGGACTGTCACATAATTTTCATTTAGGAATGACTGCACTTGGAGCTTCGTGTCCTGTGGTGCTCATAAATATTTTTCCCTGCTATATTTCACAAACAGACTACACTGGCTCCACAGACATTCCTGCTATGGAGCCCCAAGTCTGCACTTCACATAAACTGCTTTTCTTGCACACAAGCCTTTGTGTGCAAAGCATGATCAGAAACTGCTCACCGTGCAGAGGGGGCTGCAGCCAGCCCAGCAGGGGAGAGCTCCAGCACTGTCCTGGCAGAAGAGTTGCCAGGACTTATTTTGCATTGAGAGTGCAGTGGGGAAGGAGTAAGGAGATCAAACCCAACTTGCTTTTCATTTGGTTCATGGTTGGTGCTGACTCAGATATCCTTATCTAACCAGCTAGGGCCATTCAAATCTGTCGTGGGGTTCCAGCTGATTTCAGTGGGCTCTGGGCAGGCCCTTAGGTTTCACATCTGGTCTGTGCCTCTCTTCCCACACACAAGCTGCAGAGAATCTCCACAGGCTAGACATTACAAGTCACTGACTATTCATTGCTTTGCACCTATGACTATGCACAAGTAGGCTGAGTCCCATCTCAGACAAGAAGCAGAAGGCTGATACAAAAAACCCCTCCTAAAAGGCAGTCAGTTATCTCCCACAGAGCACAGTGTTAGCAAAGGTCAGAACAGGGAACAAAGGGAAGAAGAGGTTCAGGTCTCTGGGCTGAGCACTGCAAGTGCAGATGTACTGCATCCAGTGCAAAAGAGCATAAAGCACATCTTGGATATGAACTACAAATTCAGGTGGAAATATATTTTCCTGCAAGCTGATCCTGATGGAATAAGTTGGGGAAAAAATTACTGAAATAGAATTTTCCTTCTATGAGAAGGACAAATTTGCAAATTGAACTCATGCTCTATGCAAGCAAGAATAAAGCTGGAGTGTAGTACATTTACCAGACAACAAACCCAGCAAGGAATGATGCCCATGGAAAGCTATGAAGTGCCACATATGGGAAGCAGAGTCAGACATGCATGCACATACAGCTTACATCTCATTCCACAGCTCAGCTTCCTATGTTTAATGCCGCTGCTGTTACAGCCCCTGGACACAACTTCCTCGATATTTATCCTGTGCTCTTCACCTTCAGCTGCAAACAGTGAGAGAGAGGAATCACCATCACCTGCACAGCATGGGAATGAGGCCATGTGAGTGCCAGCAGCTCAGGAGAACACCACAGGCACTGCTCTGGCTGTACCTGGGAGTCACCAACACCTGAAGCCCTGCTCTTTTCAGCACTGCTTTCTGCCCGGTTTCAGCACCTGAAGCATCAGTTCTGCACAACTTCACCCAGGTGTGCTACAACCCTGGGCTGTGACAGATCCATTTAAGTTTGGGATAATATTCTCCTAAGATCAGGTGAAATGTCAGCTCTTTAAAGTCCCTGTTAGGACCTTGTGTAAATACGTACAGAAGGGAGGTACATGAGTGACTGTGGATGTGGTGTAATTACCTTACAGCTGTTTGCAGGGATGGTGAATATGCTGAGGCATAGAGAAGGTAGCTCCTTAGTAACTGTGGAGGAGAACTCGTGGGGCTGGGAAGATCCCTTCTAGTGTTCTGCTGGCAAATTGTCACACATGCAGGAGGCTGCAATGCAAACTGGAGCTGCCCTCAGACAAGTTCCATTAGACTTTCCAAAGTCTCTTAAACTTGCTGTGTAAATAACTTCACACACAGGTGACAGTATCTCCTGCCCAAAGCCACACGAAGGTTCCTGTGTGCTTCAAACACACTGAGGGAGCTCTTCAAAGAGACATTAAGGTAAGAAACATGGAAAACGTTACCTTGGTTGTTACTGGAAGCTCCAATTGATGTATCTTATTAAAGTTTAAAAATCACTTTGAAAACCTGTTACTGCTATCCCAGGAATCACCCCTGGACACTGAGAGGAGACTCCCCAGTGTCACTGCCTGCTCTCGTCATCAGTTTAGGAATAATTGGGATCAGCACAAAAGTTTGCACAATATTAAGATTAACCTCAAATTAAGAAAAAAAAATAAAGGAAATAAAAGAAAAGAATAACCCAATCTACCTTCAGTTCCATTTCAAAAACTCATCTCCTTGGGTCACTTTAGCACATGATGATTTTGAAACTCACCTCAGCTCTTGTCTTGCTCACCACCTTCTCACACCTCCGTCAAAATCGGGAATCAGTTCTCAGAGGCAAGCTAAAACATTCCATACACAATTTTTCATACCAGATGTGATATCAGCTCCAAGACTGGGCAAAACGTGGGCTGATTTCAGTAGCAACTGGAGCAGAAAGCCAAAAGCCAGAGTACAACCCTTCAATATCCTGTCCTCCACCTAGCCCTCCTCTGCCAGCCCTGCAGAAATGCCCCTGGCCCAGTCTATGCTCTGGGCACAGCCATGCACTGTGTAGGGGAAAACATCAGAGGAATCCCCTGGCTGTCTGCAGTCTGCCTCACCCAGACTTTCAGCAGCTGTCTTCATCTTGGCTTTTCAGGGAGAGGAGAGCACACACCACAAACTCAATCCCTAAACACCCTCCTGAGTAGTGCTGGCTGCCCAAGGCTACACCTTGCTTCCTCACCTCCTTCTTCTCCCCAGCCTCTGCAGCAGTCATCTGCAGGACAATTTCTTTGGGGTGCTGGCTAGAGGGGTGAGGGGCAGGGGCTGTGTAGCTTAACATTAGAACAGTTAGTGTGGCAGAGAAGTTGCTCTTGCTTTCCCCCTATGTTCCTTTGTTATAATCCCTAAAGAATAAAGAATAATTGACTGAAATCCAATTAATGTTGATTTAGAACACCTGTTTCCAAAAGCCTTTGAATAACTTTTTTTTCCCCTCGCTTTGCTCTTTGTTTTGAGATGAAATACATATCCCTACTCAGCTGCTCGTAGGAGACCAGAGATTTACATTTTCCAGACATGAAGAGAACCTGCTGTAAGTGAGCTGGGAAGACTTGAAAGCCTGAAGAAGCTGCAAGCGTGTACTGCAGCAGCAGGGACTTCTTTTACTCTTCCTTCTCCAAACTGCATTCCTTCAGAAAACTGAACCCCAAAACAATTACCAGCACCCCCACACCCCTCTATTTTGCCAGGGTAAGTCTCCATGAGCAGTTTGCTGCAGTGATGGAGCAAAGCAGTCCTGGCTGACCACCCCACACCACCCTGCCAGGGTAAGCATTGCAGACAGCGTCCTGTGCAGCCAACAGCCCCTGCCCCTGAAGAGGGTCCTGCCTCTCAGTATCTCCCCCCCATCAGCTGCCCATCCTGACCTCCTGCCCTGAAGCACACTGGAAGATGTTTCCTTTTCTTCACCAACTATTCCCATGCAAAATGAAACAGGTCCTGGATTGAAGAACAGTTGATTCCTGAAGCACATAGCTGCTTCCCAGAGCCCTGAAGAGTTTTAACAGGATTTGTGTTTATATATTGATTGGACACCTCTAAAAATCCCCACCCTGACAGCTCAGACACAGTGCAGACAATGAGGTAGTAAGGCACTTATTACCACAGGCCTGTTTTGAGACTAGACATAGTAATTAGCTCTAAGCTGTGCCTGTAAGCGTGACCTACTAAACACATTCTGGAAGCAAAACAGCTTTGCCATTTAGGCACAGTACCACACTGCAAGGGAAGGGAGGGAAAAGATCTGCCTGGGTGTGCTGCTTGCATTCCCTGAGCTGGGTGTCAAGAAATTCTTGCAAAAGGAGGGGGATTTATTTTCCCTACATTCGAGATCAAAGAATTTAAGAGAGACATCCTTGTGTTCTGCAATTTGTACCCAACCTCCCACTGCCGTGGCTGCATGGTCCACAGGGTTAGAACCTCTCACTTTGAAGGTGCCTGCAGGTGAACACACTACTAAAGCTGGAGGGGAAGGGGACCTGAGGAACAGACAGGCAAAGAAGGACTTGCAGTCACAACTGGATTTCCAGTTGTGCTCTCTCCCAGCCCTTGCACATCCACTGACTTTTGAGGACAGCTTGCGGAGCTCTGGAGCACAGAGATGACATCACAGCCAGGAAGGGACAGTCCTGTGTTTGCATGGAATAGCAAAGAGACACTGGGAATAGGCTAAAACTGGAATGCTCTGTAAAGCCTTTCAACCAACTGGGAAGCACAAGATATGGTTAATAATCAGGGGGACAATAGATTAGGGAGTTAATTAGAGAAGGAGATGCTCGTGGTAAGAGAGTGGATAATCAGGATTCTATTGTTTTCCATACTGACAACAAAGGAAGAGAAGCCAATGGCAGCACAGTCACTTGTGTTTACTGTTCCTCTGAAACGTTCCTGTTTCAGTGCCTGCTACCCTGACACAAAATGCTGCATGAATTCAGTCGCAGTTCAGCACCTGCAGGTGCAAATCCCAAATAGATGGCTGGGGAGGGGGCAGATGCTGACAGGATTGTAGTCTAGACTCCTCACTCTAAATCCATTTAGTGCTATTAACCGTGACTGGGTGTAATAGCTCTGTGTACATTAGCACTAGGATAATTCTCCCTATTTTGCTAAGTATCAAATGTGTGTATTCATAGATACTATGTAAAGCAAACATCAGAGATGGCAAAAGGAAAAGCCTGGCATGCCTCTTTGCTGTACAGTCTGCATTTGCAAATGTTGACTAAGAAAAAAATAACCAAAGCAGGCAGGATTTCTTAAATATAGCAGCATTATTCCTGGCCTCAGCAGCAGCAGCAGATAAAGCATCTCCTTTGCATACAAGCAGTTTGACACACAAAGAGTACACGATTAGAAAAGAAAGTTAAGAAATGTACACCTCCACTGCATGCAAACAGCCACAGAAACCCAAGTCAATCCCAAAATAATCTCCCTGAAGGGAAAGTGTTTGCTGTGTAACAATCCAGATTTTATTAAGTTGCCCAACAATTTTGAACCATGATAAGGAACTTGCCCCATTCTGGGAGCAACACAGATATCTGCTGCAGAGATTATCCATGCTCTATACATCCAGCCTTGTTAAGAAGCAGTGAAGAAAGGAGATATGTAAACACAGGGAGGAAACAGAGCAACACTGAAAGTGATACTGTACTAGAGAGTCCTCCTTTGTGACAAGAAATAAAGCAGGAGATTATCTGGAAAGAAGAGAACCAAAACCTAGAGATGGGCAGAGCACAGCCTGGTGTGTGCTGGCTGGGAGAGTCAGGTTGCACTCAGAGGAGGCAAAGAGATCTGAGGGCAAAAAGCCAATTAGTGGATTAAAGGTAAGTATCCCAAGTACTGAAACAGAGGGGTGATAATATAGGCAGCTAGGGAGAGGATTAGAATAAAGAAGTGATAACAGTATTCAGCTGAGAGGGAGGGCTGTCAAGAACTTAATGGGGAAAGAAGGTAAGGCAATGAAAACAAAAAACAGTCATTGAATCAAGGGCTGTGATGGTGAGAACCCAGACATCCCACCCCCACCCCCAAAAAAAAAAAAAAGAATAAAAGAAAATGCCTCACAGTTTGGTTTCAGCTCCAAGTGTCCTGAAATCATTCATGGAGGGCAGAGACAGATGGAAGGTTTGGCCACAACTGCATGAAATCAAGTGGGTGACAATGGGTTTGGAGCAATTACCACTGCGCAGGTCCTTGTCTCAAGTGTGCAGGGCTGAGGCTTTGCAACAAAATACACAGGGCCCTTTCATGGAGCTGTGTGAGGAGCTGTGGGCTGGGCACCTCTTCTCTGGGCTTTCACGGCACCACAGAATAAAGGACTACTGAAGAAGTCACCATGGCCCAGGAATCTCCTTGCTTCCACCATGTCTCACACCAAACCCTTCACTGACTAGAAACTGGCACAAGAATAAATAAGAGAAATATTCTGAGACCTCTGCCTGGCTTCTTGCAGAGCATGTAGCCCTATTAGTGAGGAGCAAACCTCCTCCTCACCCACCCCTGTCCCACCTCTCACCTTGGAAAAGGGAACACCTTTGCATCACCTGCCTGCCCCTCCAGCGAGCAGTTCCTGCTGTGAGTACCTGCCCGAAGAGTTCTGTTCAGCTGTAACCATGCAGTCAGTATCTGGGCACCAAAACGCCTCTCATAGCAAAACCCTACCAAATTAAAGCAGTTAGATACATCATTATGCTGGGTTTTACCTGAGCCCCAGGGTATATGGTAAAATGTTTTCCCAGTTTTGGGGAATATTTCTTTCCCAATCTGGAATTTGTTACAAACTGGCTTGCTGGAAAGATTCAGCACGAGAAAGTCCCTGAAAAAAGCCCCAGTGAAATGTTCTCTGAAGTGAAATGTGTTAATTTTGATAACATGAGGTGATTTTTGTGTCCCTTGTTTGGAATAATTGTAAGAAACTTCATTTAAATGCAGAGATTAATCAGAGATTTAATCAGATTATTTTCTCCTTGACAGTAGAAAACAGTTTCCTCAGCCTTATAGTGATCCCAAAGATCTAAAATAGTTTAAAGGCCAAACTGAAACATAAGGAAAACTCTATTACATTATTACTGATTACTAATTAAATGCAATGGTAACAACGTTTATCTTCCCTTCAGTGCATGATGGTTTTGTGGACCACACTAAAAAGCCTTTCCTAAGGCCAGCACATTGCTCGTCAGCCAATAGCAGCTAAGGCAGCCCTGACTTGCAGCTCTCTGCTAACACATCTGATTGTTCTGCAGAAAACAAGAGCGCAGCTCCTTAGCTAGACTAGGGAAGCAACTGGCAGAGTGCCACAGCAGATTACTGGTGAGGCTGGAGAAGGAGAGGGGTCTGGGGAAAGGAGCTAGTTACTGGTCAGACCAGCTCAGAGTTACAGATTCATCCCTTGCCTGGGAAGCTACTGCTAAAAATTTTCATGGCTCACTCTTGAGACACACCTTGTTTAATCAGAAAAAAATCAGAAGTGCCTGATGAAATATGCAGATGACAGTGTTGGGAGGCATTTTTCAATACAAAGCATTACAATACCAAGCAAGGGAAAACAGAAGATATCTAGGACTGAAATAATAGAAATGGGATGAGCTGTAACTGCTCAGAGTGCAAGGTCAATCACCAACAGATTAATAACAACTTTTGCATTAAATTTGGAGCTCATCAGATGGTAACTACACAGGGAGAGAAGCACACTATCACCTTTTGAACAATTAATGTAACAATGAGGAGCATGGCTGGGAAAGAAAAACAAAACACCCAAACCCTACCAAATCAAATCAAACTCCAGGGCAGTATCCAGAATCCTGACACTGCCTCATTTGCTGTGCTAAATAACTGCCACACCTGGGCAGAGAGGACTGAGTCACTTCAAACAGAACCACAGCTTCTGGCACACCTTCAAAGGTCCTGATGAGAAGGCACAAAACAGCCTTTCATTTGCACTGAAGCTGTCTAGGCACTTGAGTAGGAGCATGAACAGAGCTCCTTGACAAGCCAAGAACTCTGTAGTCTTGGATGGAGATTTGGAGGGACCTACTCAGGGGCAGGGCATGGTTCACACCCAAGCTGCATTTACCATGTCCATTGCATGGGCATGGGCATAGAGGCACCAGATGGGCAATGATAAAGCAAAGAGGCTGCTTCCCACCCACAGCAGGAAGATACATGCTGAAAGCCCCCACACGAACAGCATCACCAGAATGTAGTTACATAAAGAGCTGTGAATCCAGCCAGCAGAGCCTGTTCTGGAAGGCAGGGGTGTGAAGGCAAAGGGGGTACCACTGCCACCACCAGCAGGAACGGTGAGTGAGTCGATGGAGCACCTTGCACTCAGTGGGAGACAGGTACTACTAACGCAGAAACTGCCTTATGAGATCAGAAGGAATGCTCAGTGCCCTGAGCAAATGAGGAAGCCCCTAGATTCCCTCATCTGGAAGGAGAGAGCAGTCAATAAACAGTGCAACAAATTAGAGGGAGATTCTGAAGCTGAGAGGGATGTCAATAGAATAGAAGAGCAGAGTAAGGCCTTCCTGTAATTATGGATCATATTTTGTGCTGTTAAACTAAACTGTATCTGTGCAAAGCAGAACAAGGCACAAAAGGTGAGATTCAAATGCAGAAAATGTCATTGTTCTCACTACCAAGATCTCAGAACAGGTACCACCTTCATCTCCAGTCACTCCTGGGCACACACAACTGGAAGGTTGCAGTGAGCTCTGCAGTGAGCCATGCAGTGAGCCATGCAGTCTCCTCATGTCAAAGGAAGGTATGGATGGAATTTCAGAATTCTTATCTCAGGAAATTCCAGTTAGTTGTAAGCCCCTCCAGGTGTGCTGGGAAAAGCAGCTATAGGACTAACTCATAGCTTATCTCACAATTATTTCCTGAAATTCCTACTTGGTAAGACTTGGGTCAAATTTTCCTTTCACTTACACCAGTGAAATGAGACTGGAGTAAGTTTCTTTGCTGTCTCCAAGAGACTTTTGCTCCCATTTTTTTCACTCAGTGCTATGTTTAAACCCAGCCAGCATGGCAGATCCCCTCTACACAGCTGTGTCTAACAGAGCTGTAGTGGCTCTCCCAATCAGAATCCAGCCTGCTATCCCAGGTTAACTGGGAATTCTGAACTAATACACTCAGAAAGAAATCATATCCTGGTTACTGCTCTCATCATGAACAGAACACAGAATTCCCCTCCCATCTTTCCACTGTAACCAGCAAAGCTAAACCAGCAGTACCCACACATTGCCCCACCTGTTCACACTCCTTGTCCTTCACCTCTCCCTTTGCCAGTTCAGACAATCACCAAGAAGAGATTTTATCAGAGACAATTAGTGCTGCAGCAGTGTGGCAAGGAAACCCACTTTGTTTCAGCTGCAGATCTCTGCTGACCAACTGACTTGGAACTGCAATCATCACCTTGATTCCTGGTCCTGCATTTTTTCCTCCCCCAGCTTCTGCTCTTTCATCCAAACACACACAGCCCATCCCTCACCTTCTATCTCTTCTGGAGCAAACCTCCCCCCACAACCAGGAACCAGGAACCACTTCATCTTTCTCCTGTGTGACAGTGCAGATAAAAGAGCAGCTGTCCACCTTGGACACCCAGCTCATAGCAGCACCACTTCCAAGGAGGTCCTTAAACAAAATATTTAGGATAACCCACGACTGGGAACAAAAGGCAGAGTCAGGCTTGTGCTCGGATGTAGAACACAGAGCTGCCTGGCACTTGGTGCTCCAGCTCTGTTAGCATCTGTACCAAGAAAGACACTGCAGACACCTCCTGTGAAAGCAACAAATGCTGCCTCTGCCAGCTGCCCTGAAAGGGCCAGCCCTCGCTCTCCTGCCTGCACACACTCAGTACTGCAGTGGGTGCAAAGAGCTGGGAACTCTCTTTTCCTTTGCTCTAACTTCTGCTTTGCAGTGCATTGGAAATTAAGCTCTGCGAGGTGCACACATTACCACTTAACTTTAGTTTAAAGATAATAGAAGGTTAGGGAGGAGGTAGAGACGAGACGGTTTTTCCCCCAGCTACGTAAAAAGGAAAAATAAACATGATGGCTGCAAACCCTGTATTCCACAACAAGTTCTTGTGGCTCCCAATGTGCTACATCAGCAGCAGCAGAGCCTCCATTTTTATTGTAATCTTGTGGCTTTTTATTTGTAACTTATATGAAAAGAATCACATTGATTGGGGCAGATTTAACTCAGTAAAACCTATTCTACTGAGATTGTCAGTGCTAGGTGATTTTATCAAGTTCTCTTTTGGTTTCATTTTCTTCCTCATCCCTATCCCCAGGGGAGATTGCAGCCCAGCTTGCAGAGCAAATTGCCCTAAATTGAGTTCTTTCTCTGCCACATACAGGCCTGCCTTTGGCTCCTCAGCTTGAAAACTTTATGCATTCTTATTTTTCTCCATCTTCCTTAATACCCCCTCCACATTCCAATTAAAATGGAGAAGTTTGCACCGATACCTGCTCCCAATTAAATGAATACTGCATCACCCATCCCCCATCTCCTTTACCCTCCCTTCATTAGCCCTATTCCTCTGAGGCTTCCTGGCTGTCTGCCAGGGACTTATGGCAAGAATTCAAAATCTTGTACACTTCATCCCCTCAAAATCAGTCTTGAATTTAAGCAGCCTGCTTCTTGGGCCCAGCATGAGAAATGCTGGTAACTGATTCAAAGGGAAGGGGAGGAAAGAAAGAAAATGGTTTATTCAAAAGGTTAAAAAGCTGCCATAAAAGCAGCTTAGCTAAAAGAGGTTAAACTTCCGGGCTAATTGGCTTCCGTTTCCTTCAAAAAAACTCCTCCTGGAAGACAGTAAATGGCAGGAAAGTGCTGCTGGTTTATTTCAGAGTATTCACACCTACAGAAACTGCATCCTTCTCTTAACCCCTCGGGCATGTTCCGAACTGCTCGCTCAGGTCATACCCCCAGCACAGAGAGCCCTGGGCAGGCAGAAGCTGGCACAACTATCTGGGGGGCTTGGGCCTTCTCTGGAAAATGCCCATCTTATTTTCCTACAGATGTGAGCAGCACAGTGCTATGGCATCAGCCACTCTCCTCTGACACTTGGAGCAACCAGCACCACATCCAGCTGCCAGCAAGCCAGAGCTGGCAAGGGGAGCGCCATAGCCTTGCATTACTGCTTCAGACCCTGCAAACTCTCCTCACCCAGCAGGCAAGTTTGCTGCATTTACCCAACAATGACTTCTCAAATGGCTCAGCAGAATTTAGTGCATGAAGGCCCTTGAGTGGAACTACAGCGTGTCATGTGACATGATCTGAAGCAGTCATGGAAGCCTCTACCACACAGCTCTGACATTACTGGGCAGAAGCTCAGCGCTTGTCTGGCTCAAAGGCACCTCCCAACCCACGCAGGTCTCCCCCTGGCACACCGCAAATTCATGAAGAAGTTGGCTGCACAGGTTAGTGTCTGGACAGGTCAGTGGCTGCCCAGGGAGCTGGGAGGGTGTATGCCCAGGGCAGCCTGCTGAAGCAGCCAGGCTGGCAAGAGAGGGGCAGCTGTGCAAGCAGCCCTGTGTGTCTTGGCTGTGGCTGGACCTGAACCAGGACCTGATTTAATCTTGTAGAAAGCTACAATGTCTTTGTAATACTGCAGTAATCTTCACAGAAGCTCTGCAGGAGAGGTTTAGAGGTTTTCAGCATCATGGATACCTCCCCGTGGCTCTATCCTCTCCATCAGGCCAGAGAAAACGCAGGGTCTGCAGCATTGAACCCTGCGCCTGGCTCTCAACCGGCCACTCCTCGGCCACAGCTTCCCTGCACTGGGGAGAAGGGTTCGTGAGAGCCCAGGCAGTAGTGACTTGCAGGCTACCTGTTTCATCTTCTCTGTTTCTCAGTCAATACTTCTTGATGCAGGATGATTCCTACCTAATGAAAGCAATCTCCTTGGAAAATTCTTTGAAGGTGAAGGAGGAAAACCATCTCCTGTTTGTGGAAGCTGCTTCTGGTCTTGTGTTCTTCTGTTGATAAATCTTCCTTTAAAATTGTTGCTTCTCATTCCCTTTTACAGGTGAAAACAAGAAAAAGCTTCCAACTATGAGAGCTGACTGTAAAACCAGTAAATAAGACAACACTCAGGTCATAAAAGTCTCTCTACAAGATCATGTTGCATTTACTCAAGTCATATCTACAAGCAAGTGACAAAACTGCCTCTGCCCTCCCTTGCAGACAGGGGACAAACATCAGGCTCTGGATCAGAGCTGACACACACCATCCACTGGGCACAAATACACAGTGCTCAAAAACCCCAAACAATATATCCTGTCAGGTTAGTGAAACACACCCAGAGCTGACATAGTTACTAAACCACCATCAAATAACTATTCAATTAAATAAACTCAACTCACTGTAGTCACACCAGAAAGTCTCAGAAAGGAATCAGCAGTACCTCAGTGCTCGCACACTGTTGGGCTGCATTCAGTGTTAGAAATAATCTCTGGTCAGGAAAGGCCACAGATAATATAAGCCAAGAAAGAGCTGTAAGCTAAATAATTGATGGATAAACAGTATGGGTACAAGTGACTCCAGTTCTTTCTGGGTGTTTGTGTAACCTACAAGCACCACTGAGTACTGGATGCTGTGTGAGCTGCTGCACAAACAAATCACTGCTGTTTCCTTCAGTGATCAACTCTAGCCTGACAATTGGGATTCAAATAAATTCAGGCTGGAATTTAATTCCTGGGGTCTTTTTGTGCTCTCTCAACAGATTCTGTGACTGTCCAAGGAAAAACATCATGCTCAAGGAAGTCCAGCATTCTGGTATTTTTAACTTTGGTGCCATCCATCAGCAACAAGACCATGACCAGGAGAGAGTTCAGTGTTTAAAACTTAGCTGCCAAAATGAGATCACTTTTAGGTTTCTGAGTCCTGGAGTGAAATCAAATTTATCTTGTTCAGTTCCCAGGTTTCCTAAATAGAACATGGGGAAAATGAGATATTTCAGGAGAAGCCAGTGAAGCCTTGAGCTGTGATTACCTAAAATTATTATATTTAACAAGCAACTGCATACAATGCTTTTTGGGAACAGCTAAAGACCAGCTCTGTGCATGCATTTCCAAACCTCCTAACTCCAGAACTGAAGTAGTTCCTCTGCCTACAGGGGAGCAGAAGCCTGAACTTTCTTGCCACGTTCTCCCTTCTCAGACTGCGGGTGGCTGTCTCTCCATGGCACAGTGAATCTCAGCTCTGGCAGAGTTTCAGCAGTAAGACTGGCAGTGATGAGCTGCACCCAGAGCAGTCTTGCACCGCATGGCATCGGACAGGGTTTGAACAGTGCAGACTTGAACGTGCTCAGCTGGAGGAAGGAGCTGAGCCCAAGTTTTAAGATATTAAAGAAATTATTTTGAACATGTGGTCACTCTATAAAAGGGTAAATAGTTTTCCTATTAAATAATTTTAGGAGTTTGAGTCAATAGCCACATTTTGATAGGCTTCTACTGCAGCTACCATGTGGGAGGCACTTGCTGAGGCTGCCCACTGACTGAGTTTTCTTAGAATTCTACACTACAAACAACTGTTTGTGGGCATATCTGGCTTGAACCTAGTGTAGATTCCCATCTGTTTAGCATGGCTAGGTCTGGGATGATCCTGAAAAAGCTCACAAGTGCAATTCTGGGCACCAGAAGAATTTTGACTTAAATAAATAGCCTACATCTTTCTACTCAACCTCATGGTTAGATGGCAGCTAACTGGATTTTCAGTATTAGACCTGGGTATCAAAATCCACTTTGCCGATGGATATCTAAAATCCCTCTGCATCTCTTTGGATTTGCCCCTGGACTGACTGAAAGTTTTCTGTCTTCCTAGATAAGCTCACACTGCAGCCAAATCTAAATTTTCCAGATCAGAATCTTTATCACCCAGATGTATTCTGAACTGGTTAGCTCCTGGTTTTGTGAATGGCTGAAAGCCAGCTAACTTCTCCTGACTCACATAAAGAGACAACTATTTTGGCATGCAAAGCACGCCTGCCGAGTATTAGAAACAGGCCCAAAAACCAGCTGGCTAGAAGATAGACCACTGCCCTGTGTTGCCACTGCTTATCAAGAATGAATGTTACTTAAATTGTTTTCCTTGGACAAAGTGGACAAATTTTGCCCTTACTCGGTGAAAAGCATCACCATGCACCTTCCAATTCATATGCTGCCTTGGGAGAAACAACCATACACTACTAAACAAGACTCAAAGTCAGAGCATGCTCCTCCCAGCACAGAGATCTCTGAAGTCCCATTCTGAGATGTGTTTAGCTTCCAAAGCTGAATTAATGTTTTTACAGCGCCCTTTTAAGGAAATACAACCAGTCTTTCCAGGGATTTCAATTACAACACACCTCCCAGTGCTAAGTGGACCACATGCCTGTTTTGTTATTCCTCTCAGCCTGCAAAAGGCCTTGAGTATGCTCTTAGAGACACCTCTCAAATGTTAAGCAATTAAATTATGGTTAATATTTCTGTGGTTTGTTGGCAGCCTCAAAAAGGACAAGGAGTCACATCTACCCTGCTTTCATCAGACCATATCAAAATCAGAAAGGAATAATTATTGATTATGGCAAAGTAAATCTCCAGCACCATGGCAGCATTTCAGGCAGCCATGGAAAGAGCTTCCCTTGCCTACAGAGAGATCAGCAGGACTACGGCAGCCCAGGGAAACAAATCAAATGGGCAGAGTGCATTCAAACTGCTGAGCCAAAATCAGGAAAAAGGAAACATTTACTGTAGAGCTGAAAGGGGCAAATATTTCAATCACTAGTTAAAGCCCAAAGGTCATTTTAAAAGCATGACAACTTGCTTGGCATCAGAAAGTTGTATTGATAACTTCTACTTTCATAGAAGTCCTCAGTAATCAGTGCAGTTAGGAGATGCACATTAAAGTTTAGTGGCTCTGTTGGATTGTTGCCTTAAAAAAGTTATAGACCTTGAGTGTGCTCAGTGTTGTTTACAACATGCTCAAATCACTTTCATTTATTCTTCTAAATACTCTATGTAATTTAGTGCCTCTTTTTCTTTACTACTGGAAATCTACAAGAGTTGTTCCATTTTCAGTGGCACCAATATAAAGCAGGAGTCATTCCACTAAAATCAGTGAATTTGGTTGGTTTAAAAATTGGAGGCAGTTATACCATGACTTCAAAATATGGTTTATGCATGAGTCTTCCTGACAATCAGTAAAACCTGAGTCTGAAATAGGGTTTTTTTTCTGTTTCAGGCAGAGTCCGAACTGCCCCCTAGGTACTTCATCTGAAAATCCTTAACTAGCACCAAATAATTTTCTAAATTTTTCAGAAGAAAGGAAGCTAAGAAGAAAAAAAAAAGAATGTTGCAATAATGTAGACCTACCACAACCTCTTAAACATTAGACAACTCTGGGATACAATCCTGGCTAATAATTTCCAACCTAACCAACCCTAAGGGATGAGCCAGGGTGGTCTCTGCAGTCACAGCTTTGACAGGCTGGTGTGATGGTGTGAAATGGCAAGAGGGGAACTGGAGCATGTCAGCAGCACTGCTCTTCCTTCAGAGTTTCTCACAGTGCTAGTGCAGAGTGCACACATGTTACATGACTTCTGCACCCAGGGAGGAGAGGGCTCAGGGCTATCCGTGTGTTATTAGAACATCTCTCTGAACTTCTCTAAATAGAGCAACTGTTTCAAGCCAAAAAACAGCACAAGCAGATTTACTCTGACGTGACTTTAGATTAAGGCAGAGCAACAGGAGGAAAATGACAAACCTTTGCATCATTGCCTGCAGAGCTCATTCCTGACAGCCAGGAGGGTTCTTTAAAAAATTAATTCGGAAGACAGGAAACCTTCACTTGATCAGCGTTCACCACACCACCAGATGCTGCTGCAGCACTGGCAAAAGCAACAGGATCACAGTCTGTGATAATTCAGCTATCAATAAAGAGTTCAAGCATCCACTCTGCTACTGCAAAAATTGACTGCAGGTGAAAGAGAACCCAGAAGGAGGATTTCTAATTGAACAAAGTAGTTGACTAAACTTAGTTACTTCCCAATATATCATTTGTAGTTAAAAAGTGATGAGAACAATGACGTATTTACAACTGCATATAAACCACACAGCAACAGCCACACACAAAACCTTCAGCAAACACACATCCCAATCTTTGCTCCCCAGGAAGCCATGCCACTTGATCTGGTGTGATAACCACATGTGCAGGACAGCAGGGAGTGATGAATCACTCCCATCCTTCATACTTCAGTGGTTGACCAGCCCTCTCCAGGGAGGTAGAATTATGGTCACACAACTTTAGTTCGTGCATCAATACCAATTATATTCTAATGTGCTTCTTCAGACTTCCCCTGTGATGGGGTGGAAGCAGGGGGAACACTTGGGAGATTTTGTTTGCTTGTTTTCTTAACAAGTGCTCCCTCACACAGGTGAATCACAACATCCAGCAAGCACACAGTGCAAGGCATTAGTGACCAACACAGCATCAGTTTCAGGAGGAGGTGGGACCCACTCACCCACGGAACAAACACAAACACCTGGACCATGGTGTGCCACCAAAAGATCAGCACACGGTGGGGTTGTTTACATGTTGATATTGAGCAGTAAGTGCTGTGAGGAACAGTATTCCATGTCCTACAAGATGCAATCAATACAGGGTGAGATGCCTGCATGGGACTCTGAATAGTGTTCATCCAGCGCATCACTGAGAAGGAGATCCTGACATGGAGCTGCCTAAATTGAGCGTGCTCCCAGGGAAGCAACAAGGAAAGAGAGGAGTCTGCAGAATCTGCTGGCTTGCCCTTCCTTTGCCACTTGTAATCAGAAGTGCTTGGGAGGACTGGATTTGATGAGATCCTTCCTCCTGCTTGAGCTGAATAAAGCTCAGACCAATTTGGGATGGTGAAACACAAATAATCCCCTTCAGGAAATGCTTGCCTCTGTCTGCTGAGAAGAGACCACTCGGGAAAGCTGGGCTCCCGCTTAGGAACATCGCCAGTGAAGACAGAAGTCTTCTGTATAGGCATCTCTTCTAGGTAAAGCAGATTTGGGGTTAGTGCATCATTTCACTTCCCAGAGTGAAGAATAATGCTTATGGAAAGGGACAATTGTCTTATATATAAATAAGAAGGAAATCCAGACTACAGAAAAGATATCCAAGGCAGAACAGTACAAAAATCAAAGCCACTTTGGAAGAGACCGCAGACCGCAGAGACTGTGAAAAACAGCACAATGTCTGTTGGATGGAGGAAGGTTAAAGCCACACAGTGGTTCCTCCCAGTGCATGGAAGTCTGCAGGCACTAGCCAAGTATGCACAGCACAGGCAGAGAGGCCACCTGCAGCATGGCTTCCTTGGGTGAACCTTTGAGGCACTATTGCCCATCACTGCAGCAGCAGATAAACAGACTGCCAGCCTAAACGTAAGTGGGACATTATTAACTTTAAGCTGGGCATCAGAGCACTGAGGCGGTGAGGTATCAAAGGCAGTGTTGCCAGCATTAAAAGAAAAGAAGGCAGCAGCAAAATGCAATTAAGAATGTATGCAAAACAGAGGTGAAGGCAGCCAGCAAACTGCCCCAGACAACACTTGCAGCAGTGGCCTGCAGATGCAAAGCCTTCAGTGAGAGCATGATACTGCTGAAGGGTACAGGAGTCAAACCAGTCTGGCCACTGACAAAAGCTGATCCAGAGCAGAGCTGGTGTTTAGTCTTCTAAACCAGTCTTTATTTATAGAAGTATCAGCTGTAGAGGATGTAGTACTAATACTTGGGGTTTAAAACTCCTGGTGGTATTTTTGCAGCTGAAGCTTTGGGGCATCTTCTGCATTATAAAATAAAATAATAATTTAACTTCCAAATAAAGAAATGAAGTTTTTGATCAAATCACTACTTGCTAAGAACCTTTTGCTTGCCTCTGCCAAAGAAAGAGAATCGGCACCAGAAGACTGTCTTCGTGGCACTGTAGCTGCTAACACTAACATCACTTCTTGTACTGACGGTCTTAAGGGAGCTATTGCAATGAGGAACCAAAACAGCAGATGTTACCCAACCCAAGCACTGGCAAGAATCAGCTGAAAAATAACACACAAAAGATAATGCAAGCATTTGAGCATTAGGAGATACAAATAAGCAAAAAGTGTGTGCTGCTTTCAAGAAAATATGGCACCCAAAGGCACTCATTGACTCCACGGATTAAATCATGTCTTTAGCAGTGTGAAAACAAAGCCTTCATCAGCTTAAAGGAGTACAAAGCAGCCTTAAAATCACCAGTTCTTTTTCCTGCCACTAAATAGAAAAACTGAGTCAAAAACAGTTTAAAAAAATCTAGTCTAAAGCCATTTACACTCAAACTTTTAATCAGGGAAGGAGAGGAAGCAGAAAGATGTAACATTCCCCTCAAACTTGGAGAAACAAACAGGGTGCAAGGAAAAGAAAAAAAAGAGGAGGGAGTTTGTAGTTTGTTCCCTTTCTCTTTATCTTTTTATTTCTTCCACCTTCTTCTACCTTAAGCATAAGGGTGAGGACTGCTGTATAGGCTTGCACAGACTCTCCAAATAGGAGCTGGTCTATGACTAAAAGAGTGAGGAACAAAGCAAGAGAATGGGAAATCAGGTGAATGCAGCTGGCCTTCCCCCCTCACTGCTCAGTAATCCCTGTTTGAAACAGACAATGTTGGGCAATTCAAGGAGGCTGCAGAGCACACCACAAGGACTTCCCAGGAGTGACAGACAAGATTCAGAATGAAGAATTCCACTGCTAGGCAAGAAAAATTTGCAATAATTTTCTGTAATCCAAGCAGAGTTTTTAGCACTTTTATTGCAGAAGCAATTCTAAATAACAGAGCTTGTCTTCTAATAGCATTGCTGTAATAATGGTGTTTTATAACAGAAGTGCCATTATTACAGGAATGGTATTATAATGATGGCATTGTTATTGCAGAGCCCTTCCCATAACAGCAGAGCTAAATAAACCTGCTTGGATTACAGAAAATGACTGCAAACTTCTTCTGTGGCACGGGAAGCGACGGAGCCTTTATGTCTGCTCTGAGCCAGGTTTTGAGAAGGTTCATGCAAGCCTGAAAAAAATCATTCAGAGGGAACCCTTGCTGCAGAGCAACCACAAACCCTGGCGTGGCTCAGCAAAGGGTGCACCTCACCAAACTCTCCCTTGCAACTCCAGTCCCACTCCCAAGCAGGATCAGCGCGGAAGGGAGGGGGAGGTGCCCTTGGAAGAAGTGAAATATTTTCAGTGAAGCTGGAGTAAAGCACTCAAACGCTGGAGTATCATCTGAGGTGATAAAAAGATGGAATATTCAGTAACGGTTATGCAGCAAAAATGCCTCGGCAGAAATCTTCTATCTATATCAATGACATTAATAGGAATTTCCCTCATCATTCAATCAGGGATATATTGCTTTGCCAGAGACTGAGAAAGCACTCAGCTAAAGAATTTAACTCCCTATATACGGAATGAATAAGTAAATTTGAGTTTATAAAATTCAACTTCTTTTTATTAAAGTTATCTGGTAATACCTCGGTGCTGAGACTCTAGTGCAGTATAGAAGACAGAAAGAATTTAAGTTCCAAAGCTTCTGACCTTTTTAACATTAAAATAAAATCCTATATACTTCCCAGCTGATACAATCAGATTATGCCATCTGGTTAGGATGGAGTCTGTGAAACAGTAACGTAAGAAATTCAATAAACTCATATCCTCTGCAGGCATTTCTACATTTTTTAGCCTGCCACGAAAGCTTTAGATGTGTGTTTGTATGAAATGAACTTATTTTATTATTGATTTCAGGCAGACAGGAGTTCTGCTGGAGCCCTTTGCACCACTACCCAGAGCAGGCTTTTCACAGCAGTGGTCCCAGCCCATCCTCACAAATGGGGATTTTCATCAGTCTTTTTGTGAGAGTGAAAGCTAACACATGGCACAGGATGGCAGCCCTCAACATGCACAGCTAAGAAATAACTATAGCATAATAAATGTTTTCAAAGTTATTGAGTAGTTTTTTTAATTGCTTTTCTGAACTCCACCTTCCAGCACAGTCATGGGCAGAGATTGGAGTCATCCTAAAAACAATGGTAAAGTATTTGCAAAAATCCCCAAAGCTGACACTTAGTCTGCTGCTCCCTTCAAGCTCCTGATTCTGGTGTTTCATGCCAGGAGCAAGCCCTCTTCTGCCCAAGTGCCCTGCCCCAGCCAGGTCTGGTTCTGCACAGGCAGCCTGTCAGCACCGCTGCTCTCCCCAGCTCAGCAGGGCTTGGTCTCCCTCCGCAGCTTTTTTTCTCCCACTCTGATTTTTCATCCCTACCACTCACCGGGTACCTCCCAGCCTGTCTTGTGTTTCACCACAGTTCCAATTAACACAGCAGCTGTTTGACTTCTCACTGGAACCACTGCAAAGTCCTGCTGGCCCTAGGCAAAAACCCCACTGATGGGGCAGGAGCCACTATGAGGCTTCCCAAGAACTGACATTGGGCACCTTGTTTCCCTGCTCTTGACATTGTGTAGGTTCTTTGGGGCATGAAGACAAATTTCTGTCCATCTCACAGGGAAGAACCTACAGTTATTGGTCAAGAAGTGATCGAGAGACCTCAGGCCCCACACTGGAACACTTTATTCTTCCTCAGCAGCCTGTTAGCAGCACTCTAGGCAAAGAGTTTCTGAAGCAGCAGCCCAGGCCATGCTCTCTCCTGCCAGTTCTTGCTCTCTGCAGCACTGAAATGATTGTTGGTGGTCTTCTCAAGCACCTGCAGTTATCCTGCAAACCACTTTTCTAACAGATTTGATCTTGTTTTGACAGCTCTGCACACAAGTGCTACATTGGCTGCTGCAAGCCCAGCCCCTGCCTCACTTTAGCCATTGTTTTTTTATCTCCTCATCCTTTTTAAACTCCTGCCACACTAACTTAGAAATCAGGGAATAAGTGCCCAAGTGTGTTCCTAGACTGTTGATGTAAAGCTGAGCCTCCAAACCGCTCTCCCTGCCAGGCTCCCTACACCCTGTAAGCAAAGCCAGCTGGAAAGGAGACGATGGTGTGGTGACCCCACTGGGAATGGCTTTTGGCAGTCCAGGAGAACACCCCCCCACCCCCCCCTCCCCCCAGCTCTTGTGCTGTGTTTCCACCACTTTGAATTTCTCCAAGGGTTTGCAAATCTGCTGAAAAACTCCCTTCAGTTCTGAATGTACCAGGGGAGGAGAGAGAAGCAAAGGTGGGGAGCAGGAGGAGGGAGGGGTGTGAAAAGGGGGGGATTAGTTGGTGAAAAAATGTCAAGCTGCCTGCAGTGGAGGCAAGAAGGGGTCGGGAGTAATAAAGGCAATTAGCAAAGCAGAGGATAAGAAGCCATATTTGAAATAAAGGAGTGATAATTTTAAGCAGCAAGGGAGAGATTAGAATACAGAAGTGTTAATGGTATGCAGCTCAGGAAGGAGATGGTGAAGCACTGGATTGAGAAAGGCAAGAAATAAGCAACCACGAGCCCCAACATTCCTCCTAAGTGCTTACATGGATGCTCCTGCTGCACTAGGCTGCATGCTGGACCATGCCCAGAGTACCCAGCTCTGCTGCTTCCCTCCTGCCCTTTGCTTGCAGCAGGATCTGCAGATACAGATGTTTCTTCTTCACTTCCAAGCAAATTCTTTCCTTTGTCTTTTATAACAAACTGATTCACTAGAATTGCTCTTGACTCATCCCTTTCTATTTTACAGGGTCTTAAAAATACCCAGTGTCAAGTATTGCTCTAAAATAACCCCACTTTCTATTTGGAAGTACATCCTATAATTATTCATTTTATTTTGGAGGCTATTTGCTGGTCTATTACTAACTCGTTTCCAAGTTGTGGCATTTAAAGACTAACAGCATTTTTGTAGATGCTGGGCTTTACTTACACACCTGGAACAATGGATGTGGAACTTAAATGAATTTGCCTGCCACTGGAGGACCTCTCAGAGTCATGGAGCTGTGCCAAACAGTATGGGACTCTAGAAGGCAAAAATATCTCCTCTGGATATGTCTTATTGTAGCTCACCTGCTTTCTTTCAGGTGCCCCTTTCAGCTACATAGTCACTGACCTAGCTGTAAAATGGTTAAGATTTTATTTTGCTTTGGACTCATGGGCTGGGCGTAGATGTCAAAGCAACCTGAGTATGTTCCATACCCATATCTTGGCCATTCCCACTCCTTTCTTTGTGGCTACACTCCTTTCTTTCTGGGGTACAGAAACGAAGGGAAAGGCAGCTACAGATGATGGAATTGTTCTCCCTCCCATTCCAGGGGAATGCAGTTCCACACAGTTTAAGGTCATACCTGAAAGAACTTTCAGCAAGTAATAAAATAAATAATTAAATAAACCCTCACAAACCATTGGGATGATTTGGCTGAGATGTGTTTATCAGAATACTTGTCCTGAGGTGTTCATATTGAGGAAAGGATACTCTGTGTGTCTAATAACTAGGAAAATTAAAACTCTGAGAGATGCACAAGGACAAAACCTTGGTATAAATTCTGAGAACTTGATGTTATATAGATTTCTCCTGACACAAAGAATAATGGTGGATTTCTCCTTGATCCCATAAAATTGATTTATCATCTAAGATCCACATTTCATAGTTTGGCAGCTGCAAGACAGCCCATGGAAAAGCTCTTTGGGATATTCTCAGGGCACTGTGCTCCAGCTGACAAGCAGATGCAGCTGGGTGGAACTGACTCTTCCTGCTTTTGGGCAGGAATAGCAGCACCTCTCTCACCCAGTCTGCTCTACAGCTTCTTCTCCTCATCTCCTAGGTGCAGCTCATGGACTGCTTACAAAGCCTACTCCTCCCTCGTTATGTAAACTCTCCCCTTCAGCTCCCTCTCTTTATCACTCTATCTTCTACCCATGGCTAGGAAATTCACCAGCTTCCTGACTTCCCCCAAAACCGTTCCCACACCTTCTAAACTTTAACCCTCACCCTTTGTCACTGGGTTTCCAAGGCCAGCTGGCTGGTGAGCAGACCCCACCACACCTTACAGAGCAAGAGAAGGAGAGAAAGAGGCTGCAAATGCAGAAGCTGCTCTAGATGGATGTCTTCTCAGTGCTAGATGTGATAGAAGTGATTAGCATTCACTGATAGAAGTGATTATCATTCACTGATCTTCTTGAGGAATGTAGCAGGATAATTCATTAGAATGGCTTGGAAGTGCAATTAGTGAACTCTAGTGTAAATGACACTGCTGTTCATAGACCTACCCATAAGAGTAATTATATTTTGAAAACTACTTAGTGAAAAATTGATTGAATGGGTCCTATGGGCATAGATAATTGAGATAAAAATATGTAAACAAATGCCCATTAATAAGTTTTACAGCAATTTCTATCTTTACATGTTTAGCTGGTCTGAAAATGTACAGAAGGAATGAGAAATTCCTGGTGAAGACACATTTCAATGACAAAAACATCAGTGCCTTTGCAAGCAGCACTAGGGAGTGGTTCTGCCACTGCACAGAGGTTCATTGTCACTTCTCACTGTGAAGTATCCTCTGATACTCCAAAATAATGAGGTTTGAGGGGAAAAAATTACCAACACCTGAATCATTGCACTTCAAGAAGCTTCTGGATGCTTGGTTCTATTGTGTGACATACTACAGGACCTGGTTGGGTCAAACCCACCTGCAGTCTCCCTGAGGACAAACACCACCACCTCAACACAGCACTCACTTGCACTCCACACCAGGAGACCCTGCTGAACCACGGGCAAGGAGCCAACCCAGCAGCCTCTGCAAAAACTGATAACACAGAGGGCCAGGGAGGCGAGATATGTACTGACACAGCACTGAAAGCTTCCCTGCTGGCTTTGCTGCCTTCATGTCCAAGCCCTCCTCCAGTGGCTGGCACACGAGAAGTTGGATGCTCACAGAAGGACAAATTCTTTAGAAAGACAAAGGCATCCTGCCAGCACTCACTGAAACTGGCTGGCACAGGCTTCCATGAGGGACAGGAGGGGGAAATCCAGATTTTAAGCAACAAAGAGTGGATGTCGTAGCTACCTGACAAGGAGTGGATGCCCTCGAGGCTGATGGCAGACCCCATCCTCCGAGATAGTGGCTGGAGCTGCGCCGTCCCAGTGGCACGGGGGCATGATCTGATGGTTGCGCTCTGGGCAAGCTGTTAGCAAAAGCAATGTGGTCCCATGGAAACAGGCAGGTGTGCAGGCCCTTGAGGAAAGGCTGAGGGAGCTGGGTCTCTAGTTTGGAGAAGAGGGGGCTGAGGGCTGACCTTATTCCAAACTCTCCTATGGCTCCCATTTGTGACCATCCTCAGGAGGAACATTGCCTTTGTGAGAGCTGCTCTGGTGTGATCAGCCTGCATTGCCCTTGGGCTAAGGGCACATTGCTCAGGCCACCTGCCACACTAAGGATACCAGAAACTACAGAAACAGACTGAGAGAACCAGAAGTGTATAGTTTTACATGCAAAAATCACATACATTCCAGTGCTATTTTTTCATTAAGAAAGTTGTTCCAGTGCTGCGCTTCTCTCTACCAAGGAACACCACAGGATGCCACAGGTGTCTTTGTAACTATGAGGCTTGCCATCTGAACATAAACTGTGCACAATGATCACAAGCTACCAAAAGCTGCCACACAAACACATCCTCCCTCCCCTGCCCTGCCCTGAGAGAAGCACAAGCACTAAAGCAAGTCCCTGCAGGGACCCACAGGGCAAGGCCACTCAAGTCAGCCCAAAGGCTGGAGGGAAGCCAGCTGCTGGCTGGGAGCAAGCCAAGCTGCATGCAGATTTCTGAGCCTGCCTCACACAGCTGATGTTCCTTACCATGGTCACTGCAGCCTCTGCTCCTGACTCACTGCATTTGGAAGGCACTCAGATGCGAGAGTGAGGAGCTGAGCACAGCACTCTGTGAGAGCCAGCGAGTGAGCGTGAGCCTGGGATGAGAAGGGGAACAAAGACATTTTGATTTGGGGCATCCTGGTTTGGATTTATAATCCTGGAATTCTCTGAGCAGTGGCTCAGACTGCAGGCAGCAGCAGGCAGCACTTCAAGAGGATCAGATTCCTCACCTTAGCCTCTTGCTGTGTGTTGCCAAAAGGTCACAGACATTGAATGCCATTGAAATGTGTAAGCTGAGATACTGCACAGAAACCACATACCTTGAGGTGGTGTGAGAAACGACCACCATCCCTTTAACACCAGTTTCTGTCACAGGCAAATCTGTACCTCCAGCCTCCTGATTATATTTTGCTGCTCCACTGGTTAAAAATATAAGGGAGGAAACTGCATCCTCTTCCAGACTGAACGTTCTGCTCTGCTCTCAAGGGACCTTTACATATTAGGCTTTGGACACCTAATTTTATTCCCTTCTTTTGGGATGCGACAAAATTGAGAAATAAATCACAGAATTATTTCACTTGGGCAAAATGTTTCCTAATTCTATTTCCTTCCCACACAAATACAAAGAATACATCCCATAATTATACTGTTCCTGTGCGTGCATGAAAGTGCCACAAATAACAGCAGTCAGCTTATTCTTTGTATCTGATGAGGAAAAACCCCAAGGATCGAGCCTTTGTCTGGAGTGCTCAACCAGAGCACAAATGTCCTGTTTCTGGCTCCCAAGATGCCCTGATTAATACCATACAGAAAGGTACTCAGGCTGGCAGAGCTGGCAGCCCTGCCACAGTAGGAGCTGCTTTGGCATTTCATGGAGAACCAGGCAAGATGAGGTACAATCTGTGTGCATATTTCAGCACTCTGTTTTCTTAAGTTTTTATCCTTTCCTGCCTTCCTGGGGGAATCATCCCTTTAAAAGATCTAAACACAGGAAAGAGTGAAGCTTTGACTTCTGCTGAAGCCCAACAGAGCTGAAACACCTGCAGAGGTAGCCACATCCTTTTTTGGACCTGACAAAACTGAGACACATCTCTAACACTCTTGCTGGACCTGTGGGAACCTGCCAGGTGCACAGCACCTGACGGCTCACACACTCTGGCCACAAATCCACAGTCACCTAGAGTGAGGCTGGGAACATTTTGCTTCCCCAACCATGGCTGCAGTACTACAGATTTACTACCAGGAGTTCTGTCTGACTGCTTTGTACAGCACCACGTCACTGCAGATGGAATGACATCTTCTGAGGAGGAAAGCCTCAGTGGTAGCTCTCTCATCACCAAGTTCAAGGAGCCCTCTCTTCATTTCTAAAGGCTAAAATCCTGTGTGGGATGGCTGGGTTTAAACATGTGCCACATTGCAAATGTCATCCAAATATACTCTGGGGGCTTTTCTAATATCCACTTTTATTATGAGAAAGGTGAGCTGCTTATGAACCCAGACACCTAACATCTACTTCAAACTCCAAAGGCCATGGCAGGTTTTTTTTAAAACCCAACTTTCCTATGCCCTGCACCTTATGAAAATATCAGAGGCTCAGTGATTCACAAGAGCAGCTCACCTGTACCAGATCCCCAGTGTTCATGCCCTGATGGCAATCATCCTTTCTAACTCAGCAGATCTACCCTGATGTTGAAAAGGCATTTTCCCAAACACTCTTCCCACAGTGTGAGATTTCTCTTCCTTGAAGAACTTAATAATTTAGCACTGCAGATTAGACAACACTGAGTGGTTTCAACCTGTGAACCCTTTTTGCTCTCTTTTTAAGGTTATTGGCTTCATTTTGCCTCAGATTGTCACACAAGCTTACTAAAGATGCTAAATATTTATGAAGTTCTTGGCCTCGATGGTATGACTCAGTGAGTACAAAATTAGATATGTAACAAATTAATCAACGTCTCCCCTTTACACTAACAGTTAGCTGCAGATCTTTTGGTTAAAAGTTTTCCTTTTCTCCTAAACAGCCAGACAATTTCCAGCTCTACTCCTGTTGCAACCCTGGGGCAAAAAGCAAACAACCAAACCCTAAACCAACCAACCAAAACACACACAGTTCCAGTGGCTGCTGCTCATTCTGTGTGGTAAATAAAGTCTGCAGGGCACTAAAAATCTGCCTCTGACTGACAAAAAATCCCACCCAGAGCTCTGCCAGCTCCATGGATCCCCCTGCAGGTCGGTCAGTGCTGGGTCACCAGCTGCCTGCCAGCCCTCTGCTCCTGTTCCAGGCAGACCTTAGCAAAGCCTCCACTTGCTCTGGGTCCTAAATCCTTGTCCAAGCCCAGGCCGGGCAAATTTGCTGGGCACTGGCAGAGACCTATTTCCCCTCTGACTTCACCTTCCCACAACACCTTCCTACAAGGTTCTGGAGGCAAAGCACTTGCTGACACCTGCCCTGCATCAGCCAGTCACTGATGGAGTAGTGCTAGCAGGAAGCACTTGGAGAGGGGCTGTGAATTTGAACCTTACACACCACAGCATATTTTTGCCTTTTAATACATCCACTAGAAAAAAATTCTAACTCAGTAATGAAACTGAAACAGAATTTGCCTTCTTTCTGTAACCTGTCCTTTAAAAACAATGAGTTAAACAAGCCTGGGAACAGAAGAATCCAGACCACAGCTTTTTATTTACTATGAAAGAATAAAAATAAATGCAGTTTCTTGTATTCCAGAGATAATTTAGTACAAGAGAATCTCAGAATTTAGTTGCCCTTTATAGCAATTGCTCTTGAACCAAATTATTCTTACATTATTATTTAATAGCATTTCCTACTCTCTCCATGTAACTTGCAGACATTTACTCATTTAACAGCCTCATATTATGTGATGTTGTTGCATCAGTCTCTGCCCTTTTCAGGAAACATTAACTTTATGCATTGGACGCTCTTTACAGATACTAATCAAAGACTCACTGCAAAGCTGATTCCCCACAGAAGGAAAAGGAATGACTGCATGGACTCGGATGTGCCAGGAAAGGCCTCAGGTGTGATCTCCTTAGACAGGATCTGTAAATTCCCCACCTCTTGCTTCCACGCAGGCAGAGTTCCTGTGGTGTCTGGAGAAGCAAGCTGTACTTAGCTACACTGCTCAGTAAGTAAGAGAGTTTCTAAAAATAAAGTCCAAGACAAGATTTCTGTCAAAGCAAAACCTCCTGAGATGGAGTTTGCTAAGTTTATGATGCTAATGGAACTGAGAGGCCAAGAAGGTCCCTTTTGGTCCTGGGTTTCAATAGTCCTTGCCCCTTCCCTTCTGTTCTCACATGCAGTTACCTTGCCCACCTGTGTATCACCATATGCTGTGCATAGTCTGAGCTGTCTCAGGGCACATTCACCTCCTCAATTCCTGATCTGGACCACTCAAAGTGATATTCTAAGGACTTACCACTCATGACCTGTGTGAGAAGGTCCCTCAAAATCCATTTAAGCCATTTTCAGTGCAAAAAGTAATCGATGTCTCTGGCTTTCCTGTTGAGCCTTTCTCCTCTCCTGCCTTCCTCAATTCTTCACCATTTCCTCCTGCCTTTCTGCTCCCCTTTACTGCTTGTTAGCTCTGGCTGACATCGTGTGAGGAATGCCAACAGCAGTGATCCTTTCTGCATCCACTGCCTGCCAGACTCACACTTCAGCTTTGCTTTAAAAATTGTCTTGTTTAAGCCTTGGGTATCAACACCACAGATCTGGAAGAAGTTAAACAAACCAGAAGGATGTTGAAGCTTTTCTCCTTTGTCCTCACCAACCCAGGAAAAAACTGCACTGCAAAGGCAGTGTAGCACAAAACAAGGAGGTGAATGTCCTGGCATTGCCCTTTCCATGTGCACACCCTGGGTGTCTCTGAAGCTCCCCACGCCTGGCCCTGGACTCACTGTGTAATGTAAGACCTGTACAACCACCCCCCCAGCCCAATTTCTGCCCTGCTTTCTGTGCAGGTGCTCTCCTGTTCTGAATGTGCACTAAGAATTAAAATAGATCCTTACCTTTCGGGTGGAGCTGTGCTGAGCTGCGCTCTGCTGGAGCTGGCTCTCATGCACGCCATGCAGGAGCCTCAGAGGCTGAGAGCCCAGCACCTAATAAAGCATTCAAAGTCACTGCACGTAACAGGTAATGAAGAGCTGTTCTAGGCAGCAGCACAGCAACCTCAGGTATTTGCTTAATATTCAGAAAGCATATTCCTAAAAATTTCCTTCACATAGTGCTACACTTTTTTAGCTCCTCTCAAAGACACTTGTTCAATAATCTCCACTAAGTAGCTGGGCCCAGGGGAAAGGTATCATTTGCACAAAATAATTAGAAAGACATTTAGTATGAAGTGACAGAACTTTGAATACAGCAGCCCAGTGAAGCACCAGGAGAACTGGGGCAAAGTCAATTCATGTTTGCATTGCTCAGACTGCATTGGGGGGCAGGGGGGAATTTTGAATTATTAATTTGAACTTACTTAAGGCCTAAATAGCACAGACAGGAACACATGAACAGGTCACCACACAGTGATCAGACACACACATTGAAATGTGGTTAATGAGCTTCTGAATGAGCCAAGTGCCACACAGCAATAAAAGAAAACATATCTCCTGCATTTAAGTTTTGTTTGCTCTTCCATACTTCTGGAGTCACATAGTTTTCACAACTTTTTGCCACCCAGCTGTGATGGTTTGAAACTGTCTTTTTAATTTTTCCTTGCAAAGTTCAGAACAGAGAAAGTGAAAGAATGTAAATAAGTCACTATTGGGTGTAAGAAAGCAAAATAACGATTGTTCTAAACACTTCCATTGGATAGATAGCAATGTTTAAGAACTATTACCCAAAACAAAGTGGGGCACTCGGCACATTCTGCGTTCTGCAGTGGAGGCAGTTGCTGGGCTGTCTGGCTGCTGTTTCTTCTTCTCTTCTGGCTGAAGATAACACACACTGACCTTGGCAGCTAAGTTAACAACTTTCTGATTAACAAACTCTGCTTCTCTGTCCAGGGGGGTCTGGGGGGAAGCTCCTGGGAGAGAGAGAGGCCCCTTTGGGAGGGTCCCCTTGGGGGGAAGCAAAGGGAGCTTGGTTGTGCTTTTCTGTTGATTGTATATATTTGTAAATGCTGTGAATTTTGTATATTTGTACATATTCATTGCATTTCATTGTAGATTTTAGATTCTGCTTGTAAATACAGCCTTCATTTGCTTCCAGACTGGGCTAGCCTGGTTATTGTCGGTGGGGGGGGAATTTCAGCTCACACCAACACACTTTTTATTTTTGGCGCCCAACGTAGGGCTTGATTGCTTGTATGATTTATTTCTGCTCAGATTAGGAAGCAAAATGAAGCTGTTTTGGATTCTGAGTCATTCTATTTCATCTGTTATCAGTGTGATTGTCTACAGATGGGCCGTTTCCTGCATGATAGACAAGACTGTGAGATATGTGGCATATAAGTCATTTCTTTGGGTTAAGAACAAGTTACTGAATGTTGGTGAATTCTGTTGTGGTCTTATTGGGCTAAGAAGCTATGGTAACTCAAGTATGGATCTGCTAGCAGACACATTTGAGTTTGTTACTCCTCTTACAGCTACAGAGGGTCTTTGGAACCAGTGGTACCCTAGATATCTTGTGCTAGCCTTAATTTTGTTGCTTCTTGGAATAATCATATGGCTGCTGATAGCACTGTGTCAAGAAAGATATAAGGCTACTTGCTCTTCCAACTCTGCTGTGAATGTGAAAACCAATCCAGCAAATTTGGTGGCCACTGTAAGCAGAAAGCGTAAAGGAGCTGCAGGAGGAGATGCAGATGCTGCAGGAGATGGTGCAGATGGAGATGAGGGTTCTTCTACTCAGGGTCCCTCTGTTAAGAAAGATCCTTCTGGTGAGGAAGAGAGGGTTAGCCTTAAAACTCTGGTAGACCTCTTGAGACCCCACATGGATGATGGAGATGTAGGTCAGGATGTAGACCCTGGTAGATTAGCAACTGCTGGGAGAGCCTCTGAACTCAAGGAAATTCAACGGAGGATTACAACAGGATTATGGGGACAGCAACCTCAGGATGATGATGAGGAGGAGGAGGAGGATGACATACAGTCAGCTAATGCACCCAGACAGGAAATTAGACATGTGAGGAAGGATTACATCAGAGGAGATAATGAGCCAGTCCTGTCTTGGCTAGCCAGGTGTTTTGATATGGAAGCCCCAGCATTGGTGGTAGGTGACAAGTTGGCCTCTCAGTTGGGGATGCTCTCAAAGGATACTGGCATAGACAGGCACCTAGGCAAGTGCATTGGTAAAGTTTCTCTGTGGGCACGCCTCCTACTGGCAGTCTCGCTGAGGTACCCCAGCAGAGATGATTTACCATGGAACCCTAAGCCTTGGACCACAGTAGCTGAGGGAATCAAGCGTCTGAGAGAGTTTGCTGTGAGAGAAGTAATGTATGGAGATCATAAGACTCTGAATCCTGATGAAATTCCCGTTGGAACAGGCCTTGCCAAAAAGCTCATTAAGCTTGCTCCTCCTAATCATGCTACTATTCTGGCAAGCAGGATTGTGGCAAGAAATTATGGTGGAGTACCTCCTACTGTTGGCCATTTCACTGACCAAATGAGGCAATTGGAGGATAGTCTCGCACATACGTCTTTGGTTTCGGCCATTGAAACTCTGTCTGGAAAGATGGAGAATTGCATGAAAGAGCTGAAGGAGGAATTTAAAACCTCCATATCCAACTTGATGAAGGGGGATGATTCTGATTCCTCTTCCTCCAGATGGATACAAGTTTCAGCTGTTAGGAACAGACGTGCTCCAAGAAGGCCATTCCAAAATAGGTCAAACCAAAACAGACAGCAGAGGCAATCACGTGGCAGTATCTGGATAACTCTGCGTGATCAGTTTGGTGAGAACATGAACAGATGGGATGGTCAACCAACTTCTGATCTTTTCAAGAGGTTACGGGAGCTGCAGAGGGGCAGATCCCGAGGTAGCAATACCAGGAGGGTAGCTGTTGCTTCCTCAGTTTCCCAGAACAACTCTGATAGCTCCAACAGTGATCCTAATTCTGATGCTGGACGTTGTGCCAGCTGTGCATGTGGAAGCAATACCCACCATTAGGGGTGCCCTGCCTTCCGCCAGGGGGAGGTAAGGGATAATGGAGATAACAGAATCTATTGGGATGTGTACATCCAGTGGCCTGGCACTTCAAAATTTCAGAAGTACAGGGCCTTGATTGACACAGGAGCTCAGTGCACCATAATACCATCAAATTATCAAGGGGGAGAATCTATAACTATTCAGGGAGTCACTGGTGGATCTCAAGAGTTGTTTAAGATAGAGGTTGATATAAGTTTAACTGGGAAGCAGTGGAAGAAACATACTATTGTAACAGGACCTAATGCACCTTCTATTTTGGGAATTGATTTTCTGAGAGAAGGGTGTTTTAAAGACCCTAAGGGTTACAAATGGGCTTTTGGAATAGCAACTGTAGAAATTGATGGAGAAAAATTGAAGTTGTCCATTAGACCTGAGCTTTCAGATGAATCTGCAGTTGTGGGACAACATGATATAGAGGATGTAAAGCTGCCGGTTGCTTCTCAAACTGTGCATCACAGACAATACAGAACCAACTGTGACTCTTTGGTGCCCATTCAAAACTTGATTCGTCAGTTGGAGAGTCAGAAGGTCATCAGCAAAACTCATTCACCTTTCAACAGTCCAATCTGGCCTGTGCGAAAGCAGAATGGAGAGTGGCGTCTGACAGTTGATTTCCGTGCCTTGAATGAAGTAACTCCACCCATGAGTGCAGCTGTACCAGACATGATGGAACTCCAATATGAGCTGGAATCCAAGCAGGCCAAATGGTATGCTACCATAGACATTGCTAATGCTTTCTTCTCTATTCCCATAGCAGAGGAATGCAGGCCTCAGTTTGCTTTCACCTGGAGAGGCATTCAGTACACATTCAATCGTTTGCCCCAGGGGTGGATTCACAGTTCAACCATCTGCCATGCAGTGATCCATGATGCTTGGAGAAAGGTGGAGCTCCAGAACACATTCAGTTCATCAATGACATCATCGTCTGGGGTGAGACTGCTGAAGAAGTCTTCGAGAAAGGTAACAAAATCATTGACATTCTCTTGCAAGCCGGTTTCGCTATCAAGCGAGACAAGGTGAAAGGACCTGCCAGAGAAATCCAGTTTCTGGGAGTGCGGTGGCAAGATGGTCGCCGTCACATCCCAATGGATGTGATAAACAGAGTCTCCACCATGGCAAATCCCATCAACAAGAAAGAAACTCTGCATTTCTTAGGCATAGTGGGATTTTGGAGACTGCACATTCCTGGATACAGTCAGATTGTGAAACCTCTATATGATGTGACTCGAAAGAGAAACAGTTTCCAATGGGGTCCTGAGCAACAAGCAGCCTTTGACCAGATAAAGTGAGAGGTAGTCCAAGCGATGGGTCTGGGACCTGTCCGAACTGGTCCAGACATTAAGAACATTCTGCACACAGCCACGAGTGACAATGGTCCAACCTGGTGCTTATGGCAAAGAGCTCCAGGTGAGACACGAGGACGTCCTCTTGGTTTCTGGGGTCGTAGCTACAGAGGCTCAGAGGCAAACTACACTCCAACAGAGAAAGAGATTTTAGCTGCTTATGAAGGAGTGAAAGCTGCTTCTGAAGTGATTGGAACTGAGTCACAACTTCTTCTAGCTCCTAGATTGCCAGTTCTGAATTGGATGTTCAAAGGCAAAGGTTCTTCACCACACCATGCAACAGATGCTACCTGGTCTAAGTGGATGGCTCTGATAACACAGAGAGCTCGAATGGGAAATCTCGAAAGGCCTGGTTTGGTGGAGGTGATCACAAACTGGCCAGAAGGCACAAGCTGTGCTAAACCTCCAGAGGAGAGAGTAACTCGTGCTGAGGAAGCTCCTCCTTACAGTGATCTGTCTGATGATGAAAAGAGATATGCTTTGTTCACAGACGGTTCCTGTCATCTGGTTGGGAACAAGCGAAGGTGGAAATCTGCAGTGTGGAGCCCAACGCGCTGAGTTGCAGAAGCGAGAGATGGAGAAGGAGAATCCAGTCAATTTGCAGAGGTAAAAGCTGTCCAGCTAGCTCTTGATGTAGCTGAACGTGAGAGATGGCCAAAGCTTTATCTCTACACTGACTCGTGGATGGTAGCCAATGCCTTGTGGGGTTGGCTGAAAGACTGGAAAAAGAATGGCTGGCAGAGAAAAGGAAAGCCTATCTGGGCTGCAGATCTGTGGCAAGACATTGCTGCTCGCATTGAGAGAATCCCAGTGAAAGTGAGACACATCGATGCTCACATTCCTAAGAGCAAAGCTACTGAAGAACAACAACACAACCACCAGGCAGATCTAGCTGCGAGAGTTTCCCAGGTGGACACAAACTCTGATCCTGATCCTGATCTTGACTGGAAACACCGAGGTGAGCTGTTCTTAGCTCAGTGGGCCCATGACTCGTCAGGACATCAAGGCAGAGATGCAACCTACCGATGGGCTCGTGACAGATCCATTGACATTTCCATGGATGCTATCACACAAGTCATCCATGACTGTGACATTTGTGCTGCTATTAAGCAGGCAAAGCGGATCAAGCCCTTGTGGTATGGTGACCGATGGTCCAAGTACAAGTATGGTGAAGCCTGGCAGATTGACTACATCACTCTACCTCGTTCTCAATCTGGTAAGCAGTATGTGCTGACTATGGTAGAGGCAAGCACTGGATGGCTGGAAACTTATCCAGTTCCTCATGCAACTGCACGTAACACCATTCTTGGTCTGGAAAGACAAATCCTGTGGAGACACGGAACTCCAGAGAGGATTGAGTCAGACAACGGAACTCATTTCAAGAACAATCTTGTGAAAAACTGGGCCAAAGAGCATGGCATCGAGTGGATATTCCACATTCCCTACTACGCACCAGCTGCAGGGAAGATTGAATGCTACAACAGTTTGCTGAAAACCACTCTCAAAGCCACGGGGGGGGTGGATCTTTGAAAAACTGGGAGAAACATTTAGCACAAGCAACCTGGTTAGTGAATAGTAGAGGTTCAGTGAATCGAGCTGGACCTGCCCAATCAGATTTGTTGCGAAAGGAAGAAGGTGATAGAGTTCCTTTTATCAGAGAAAAGAATCTGTTAGGCAAAACTGTTTGGGTATTTTCTCCTTCAGGAGAGGCCAAACCTGTCCGAGGGGTGGTTTCTGCTGAAGGTCCTGGTCACACCTATTGGGTGTGAAAAAGAAAACGGTGAAATTCAGTGTATTCCACAAAGAAATCTAACTTTGGCTGAGAGAGGTTAAATTCAGAGTGTTGTGCAGATACAGCATCGCACCCAAGAGGAGAGTCCATGAGATCTGCGGTGCATGAACCCTGAGAGCCCTGAGTCACCTGAGAGTCCCTGTTCCTTCCTTCGCTCCATCTGCGAGGAAACAAGCTGTTTGCTGTTTTTCCTGTGATTTCACTCTTTTGAATCATCTACATCTGAGATAGCCAGAATGGACTATGGTCTTTATTCACCTATTGTTGTAGATATTATTTTAGATGAGATAAATGGTAGTATCAGCCAATGGAATTGTTTAGAAGGGGTGGACTGTGATGGTTTGAAACTGTCTTTTTAATTTTTCCTTGCAAAGTTTAGAATAGAGAAAGTGAAAGAATGTAAATAAGTCACTATTGGGTGTAAGAAAGCAAAATAACGATTGTTCTAAACACTTCCATTGGATAGATAGCAATGTTTAAGAACTATTACCCAAAACAAAGTGGAGCACTCGGCACATTCTGCGTTCTGCAGTGGGGGCAGTTGCTGTGCTGTCTGGCTGCTGTTTCTTCTTCTCTTCTGGCTGAAGATAACACACACTGACCTTGGCAGCTAAGTTAACAACTTTCTGATTAACAAACTCTGCTTCTCTGTCCAGGGGGGTCTGGGGGGAAGCTCCTGGGAGAGAGAGAGGCCCCTTTGGGAGGGTCCCCTTGGGGGGAAGCAAAGGGAGCTTGGTTGTGCTTTTCTGTTGATTGTATATATTTGTAAATGCTGTGAATTTTGTATATTTGTACATATTCGTTGCATTTCATTGTAGATTTTAGATTCTGCTTGTAAATACAGCTTTCATTTGCTTCCAGACTGGGCTAGCCTGGTTGTTGTCAGTGGGGGGGGAATTTCAGCTCACGCCGACACACCAGCTTTGTGTGCTGCCAACGTCTAACAGATGGGTAAGTACAGAAAGTTAAAACATAGGTGGAGGAAGCAGTACAATTATTTAATAGGAAAAGCAGAATATGAAAGGAATGGAGGCAGCTCAAGATCCCCAGCACTCAAGGTCAAGGAATTTTCTATGTACATTTCTAAGCCTGTGAAACAGTCACTCACTGTTACAAAAATACACACTGCTGTGGCTTACAGAGAGAGGCAGTCCACAGAGACTCTGCTCTAGAAGAGCTCACTGACCACATACATTCCTGTGAAACTCTGAGCACCACTTCATCCATCCTTGGGCTGGGCCTGCCATTCCCTACACACAGCCAGGCTGCTCCTGAGTGCCTCACTGCCTGCTCAGCCATCCTTAGAGCCCAGTGACTGCAAATCCAGCCCCCAGTGTACAGTGGGAGCAAACCTGGGCATAACCCTGTTCCCCTCCCACAAAACTTGGGGTTCTAGCAGCCACCTGCCTCCCCCAGACACACTGAGCCTCCTGCTTGTCTCCTCCTACAAGCAATGACTTCAGGAAATACCTGTGTGTGTCTGTGTCTGTGCAAAGCTCAAGGGGGAGAAAACACAAGGGCAAGGAAAGGCAAAAGCAGAATTGATCTGGCTTAAAAATATTCTGGCAACAGATCACCTGCTCTTAAACTCCTGAATGACTTCCCAATGTCCAGAACTGTTTCTTTCTTCTCCAGTGAGAGTGCAAGGATTGCCTATTTGTTAGCAGAGGTAAGACCTTGGCAGACACCTAATGGCAATTCTGCTGCAGGACCTTATAGCCACGGACTCTGAAAGGCTGGGGCTGGAGTTGAGCAATAACTTTAAGGATGTGTTTTTGAAAGCTGGTGATGTTCTGCCATCCTACTGTGGCACCTTTCCGTGGTGAGACAAACCTGATGTACACAGATGCCACTGGGCAGACAAATGGGAGCAGAGGCACCATCAGCACCAGAAGCAGACCCAGGCCAGGCACCAACACACCCAAAGCAGCTCAGGTGCAGGTAGAGCACAATTGTGAGCCTCTTTTTGCAAGCCTGTTTAAATTCTGCAAGCCTCCATAAATGCAGTTATCATTACTATTGTTGCCTTATCATTCTCAGTGATTGCTCTCTTTCAGTCAAGTACAAAGGCAGGCTGAATATAAATGTTTTGTCATAAAACTGCTATTCAAACAATAAAAAGCGTTATAATAGTAGTAAAAAACCCACCCCCAGGGCTGCAGCACAGCCTGGCAGTATGCATATGCAGCCAGCACACAGCAGCTCTAGTCACATCCTTCTACCCACAGCAGCGTTTCACTGCACTTCATGCCAGTGTTGCCCAGTGATCCAGATGCCATCACATAGTCAGGAGATGCAGCAGGCTCTGGAGCCCCATTCACTCAGAGGAACACAGTTTAACTATGCTGCGTATTGGTGTGGAGTCCAGCAAACAGCAGCAACTTCAGCTTCAGGATAATTTTTAACCATAAAACTTCTCCAATTATCTTCTCTGCCTTTATCCAAAAACGTTTTTGCTGGTCCCAGGTCTGGCCCCGTAGTGCCACCCAGGGGCCACGCACAACGTGGTTCAGCGCTGCCAAGCAGCCTCTGCCAGCCACCATGCAGCACATCCAAACCACCTCCTTTTTCTAATGTCTTGGAGGCTCTGGAATCCTTTTTTGCAGGGTCAGGGCAGGCAGGGAAGGGTGAAAGAACACCTACCAAGCAAGGGACCACCAAACCAAACTCCCATAGAGTGTCAGGATGGTTATCTGATTTTAAACAAAACAAAACAACCAAGCAAAAATAAAATAAAATGAAAGGGGGGGGAGTAAAAGCTGAAAAAATCCCCCAGGTAGAATTTGAAACAAAGGGTTTATCAGCACCAAAGCCCACTGCCCTGGGTAAATGCGCTCCCTTGCAACAATAAAGACAAATAAAGTACTAAAAAAGGATAAAGCAGGAGATTACAGACCTAGCTGTGGTTTGATAAATGGCACTTTACTCCACTCTGCTTATTGTGTACTTCATACCTCGCTCTTGAATATGGAAGAGAATTTTATTAAAGATTTAGCCACGGTGGTGGTGGTGACTGGCTCACAGTAATTTTCCTACAAAGTAGTTTAATCTATCACAGGGCAGACAGTGCACCTTCTTACCATGTATCATATCTGTCTATTGAGTAAGTGCTATCCAAATCCAATTTCTTTTCATTTTTGGAACCTGCGATGCATATTCAAGATACATTTTCTTTTTGTCTGTGGCCTAAATTAGGTGCTGTATAAAGAAAAAAAAAAAGGGGTGGGGGGAGGAAAAAAAAAAAGTGAAGTAATAAAGCAGGCTGGCCTCTGGAGGCCACATTTCTCAGTGGGCATTTTCCCTCTGCTAAAGGCTCAGTACAGTGCTCATGGTGCCAAACAATGAGCACGGCTGCCCCTGCCCTGACCATGCTGCTGGTGCACAGCAGCCCTCCAGCTCCTTGCCCCAGTGCTTGCAGGTGGAGCTCACAAAGCCACTGCAATAAAGCCTTGGCTTTGGGTAATGTTTCAGTGTTTGTTTTCTGCATTCAGCTGAAATAATGACAGAAATCATTGTGCTTTAGTGAAGCATTACTGGGTTCAGCAATCAAAAATACAGTCTAAGGATTTAGAAATTACAGAATGGCTCTGGGCTTCTTTTCCCAAGCAAACCTAAGATCCATATTCTACCAATTTCTTCATTTTAACCCTAAATGACCCTGGAAGATTCAACAAGAATCTGAGAATTGAGTACTTCTAGTGTCTGATCATTCCTCAGTTCCCCCAGACCACAGCTTTTGGTTTAGGGACTGGGAGGCTTTTGCATTTCCCTGTGTGTCTGCTGAGCATGTTTGCCAAACTGAGAGAGAAATTCAAGATCTCCAGTCCAAAGCTGATTGCTCCATCCAAAGACTCCTTTTCTGGAAGCCAGCACTGAGAACAAATCTGTGCCCCAGGTCTCAGCACGAAGCACATCACAGGGTAAAGCACGCAGGGAGTTCAGCAAACTTCCCGGGGGCAGCTACAGGTGATGGACTTGGTGCTTTGTACCCTCTGACTCCGTTCCCTCACCTAGCTAGCTCCTAGGGTCAGTGAGCACATGCCAAGGGGACACTCAGAATGTTCAATCCAAGAATGTTTGAACTGATGCCTACTACACCAGGGGTGATAGCAGGCAGTAAATTAACTGTGTCAGCAGAAAACACACCTTCTGTCTGTGAGCACATCTTCGCCTCCTGTAGCTTCCAAAGGGCAGCTTTGGAAATGTGAGAGTCTCAGCCTGGGAGAACTGGCCCCATGGAAGTATCTTTTTCAGGTTGCAGCAACAAGAATCTCTCAAACTGATCTTCCTTTCTGATGCATGCAGCAGGCTGACACAGTTACATCTAGCATCGCTTTTTACTCCATATCTAGCTTCACCTCTGTCTTATCACCACATCTTCCCTTACCAATTCAAGCATTGCTCCCCTAGTGCCTGTAGACACAGCCCCAAGCAGGTCTGAGGCCTCAGCAGCAGGGACTGCAGGGAGTGGTGCTCAGGTCCCCAGCACTAATGATTTTCAATAGTCTCTGCAGAACGTGTGCACAAGTGACAGCTCCAGTCCATAGTCACCCTAGATAAGACTGCTGAAGAAGCAAAGCAGTGTACTCTGAGTTTACTGAGAGCTTACTACTCTCTAGAAGTTCTCCATGTCTCCTGCTCAGCTCCCTGCCCCTAAGACAACAACCCCTACTTCAGAGATGAATGGAAAGGATTGCCAGGTTGTTCTTTTCTTGATGTGATTTCTTCCCCCATTCTTCTACAGATCACATTGTTGCCTGGTGACCCAGAGAGAAAAGCACCCAGCTCAAGCCTGTCATTCTCTACTGCTGCAGGTTTTCCCAGTGCTCAGAATCTCCTTTGCTCAGATGGAAATAACTCCATGTCCTGTTGCTTCTGCAGTGGCAATTCAGTCACCCCCAGCTGCAATGTCCACCACTGCTCCTGTGAAGGAATTTCTCCCAAGTGGCACACATAGTGATGTCCTCAGAAAGCCTGAAAATACTTCTGATGGTACTGGCAGTGGATGGAGCTCAGGTCTTGCAGGTTTCTCCCCAAGGCAGGCTTCTTCTGGGCTTGCTGAGGTCACAGCTGTGCTGCTGCTTTGGGTTTTCTAATGCCTGATGGTCTTTTGCAGCACTGCCACATCCACAGCAGCAGGGCACTGCCTGCTCTCCCTAAGCATCTTTCTGGTCTTGCTTTACTCACACTTAGCAAAGTAAACAGCTTTTGAGATGTGGATTGGTCAGCAGAAGCTTTCCAAATTTCTCTGTCCAAAGTCCCAGTAAAAAATAAACCACCGGATTGAATTATTGCTCTACAGAAATATTTGCCAGAACTGTTTTTCTAATCAATATTTAAAGTGAGTCAAAGAAGTTTAATAGCTAAATTTTGCTCTCATTACACGTCATCATCCTCTACCTGGCATCTTCTGAAGCTGCAGACCCCTCAGAGGTTGAGAGAAAGCAAACAATTAATTTCACTAAATTTTCATTAAAAAAAACTTCTCATCTGAAAACAAAATAACAAAAGTGGATGAAGGTTTTCACGCAGTCAAGGTGGCACTAACATAAAGCAGTAATTTCTCTAATAATGAAGCTTGCTTTGATCCTATTATATGTTTCAGAAATAATTATACCTTGTCAAGGCACAAAAGAGATGAAAATACAAATGGCTCACAAACCACCCCACTGGAAATGCTGAGCAATGTCTGGAGATCTACTGAGGATGAAGAGAGTGCCTGGGGAAGGTGTGCCCTCAAGTGTGTCCCTGTGGTGCCCACCAGGAATCACTCCTGATCCAGTGACTGCAACTCCTGCCTGTTGTGACAGCCCTGAGCTCAACCCCTGGGTCTGCTCTTTGCACCCATATCCTGTGTCCCAGTGAACAGAATACAGTGCTGCTTCCTTTCAGTTCTGAAGATATCTCCTGTTCAGTGAGGAGCTACCAGTCCTGCCCACAGGAGCCTCTCTGCAGCAGTCCCTGATGGGATGAGCACCAAAGAGCTGGGGGGCAAACCCTCCAAGTACCACATCAGTCACTTGTGGAGCCCTTGTCTCTCATGATGCTAGCTCTAAACTGGGAAACCAAAGCACCAGGTGCTGCCCTGAACCAAGCCAAGATCTCTGCCTCCAGCAGCTTTCTGTGGAAGCACAGGAGCAAGAGAAACTCAAGCAGTGAGTGAAGCCAGGGAAGCCAAGGCAACAGCCCTGCCACAGCACAGGCAGTGGTCTCCAAACGCCAGCTGGGTTTATTAATTACAAATTACACTTTCAATGTGCTATTTTTAGGCTCAAATGCTGAAAGTTGCCTAGGGGAATGAATATGCAATTTCTGCAGAAGCTCCATATCTAAATCAAGTTTTCTAGCTGATTTTGCATCTATCAGGTGAATTTCTAGGTAGAAGAGAAAATAGTTTTGAACCCATATAAGAGCACAGACTGCGATTCACTTCACTCATTAGGAGATGAAGTGATTATCCTTTTTTTTTAATTCAATGAAAAAAAATTTTTCCATTACCTCCCCCAAGCTGAAACACTTCCTTTATACAGTGTTTAACACTTGAAAGTTGTAGTTAATGCAATATTCTCTATGTAGAGCTTGATCTGCTGTGGTGAATTATCAAAGGTGGCACAGACCTCTCAGATCAGCACAAATCAAATGAGCAGTCATGGTCTCGGGGGCCTTTTGGTGTGAAATTGGGAGAAATCCACTGGCACACAGGTACAGCCACTGCAGTGCCACTGCACAGCTACTGCAGAGCCACTGCACACCTCCGCTGCTGCCAGACTCCTGCCCTGTTTGGCTGCAGGAGCAGGAACAACCCAGCACTCAATGAGACCACTGAGAGTCAGGAAAACAAAATCATTAGAAAGATATGTCCTGAAGCAAAATGCAATGCAACAAAACCACAACATCGCACCAACACAGAGGATTCTACCCACGTGCTCTGCCAGTAGCAGGGATAACCATGGCAAGGGCAGCTTAGGGAAACGTTTTAAGGAAATCTTTCAAGAATCTTGAAGGAAATTTCCTGATGGAAGCAAGAAGATGTAGTGGTGAGATTGCTGGGCTGGGAGCCTGGAAGGACTGTTGCTGACCACCAGCTTGCATGTCTCAGTGAATGCAGCAGGTTTTAGCCAGACCTTAGCAAAGCAAAGCACAAATCCATCCTCACCCATGACATGCTTTCAGACGCCCCCAAGAGATGCACTTTGCAAACACTTCTAGAAGACAGTGCCCCACATCTTTTCATGGCCAACACTGACTTCACCATTGGATTCTCCACTGCCTAAATCCCTTTCTCCACACTTGCACACTTTTCCTGTACGCTTTCTCTGGACAGCAACACACTGAACATCCTTAGTTAGGAGGCTGGAAGGACCAGCAGACAAGGTGAACATGCCACAAAGGTGCACGTGTAATGGCATCACTCAGCCAGGGCTTTAGCTGTGCTAAATTGGATCCTGTTCTGGTTTGGATTCCAGATACAGGTGAGAAAAATCAATCCTGAATTTTACTACCAGGAAACAAACATTCTTAACCTCTCCAGGCTAATACCACTTAGAATGATTTAGCTTTGCACACCACAAGTATCAGTCATGTTTAACTGCTCTCCACTTTGGGTTTTGCTGATGTGCTCTGGTCAGACCACAGGTGTTAAACACCACAGGTGTTAAACACCACAATTCAGCTGCCAGAAACCAGGATGCAAGTCACAGAGAATGAGAGACTACACAAAAACACTATTGTTGCAGTATAAAGGATGAAGAGCTACACAATAATGCAAAGGAGGGAAGAAGGGAAGGAGAAGAAAAGCAAACTTGGCTTTGTAGCACTAGTGTTAAATTTGGATAACACTCCCATATCTAATCCAGCACAGAGTGACCCTAGCAGGCAGAGAGGCATGTGGGACAAGCCAGGAAGAAACTACAAGTAGCAGAGGGGAAAAAGGTGTCCCCTTGGCCTCAAACTATTAATTAGCAACTAGAAGAGCTGCACCACAGAAGCCCTGCTCCAGCATTCCTCCTTCTCCAGAGGTCTGCCTCATTAGCATCTGGATGGAAAACAACTCTCTTTCCTGGGAGTTCTCCGCAACAGTCTTATTGATTAAGTTCCCAGAGTTTAAATCATTCTGCAGCTTTCCCTCCACCCTGCCTGCTTCCCCACCCCTGAATAATAAAAGCTTTGGTGGATTTATGGGGGCGGGCTGGTAGATGAGGAGCGTTTGATAAATACCAGAGCATAACATCACTTCTATTTCTGCAATGCCCTCGGCTTCATGGCACTGCATGTGCCAAGACAGCATTTAAACAGACAAAATTAAACTCATCTGACTTTGCTCTTGTTTATACACTGCCTCTATTACCCTCAGGAATCTCTATCAAGCACCTTCAAATGTGCCCTTTCCTGGCTGGTGTGAATTTGAAACAAGGGAAACAAGCTGGTGAGGCAGCGACGGCTCCTTCCCATCAGCCTGCGAGCCAGAGCTCCCCAGCCGCTGCAGAACCTGCTTGGTGGTGCTTCCCACAGAAAACATCTGCGACATGCAAGCCAAAACCCATGTTAAAAAATAAAGCAAGAATGAAATACAATTGGGACTAAAAATAGAACTGAATTATCTCTTCTTGTGGAAGAACTCCCCTGGACTCACAGATCCTTCGCTCACTACAGGCTTAGCTCTGTCATTTGGGTCACACTAAGGGTGAGGATTCCTTGAGGGACTCAGGCAAGGGAAGATGCAACTTATCTAAACAGACCCTGAGAGGCAGTGGGCTGACAAAGAAGCCCCAGGACAGATGTTTGGAAGTGGCTATTATCCAGAGAAAAGGCTGAAAGGGACTGCAAACACTACTGCAGGCCAAGAGAAGTGTAGGTAGGAAAGCAGTGAGTGGCCCCAGCTTTTCTGCAGCATGCCCCAGGGCAGAGCTGAGCTGACCAGGACTGCCAGTTGAACATGGAATACTTCTTCAGAGAAATAACAACAAAACCGCAACAAGAGAAACCAAACAGCAAACAAACCCCAAACAAAACAAAACCCCCAAATGACAACATCTGGTACAACATCAATCAATGTGGACCTTGAGAAGTCCTTCCAGAGGAATTCTTGTTGTGCATGGAACCATTTTCTGAGGTAAAACATCAACACTGTTGAAACTCACTTTTACCATTTTGAACTCCAGCCTGCATTTGCCTGGGGCAGGTTTCCCAGATCTGAGCTCAGGGTTTCTCCCTTACCTCATGTTCCTGATCATTACAGGCACTCCCTGCCCAGCTCTGGTCTTGCCCATGGTTGCACACTGTATGATCTCCAGAATCTGACTGCCTGCAGCGAGCAGCCTGCCTCCCCCTAGAAAGGCAGCAGGCATCTTTTCCCACAGCCACTGCCACACCAAGCAGCTACTGTCACCAAGCAGCCTCAGGCTGTGCAGCTGAGGGGGCCAGTGCCCACTGCTGCCCTGCAGTGCTGGTGTGCCCGCAGACAGGACATTGCTTTGTCTCTGCTGCTGCCAAGGAGGGGCTTTTGCTTTCTGAACTCCTCTCTGCCTGGATATGCTGTTAATGCATTACTGAGAGGAAACATCTTCCCAGAAAAAGAGGAAGAAAAATTGCTGATGCTCCAAGTTGTCAGGCACCTCCACTTTGGCTCAACAGGTGAAGGGCAGCATGGCAGGGAAGAAATTAAACTACACTGACACGAATTCAAGATGAAAAATGGAAATCTCAGAGCAAGAATATGCTCTGAGCATAAAACCTGCATCAGGAGCACGTGTGTTATTTCCAATGTGCCAGCTTATTTCCCTCTGCAAATGAGGACACCTTCCTCCCCCCTGACTACAATAGGTTTGCTCTGATTGTCTGGGTTTTACTCCCTTCCCCACCAAAAATCCTGCCATGTGCCCCCTTCATCAGTTTGTCACTTCTGAACCAGGACACACAGATTCACAGCTTGTTTGCATCCTGCTATTGCCTGGGAGGAATATACTTTATTACCTACCTTTACAGAAAGTTCCCACTGATTCCAATCCAAATACTCACAGAGTAAATTACTCAACAGAATTAGAGAAAGCAGAACTTCTGCATTAGTTTATTATCTAAAGTGCAAAGGATGCCCAGGTGAGGGGCGACAGCCAGCAAAGTGCACGGCTGGAAACAGAGCTCTTCCTGCAGCCTAATGCAAGGAAACAGGTTTGGGAGCAAAACCCAATGGTTTTTAAAGCAGTCCTACAGGAAACCACAAGTCTCTCTCTCTGGATAATTTCTGTATGCAATGCTGTTAACAGCATCTCCTATGCCACAGAACAGAAGCAAGGAAGAGTCTCTGCCTGTGCAAAGTTTTGGTGAGACCACTCTCCTAACACACATTCACACTGCAAGGGATGTGTGAAGTAGGAAACTTAGCAGAGAGCTACAGAAGTGACACCTGGTTATAAAAAAGAGCCAGAAACATGGGACTGAAGGTACTCCAAGTAGCTTGTCAGAGGGAAAGTCAGCAGTGTTCGTATTTACAAACAGAAAAAATATGTCAGAGAACAGCTTAAAATACACTTCACAAAAACTCTACAGGGCGCTTTCTCAGGCAGAGGGAGTGGAAATGGATTATTCAAGTGTGAGTAGGCAGGCCAGGGAAGAAAAGTTAAGAAGGAAAACTACCAGTGGTGTGATGCATGTGGCCTAATGTGGGAATCCAAAACTGCCACCAACTTTAGTTCTCTTGCAAGTTAATGGGAAGGACCAAGCACCTTCAGAGAACAATTCAGCTCAGCCTAAAGCCTGAAATTCCATGGACTGCATCCATGCAATCCCATGACATGGAAACAGGTCCTGCCTCTTCCTCTCCTCTCAGGAGAACAGGAGCAAAACCAAGGAACTCAGACTGTGCTTTTTGTGGCCAGAGTTAGGGGAGATGTATGCCAGCCTGGGTTACTTTTTAGAGCCAGGCTGCCCTCAGGAGCTGCAGTGTTAGCACCAGAAAACTGATCATCTGTATTTCTCCTGGGGAGGAGACCTTATCCTCTTGCCTGAGCATGAGAGCACAGAGCAGTGCATAACCACGGGATCCTTCATTTCAGCTTTCAACTGGAAATTGCAGATCTAACTTCCACTTGTGACTGCCATGACTGTACTGAGATTAGGATTTACCATATCACTTTCTACAGCTGGTATCAGTGAAAATATTTATGCATACAGTGAGAGGAGAAAAGAAGCTGCCAAAACCTGTGGGTGCCACTAAAAACAACTTTTTTTCCAGATCTGTGCTTCTGCACAGCACAATGGTACTCTGCTTAAAGTTGCAAATGCCAGGCACTTCCATAATCCACAATAAAGTAGAAATAATCATTGCCCTGTAGCAGTAATTCTCTCTAGAGCAAATTAAGCCCTCTAAGTACAACAGAGCACCAGTGGTACCACCTCTGTGGGGTGAGAGCTGCCACCTTGCCCATGCAGCCCCCTGGAACAGATGCAGCTGCCAAGTCTAGGCTTAGCTTTAAGCCCTCCTCAGATTTTCAATAAACAGATGCAATGCACATGAAAATAAGATCAAATAAATTGCAGCATGCAGAGCTGCCTTAGGCTGAGCCCATAGACAGCAAACCAGCTCAGGGTTTCAAACGCTGTGGTGGGAGCTATCACTGAGAGCTGATGGGGTGCTCCCAGAGCCAGCCAGCTAAAAGCCAGATGGATTGGCAAGGCCTCCTCACTGCTAGGCCTCCTCAGTGTAAATTGCTGAAGGAACTGTTCCTTCTCAGAAGCACTTGGCAGAGAACACTTTGGGGTTTTTAATTGCCAGAGCCACAAAGCAGCAGCAGGTTTGTGTGCGGTGCCGAGTGCTGACCTCGCTGAGGAGGGCCCAGGTCTACCTTAGTTAATGAATAATAGTTGCCATTTTCTGTAATTGTTCCCCTCCTCTGCTGTCACAAATGGTCTTATGATAATAATCACTGTATATAATCTGACACAAGTGCTCTTAAAGAAATTTCTAGTGGAGGACTGCAGCCTCTGTGGGAGGTAACTGTCAGAATTATCTTAAACCACTACCTGTCTTCTACTACAATAGGAAAGGCCTTTAATCGAAATAATCCTTTTTCAAACCAACAACTTCTCTTTCTTTTTTTTTCCCTCTGCAATTCACTCATCTCAAAAAGAGCACTACAGCTTTTGTGCATAACTTAATTCATTCAAGACAAGTACAAAATTTGTCACTGACATTTAGCGCCAGCCGTAGGCAATGGATAAAATGAACTAGTTAGCAATTTAACCTGGGAAAAAAACAGAGTGGGATGAACAATTTTCTGCCATCAAAGCAAATGGCTAACATTTAGCAGGATTTTATTTTTATTTTTCAGCCCATCCCATCCTCCAGAAGAAAGAAGTCAGGCTAACATTTTTTCTGGGTCCTAAATCTTCCTCTCAGCCTATTTCTTTAATGGTTTAAAGTAAATGACTATCCAGAGGATAATTAGGCGCTGCGCTGTCGCATCGTGTCAGGTCACAGCTGGATTTAGTCAGCATTAACCTTTGGGGAGAATTGGAATATCAGTATCATTTAAAATTAAAGACGTGTAAGCAGGCATTTCTGGAGATGTTAGAAAAGTAATTGTCTGTAAATTGTTTGACCTTGAGATTTAATTGCATGCACAACACACGTTCTGGCAGCAGCCCTGGACTGCTCCCGTCCCTCTGACCTCCACACCTCCTGCTCCACAGAGCCCTTTCAGCTACCTGTGGATTTTTCTGTAAAACATGGGATTGTTTTACACCAAGAACAAAAGCATCCAGCAAGCCCCTCACAAACAGCCCCCTCAAACAGCCATAGTGCAGAGCACACCTACTCGAACTGCAGCCTTTCTATGCACCCAGAGATGTTTGTACAACCACAGAAAATGCCCCTGCTGAAGATCCAGGCTTCATTTTTATACCCACCTCCCCCCTCTTCTTTTTTTTACTACTAAGTTTGCATATCCTGCCTCATTCCCCTAATGAGACAGCTTATTTTTCCCCAGTCCCTCAAGCCAGGCAAATCTCCCCACTGCTTTCACTGTTAATAATGAAACTTCCTAATTATACAAACCCAAGGTGGCCAATCAGAGTCCAGGGCTGAGCCTTTGGGTACCTCATGCATTATTGATGAGGCACCCGGGCCTGTGAACTCACTGCCTGCCATCAGCAGCCTAATTAATATTTAATTACACCTGGAGAGGGCACACACAGCTGGCCGGTGCCCAGAGGAGTGCGAGCACAAGCGTGCATGTCTGTGTGTGTCTGTGGGGTGTGTCTGTCTGTCTTTTGACTTGATTTCATGGGGAACAGGACCTAGATGAATCACAGTGGTCTCTTTTGTTCATTCACCATTCTTCACTATTTCAACAGCAAACTAGTGAAGCCTGAGGACAGACGAAGTACTGAACACTATCGGCAGTTGCAGAGGTAAAAGGGATTTATTTTGTTTTCAGAGTCATCCCCAAGTGGGTTGTTTTTACAGTATTGTGCAAAAATGTTTCCTACTTTTTTGCCACACCGTGGTTATTTGCTAAATGTACCATTATGCCACCTGGATCTACCTGAGCCCTGACTACCAAACAGGACAACACAGAGAAGAAAAATTAAAAGATCTAACATTAGTAGTTTCCATCTCCCATTGCATTTCAGTATGTGGGTGTTCTAGTAACTGTATGCTCCAGTGACCTGGCCAGCCTACTATTCCATTATTCAAATAAAGCTGAGGGGCCTGATTCTCAGCTGGCCTCTATCAGGGAAATTTCACTGATTTCAATAGGGCTATGCCAGTTTACATCTGCTGTGAATCCTGCCCATCATTTCAATCAGAACAATTAACTGATTAGTCTCTTAGCCCAGCAGCATAAACTGGCAATGAGTGCTCCTAACTCTGCCCTTCTCAAGCACCGGGCACCCACCTGGCAGAAGGATGAATGCAGAATCTGCTGTGCCACACAGCACAGCCTAGACCCTGGAGGAGATGGACAGTCCTGCTTCTGCAGCTCACAGTGCTCAAGGAATTCAGAGAATCTTGAGCCAAGAGGAAAGGAGCAGAAGCTGCCCTCTCAAGGAGTACTGCAATAGATGTCAATTGGACATGAGGAAGAAGTTCTTCACCATGAGAATGGTGAGACCCAGGAATGGGTTGTCCAGGGAGGTGGTTGAGGCCCCATCCCTGGAGGTGTTTAAGGCCAGGCTGGATGAGGCTCTGGCCAGCCTGATCTAGTGTGAGGTGTCCCTGCCCGTGGCAGGGGGTTTGGAACTAGATGATCCTTGTGGTCCTTTCCAACCCTGACTGAATCTAGGAATCTAGGAATCTATGTCCTAGGAACGTATTCAACCAAAACAGGGGGAAATGCCCATCCCAGAGCTTACTCTGCAACAAATGTAATGCATAAAGATGTGCTGTAACACTTGAGAGGGAAAGAACTGCCTGCAAACACATGTCCACAGAGTGAGGGGATGTAAATTCACAGTCGCCCTGCACAGGATCTATTCAGCCCATGGCCAGCTCAGCCAGAGGCATTTCCGTGGTGCCCTTGGCTTTTGTGTGCTCCAGTTTCTAAAGGTGCAGTCCTCTGAAGGGATTTATCAGAAGAGTAATAAATATGCTCAGAAACATCAAGTTCTACCTGATCTACTTACAGCTTGCACAATATCCCAAAAAGCTTACTGAAGAAAATAAAGATTTGTGAACCAGAAATGAACATTAGAGCACTAAAAAGGTTTCTAATCTGAAAAGGAAATTATAAAAAGAGGAGAATGAAAAAATGAAAGGGCAAGAAAAAGAGAGAAAAAGTAGAAGAGAGAAAGAATATGAAAGTAACCTTGCTCACAGTACAAACGCCACTCAGCTAGCTTGCTTTCACTCCTAGAAAGCACCTGCACTAAACCCATTTTTATTAACCGTGGGCTTCCTGGACCAACTTGCCTTTACCTTCTAAATAGAGAGACAGACAGACACACAATCAGTTCTTGGCTCCTGATCAGAATAATTCATTTCAAATCCTCATTTCTTCTTTTTTTTTTTTTTTTTTTTTTTTTACCCAAGACCTACTTGGAGTTTCTATGCAAATTTTAGAAAATCAAGACTTCGAACTTCACTGCAGCTATTCCCAAGGTGCATTATCAAGAAAAAAATCTTCATCTAATATTTGTCAGAGTTTAGCTAGTGAGAAATAAATAAAAAAACAAGCTTGGAAACCATGTTGCAAACCAGATTTGTAACAGACCTGCATTCATACACTTGGCTAAGTATCTGCTGAGCATCTGTGGCCAGCCACACATTCACCCACACCTGAGCCTCCTATGTACCTCTGCATGCTTCCATCAGAGTCCTCACAAGTGACCCAGCAACTCAGCAGGGCTTTAGTAGTTAATGCAGCAGTCATAGAACTGCTCATGAACTTCCACTACTACCAAGCTCCCCTAGTTTCACTCTTGATGTTCAAATTCATCATTATGCAAAATGCTCGCTAATCCAAATAAATAATAAATAAGAAAAGCCAGATGTAGAAAAACCTAAGATGTTTCTTTTGTCTGATTTGTGTAAAACCACTTTGAAATCCCAGCTGAGAGCACTGCCAATGTAGCTGTATTTAATATCTGCTGCCCTCTCTAATGTCCACTGAGAGCAGTGCTGTCCCCTGCAAATGCAGAGCTCAGAACCAAGGAAGCATGTCCCTGCAAAACGTTTTAGTGAAGGTAGGACTAGTGAGACCTTCCTACACACTGGGGGTATCTTCATAGCATTTAATGAGTGCTTTAATCACAGAAACTTGAAAGTCAGAGGTTTTAAGTTTCAGCTAAACCCTAAGAGTAAGCTTTGAAAGCAGAGCTCAGCTGCAGCGTTTCTGTAGCCGGCTGGGAGGGGATGTGGAACGACACAGGGTGCAGCCCATGCCAGGAGCTCACAGTCTAGGTGTTAGACATTGAACGGCCCTCGGGAGGTCCAGCCTGAGGCAGGGCAGTCCCAGGTGCCACCTAACGGCTTGCCTTTGGCTCACAGCCCCAGTGCTGCCAGGCGTGCTGCCGAGCGGGGGCACGCAAGGAGCACGGCCAGCCCCACGCTCACTGCACACCCTGAGCTCTCCCTCTGAACCGCAGCTCCGCACGGCCGTGGAGATGCTGAAGCAATGATGTCACAGGAGCAGCTCCTCATGCTGACAGTGGCGTATTTAACAGACCACAATTTCAGTCCCACACAAGACCCCATTCAGCAGTCCAGCCTTACCCCCTAGAGCCCTTATATAAGCACACATCTAGAGCCCGTTTACTCCACACATGCTTAGGGTTTTTTCTTTTTTTCCTGAAAAAGGATGGAATTTATGTACATGTTTGAGGTGCTTTGACACATGGGAACCTAAAGCAGAAGCATAACTTCTGATTGCAATACTGCTAACACTCTCAACTGCCTGGGAATTTCAGTGACAAACATCACCAGGTTTTGCAGGGCTATTGTTCTAAATCATGTTTTGTTATCACCTCATCTTACCACTCAGTACCTGCTGTAAGCTCATTACAAGCCAACAGAAAGTTTGAAAAAATATTAAGCTTACTCATACTTGAATCTTTAATGCTCTGCCCATGCCCCTCATGGCTTACAGACCATAAGCTGTAAATACCACAGAAACATGCTTTTTCCAGAGCTGAAATGAGAACACTAAGAAAGGCGTCTGCTGCTCATACAACAGGTTGTAAGCCACAGCTCCACAAAGAAGCCAGCAGAAAACCCCTCCCTGTGTCTTTCAGATTTCTCTTTCCATCTTTTGCTTTTTCTTACTCATAATCACTGCAATAAAAAGGGCCTTCTCCTGGGTCCCTGTCACAGAACAAAGCACACAGTGTGGTCGGCTCTCTTATGCTGCCCAAGTGTTTTCCAGCAGCCTGGCTATAAATATTCCCCAGGTTATACAGCAACAGGGCCTGGCACCTATTGCAAAACACCTCCATGCTGCCTGGCACCTAAGGAAACCCTTCCCAGCAGCCCACTCATGGCATCACGAGCTCCAGAAACCCCTCCTGGCTGCTAGCTCTGTGGGATTTGATGGGGTTTGCAATTAACATCCTGATTGTAACAGTCTGGGGAGGTTAAATATTTATACACTAAGGGTGACACATTGGAAAGGTTGTGTCCAGGACAAGAGGAAATGGCCTCAAGCTGCACTAGGGAAGGTTTAGGTTGGACATTAGAAGAAACTTCTTCCTTGAAAGGGTTCTCAAAGACTGGAACAGGCTGCCCAGGGAGGAGGTTGAATCCCCATCCCTGGAGGTGTTTCAGAGAGGCAGAGATGAGATGTTGAGGGCCATGGTTTGGCACCAGAGTTGTCAGAGTTAGAGAATGGTAGGACTGGGTAATCTGAAAGGGCTTTTCCAGCTGACACAATTCTATGATACTTCTACAAGGAAGCACAGCTTTCCCTTGGACCCTTCAGTGATTTTCATGACTAGGGTGGCCCACAGTGGCTGTTGAGGCCTCGTCTCCACCAGCTCATTACATTTTCTCTCTCAGGGTAACTGCTTGCAGCTAGAGCACAGAACTGAAAATTCAGAAATGTATTTTCCATTTCTCCCTGGGCCACAGGCTTCCTGTGTGGATCTTGAACAAATTGTTTTACTTACTCTCCCTCTGCTTTTCACATCTGAAAAGTAGAGATAAAAGCAACAGGAGCACTTCCAGGCTCAGTTCATTAAAACTGGCAAAGAACTTTCAGGTCAACGAATGGAGGCTGCTACAGATTACCATATTAAAAGTTTTCATAACTGATTTGTGATCTACTTTAACTGATGCAAAATGTTTCTGGACTAGAAGCAGCAGAAAAGTTTAAGTCAATGGTGCAGGTGTCCAGTTTCACAGCCTAGCAGCTGTAGCTGTGCATTAAAGTGTTCCCTCCATGCCCGAGTCCTGACACACTCAAGGAGCAACCTTCTTCCAGGGGGATTAAAGCTCATTGTGGGGTAAATACTTCACGTTTCTGCAGACATGCTTGGTACACAAAGAGGAACCCTGTGCATCCAGACACCAGCCCAAAGAGAGAGAAAGATCTTTCCCTGACTGTTGTAAGGTCAAAACTCCTCAGTGACAGACTGTGTCAAAGTGCTCCAAAAGAGCATGCCTGCAATTAGCTACTTCAGGAGTTTATGGAAGATCCTTTGTTCCATACATGTCTTCATATTAATGCTCTCTGGCTAAAGTAAAATAAAATAGCTGGCAGAGGAAGAAAAGGCAGATTTGTATTTTTAAGCATAATCAAATCTGCTTTATTCCAATGGCATTTTTCATCAGGATTTTTTTTCTTTTAAAAATAAAAATTCCATTTTCCTGCCTGAATTCAAAATGATTGACTGGAGCACAATATTAAGTAATAAATAAAGCAGTCCCAGCGCCTGAAAGACTCCTGAATAAAGAGAAAATTATTTTTGGATTTTCCTTCTGATCAGATATGAAATATTCTGAAACGCCACCTCTATAATTTGATCAAAAGCTTGATATCCCCAAATGAAAATAGGATTCAGCACTTTCATTTTTCTGCCTCTAAAGGAACCTCTGGGTAAACTGATTTTGGAAATATGAAGATCCGGAGCATGGCGGTGGGGTGATGACGGCCGCTCAGCGCCGCGCTGCCTGCGCGCTGTGCCCATCGGCTCCCGCAGGTGCGGTCCTGGAGCTGCCCTGCTCCCTGCTGGATGCTGCTCGCATCGCCGCCGAGCCACCGCCAGCCGCCCCTGCGCTGCGCTGAAACACCGAAAGGAGACCCATGCGGGATCAAGGTGCGAGCAGCTGCTTTTGTTAGGGTTCTTTGCCCTGAGAATGTACCAAGAGGTGCCTGGGTTTTGTTTTCTCCTTTTACAGCTAAAACCAAACCCCTACCACCTTTTGTTTAGTAGCAATAGGAAGCCAAACAGAAGAAACCAAAACAAAACGCATGGCTCTTGGAAGCGGAGAGCACTCTGCCGTTCAAAAGCACCTGAAAGCAGAGCAAAACGATCTGAGGTAGCATTGCTCAGACACCTTCAGAAACACAAATGTGTGCTGTGCTATAGCTTTAGCCCTGTCATTCACTCCTTCCTCTGCTCCTCTTTTATTAGCCAAGTTTTACTTTTTTTTTTTCAGAGGGTCCTGGACCTGAGGGTCAAATGGCATCCTCTGAAAAATTCCAGTGCTTCCCACAGAAATGGCACGCTGCCATTTGAATGTGGGCATCTTAGCGACACACTACTCCAAATACCTGCTTATCGAAGTTGCTCTCTAACATGTTTTATTAAATATCAGTTTAAAAGAGAGCCTTATGATCTAATCACATATGGCCTCAAAAAACGCAGCAGAAGGACAACAAACCCCAGCTTACACACAGAAGAAGCACCACAGGATCCTTAATTAGCCAGCATTCGTATCTGGCTGAGACATTTTTCTGTAGATGCCAACTCCTAGGCTCTAGGTCCAGGATGTTCCAGTAGGACAGCAGCAAACAACAAAACCACCCTGAGTGGCACCCCAGGGCATTCTCTATGAGGTGCAAACAGTGGTAGGAATGCAGCTAACTTTTCTGTCTACATTCCCACTCTTTCATGTGCCTGCTAAGAACTGTACAATAACAGAGTTAAAAACTGGTTTTGAAATAGATGGGACAATGCAGGTCTGCATGCTTGAGGTGGCCATATTCATCTACATGCTTACAAAGTTTGCAGCAATTATTATTCAAATAGTCTCTTACACCAGCAGTTCCTTGCACATTATCAGTGGGACTATACAGATGTGTAGAAATCAGCCACTGTATCAGTCCAGCCTTTGAAGACACACATCTGCCTTTCCTAAGACACTGCATCCTTCCTGGAAGCCCAAGAATGAACCCAAAGCAGCCAGTGACTGAATCCCCAGACTGATAACACAGAGCCACCCTGTATAATGCATGCAGAATAAAACATTTCCAGAAGAGAAGATCAAAACCAGACTACCTAGAATGCCCCAGATCACAGAGCATGCTTGTAGGAAAGGAAAGTGCAGGCTGATCCCTCTGCAGAGAGTTACAAGGGCTCAGAAGGAACTGGCGCCACTGCAGCACTGCAACAGTGGTTTGCAGACACTGCTCTGACACCACATCCCCTTACACTTCAGTGGGTGCCAGTGCTGAAGCAGAGAGCTGCAGAACTTACTCATTTTCCCAAGCTGATAGGTTCGGCAAATTTGACCTGAGCTGAGACACTCTGCAGATTATTTTTTTTTTTTTTACTATCAATCAATTTTCTGGGGGAAAAAAAAGGGAAATCAAATACAGAAAAAGCTTCTGCAGACAGCACAGTGAAAACATGTCTGAGAGGCATTTCTTAGATACCAGTGGCTTATGCTGTTACGAGAACTGGAAAACAAAATGCTGGGAGACCAAATGAGAAACACTATAAAAGCAATAAACACTTTAAGCCTTTGCCATTCATATGTAGCATTAGAAAACTTCACCCATCAATATAAAATTAGCCATATGTGACATCAAGATGATATTTAGAGAACACTTGATTTGACAAACTGTAGGAAAAAACCTTCACAGTCAGTAAAATTGCCATGTTCTGAAGGCAGATGGCAAACCTGCAAATGGATCTCTTCACAGAGCAGTTAGACATTTAATAATTCTCCTGTCCACAAAACTACCAATTGACTGGATTCTTGCTCTCCAAGAAATTACCAACTCCTCCTGGAAAGCAGAGCTGGTGAACACACTCACGCACACCTGCGAACTACAGTGAGACAGAAACCAATCCACTGTTTGCATACCTGGAGTCACTGAACCTCTGCTCACATGAAGTTGGTAGGTTTGAATGATTTGAAGTACAATGAGTTAGAAAGCATAGTCAGGAATGAGAATGAGCCTGGGAAGGTCCCACATTAAATGAAGAGATGTGAGTGACTTAGGAAGAAATCAGAGAAGGGGAGAACTAGAAAAGATCAAATGCTGAGGAACAGCTGATTGTGGAGAAACAAAGACAACAAGGAACCACCTGCATACAGCAAGATCCTCTGGGCAGAGATCTGAGGCAAGGATATTGGCTCTGAAGGAGGAAAGAAGGAGAAAGCAAGGAAGAAGGAAAATTAACCAGGCTGTAAAGAACAAACAAGGAGACTAAACCCCTCAGACCAGCCTGGAACCAAATCCTAACTCCCAAATCTTGCTGTTCATCTGAAACTAGAAACACAAAGGAACCAAGTGCCTGGATTCCAGCTGCTGAGCCCCAGGGACAGCTCAAGCTGAGCACTTCAAAGAGCCTGAGTGGGCTTCTTCAAACAGCAGCATTCTCTGTTGTGGGTGGAAGGATCACAGCCCCATGGATGGCCTCATGAGGACATCAGCAAGCTGCCGAAGGATGGTATTTCTACTCTACTCTCCCTGCTAAGGGCAGCCCAAGCAGGAATTAATCATGCGCACATCACAATACCTTAATAAAATGTCACTAAATTAAATATTACAAAATCCCAAGCTGAGGCTGTTGGTGTCAATTATGAACAGAGGGTGAAAGGCAGTTCTGGAGGCTAGGGAGAAGGGCAGTTAAAGGCCTGAAAGTAGCCAAGATTCACAACTTATGATAATAAACTGGCGTATGGTTGATTGCACGCAGCACATCTTCTTCAGAACCTGCCTTTATTCAATCTTCACAGTAAATAGGAAATATCTTCAAGTGGGCTCTTGAGGGCTGGTAACTGCTGACATCCATGACGAATGCTGTGTGAGGCGAAGGATTCCACACAGGTCAGTGCTTTAACCTGCCCTGAGATGCTGCTTCTTCAGCGATGAGTGCTGAAGAAAATGCTTTGGTTTCAGCAGTAAAGATTAAACTTTACTTATGTACACTGCAAAGCAATTTCATTTCAGAACACAGAGTTTTACCTCTCCCATCAAGAAAGAAGATTCGTAATTTTATTAAATTCTGCTGGGGGTGGGGAAAGGACAGTCTCAAGTATTTCCTCTTGGTGCAACACATTCGGTAGTATCCTGAAACTGAGGTTTCATAAAATAAATGAAAACCTGAAAGTATCCTAAGCCACGCATATGCGAGATGAGAATAGGTTTGGCTTCAACCAAGGATGATGCAACCAAGACCAGAAGTGTCTGTTGCTTTGTAAGAGCAACAAAATGCACCTAGGAAAAAACAAAAAGAAGAAAAAAGAGCAAGAAAAGCACTACTGAGGGTAGGAGTTTTAATGCAAGGACTGTCTGCTTCTGTTATCTTCCACCGGGAAGCACTGCTCTGCTCTGCCTAGGTCCTGAGGAGCACCCGGGAGCATGGCTTGGGGTGGCCAGCAGCTCCTGCAGGCTCCATGCCACACACTGGCCAGCACCAGCTCTGCTCTGGCTCATGGAATGTGACAGCATCACAGCTGAGGCTGATCTCTGCCACAGGCTATGTTGTCTACTCAGATGGTCTGTCACAGCCACCAGACCAGGACTCTGCCTCCTTTGTTTCCTTTCGTTTATTCTGCTGAAGTTTTACAACCCCAGACACAGAAGGCCAGCTCCGGATTTACTGCGTCGTTTCTCCCAGCTCAGGATAAGCACCAAACCATTAGGGGGTACTCAGCAGCACCTCCTGTCTGGGGCCTGCACAGTCTGCCTGTGCTGCTGCTTTTGGCTTTTCCCTGAGTGAAGAGGACATAATGCACACAGCACTTTATTGCAGCTTTTTTGAGCCATACTCTTTTGGTTTTAAAATGCACTAGGACTGGCCACTGCTTTTTAAAGGGCTGTCTCAGAAACAGCATCTCATCACTTTCCAGCTTCATCAGAGCACTACTGACTGTTCTAGAGACTGAATAGTCAGTGACTGGTACAGCTGGCAGTGCACCACACCTCGAGAGGCCATCCCTGAGCACCAAGGAACTTCAGAAATAGCAAATCTTGCAGGTAGTATTTGAATTTGAAAGCAGGGACACTTACAGCCAGGTCCACTTGGTTCCTTCACTTAATATCACTTTTGCTGGCAAAGACAACCCAGGACAACTACACCACTCCTCAGCTGGATCAATCTCATGATACAAACGACATGGACAAAAATGCAAGAATAATACACAGAAGATACTAAAAATACAAACCCACAGCTGCCTGTGAGCTTGGACTGGCCAAACTGCTTATGAAAAGACTGAACTACTGTGAAACTTCTGGAACGGAAAGGGAGGAATATAATCAGTACCTTAGTGTGAATTAAATGGCACTGCTCTAGCCACGTGTTCCAGGAGTACAGATATGTACCCTTTGTAAGACCTGTTACCATCTTCTGTCAGGCTACATGAAATATTGGAGGGCAAAACGAGAAGTTTTCAGGCATGCAAGGCTTCCCTGGAGGCTGCAGCAAAATTAGCAATCGTCCAAGCTAAACAAAACTTGGGAACCATTGCTCTGATTTTAACCTAATCAAATTTGCTACATGATAAGACAAATCATAAATGTGGGGTGGAGAAACACTAGAAAGGGAGAGACAATGCCTTTGTTTGCTCCTACGGGACAGGATGAGAGCAAGAGAGACACGAGTAATTTACTGTCTGTGCAGCATGGAAAAGTTATTCTGGGCTGGCAAAAATATAATGTGCCATAAAACCAATGTCTCTGTTGAGTCCATGGGTTTTAGTGCCTGGCACAGTTATGAATTTTAGTTCCAGAATTATCTTTTGTAGGTATTTTGTATGTTTCCCTTGAGCAGCAGGGCTGAGAGGTGAGAGCTGAAGTGGCTGCTGGATTGAAGCAGATATAACACAGCCACACGCTGCAGCTCAAACCCAGTAAGGTTCCTGGGGCCAAGTTAGGTTCTCTATAATTGCCAAGTGTTCACTCCCAGAAACAAAACGAATGCAGACTCCCTGTTTAGGCTGTTGCAAACTGCTAAACCAGTGTGAAATAACCTCAAATCAGTCTTAAATGATAGCTGAAAACTCTTTAACTGCCATGGTGACAGGAAACCTTACAGCTGGTATTAAGCACTTGCTTCTCTCTGTTCTGATAAAAGGGAGAGAAAAACCCAGCAAAACATCCAGAGGAGACCTGTTCTTCGGCATAACTTCAATGAACTCCTGAGCTTGTTCTAAAGGACTTCCAGAATCCATCTTAACTTTCAGCATCTCTTCAATTCATTGGAGCAAAGTGAACTTTTTACAAATGTTGCTGTCTCACTAGTAAGGAAATCCCAAGCAGAGAAGCATTGGTGCTGTGTGAAAGGAGGAAAGCCAACATTCTGTTACTGTACATCAGCACAGAGCATTGCCTGAGCAAGGTTCTATATGGTCACAAAGGACACCAAACTTCGAATCTTGCCTGAGATACAAGACGAGCTGGCAGTGCTTCAGCATCACCTCCATCTGGGCAGAGATCTGCACAGCCAGTGAAACACTGGAGCTGGTGGGCTCTGAGAACACCACAAGCTGCCCTGCGCTGAAGAGACATTGTCATGACTGTAGGGCTTAGGGCTGGAAGGTCTGATAGAAGGGACAAGTGGAGGCTCCTCTGATTTCAGAGATGTGGATAATTCCTTTAAGGAGAAAGGAAGATTAAATGTTCACTTGGGCAAAGGAGTTTCACAGAACATATGGTGGGGATGTGTAAATTATCTTGACAAGAACACAAAGTCAGCAGGTTGGCTCTAAGAAACAGAACCACTGAGAATTACACTGATTACATTCATAAATGTCTTGACAATGGCTACCTGTCAAGGAGCTCAGACCTGGCATGGGACTAACTTTAAAGACATTGTAAGATGATGAAGAGAGTCCTCCAGAGTGCAAATGCCTGGTTTGGCCCTGTCATGCTATGTTTATTGCCTGCTGTCTAGAAATGTGGATGCATTTGAACGTCACTGTGAGAAAGTTCACAATAATCAGAGAATGTTAGGGGCTGGAAGGGACCTCAAAAGATCATCCAGTCCAACTGTGATGGTTTGAAACTGTCTTTTTAATTTTTCTTTGCAAAGTTCAAGCAGAGAAAGCGAAAGAGTGTAAATAAGTCACTATTGGGTGTAAGAAAGCAAAATAATGATTGTTCTAAAAACTTCCATTGGATAGATAGAAATGTTTAAGAACCACTACTCAAAACAAAGTTGGGGCAGTCTGCAGTTGGAGTGGGGAGTTCGCTTGCTTGTTGGGCTGTCTGGCTGCTGTTTCTTTTCTTCCGGCTGAGGATAACACACTGACCTTGGCGAGCTAAGTTAACAGCCTCTTTGCTTTTAGCTAACTCTGCTTTCTGCCAGGGGGGTCTGGGGGGAGGAGGACCCTGGGAGAGAGGCCCCTTGGGAAAGGTCCCCTTTGGAGGGGGAAGCAAAGGGAGGTTGGTTGTGCTTTTCTGTTGATTGTATATACTTGTAAATATTGTGAATTTTGTATATTTGTACATATTCATTGCATTTCATCGTAGATTGTAGATCTGCTTGCAAATACAGCCCTCATTTGCTTCCAGACTGAGCTAGCCTGGTTATTGTTGGTCTGGGGGGAATTTCAGCTCATACTGACACACCAACCCCCCTGCCAGAGCAGGATCACCTAGGACAGGTCACACAGGAACACATCCAGGTAAGTGTTGAATATCTCCAGAGAGGGAGACTCCACAACCCCCCTGGGCAGCTCCCCCTGGGCAGGCTGCTCCAGGGCTCCAGCACCCTCACAGTTCTAGATCATCTAGGGAGCTCCAAGACTTCTTTACCTCAAAGGAGAAGGTGAACCTGGTTGTGTAAGCAGTGGGATCTCAGGAGCAGACAGTGCTCAGCACCAGCTCCTTCAGCACTCAGAGAATACAGCCAAAAAATAGCATTGGTAAGTAGCCTGCAGTCTATAAATACACACAGAGGGAGAGTCCAGTTTAGCCTCAGATAGGAGCATAGCAAGACCCAGGGGCTAGAAACTGAAGACAAATTTACAATTAACAGCATAATTAACACTGAGGAGCACCTCATTGGAAACTGGGGCAGAAGCTCCCACCCTGGAGGTACACTTGTCAAAAAGCAGGGCAGAGGGGGGGTTACCTTCAGCAGGACATGACCTAGCTCAGATGGGAAAAACCCAGCCAGTCATCAGGTCTCTGCTGTAAAGCGTGCCAGGCTGGATGATCACAGTGCTCCCTCCCGGTTTGCTAATCCACAAAGCTGAGGACATTTCCATTTCAATAAAGCTGCATCTTTCAATGAGCAGTTTGCAAAGGAGCAGCTTTGCAGCGAGCTCCAGCTATGCCTCGCAGGCATAGCACTGTTTTGGAGGAGGCCTGTGACAAACTTCTGGTTGGCACAATATGGTGTGACCCTGAATGGTGAAAGCATTCAGGCCTTCCAGAGCTGGGACCCAGCACAGCATACATCTGAATCTGCTTTGTTTATCACAGGCATTTGAAAGTTAACTCTTTGCAGCATCATCCTGAACTGCTTCATGCACTCAGCCCCATCAGCATTTCATGAATTTGACCCTGGCATGGCGTAACCTAACTTTAACTTATTTATGTTGCCCCTCTTAGATCACAACAGAAAAGGGAGTGTGGTGTAAACTGTTAGCGCTGGAACACGTTTGGATCAGGATTTCTAACTCTGTGTCCTCAAAAGGAATTTTATTTTGCACATCAAACTACTTGGAAGCCTGAGCCAGCACAAGGCGAACAGATACCACTGGGAACTTCACACAGAATACTTCTCATTGCACCAACGCAAATCACCAGCAGAGCCCAGTGGGGACCCTGCAGAACCCCTCTGGCTCTGGCAGCCTAACCAATGTTACATCAGCACACCACAACGTTAGAAAGTTAAAAATATTTTCTACAAATCAACCTCACTATGGGATTTTCAAGTTCTGAAATGACTGATTTTAACACCCACCAATTCAAACTAACCTGTTTTCAGTATGGAGCACAGAATGTTACTTATTCATATTTATTTCATTGGTTTACAGCAGTTCACATTTCATTAACACCTTCTTGTGACTTTTGTTATCTCATTTCAGATGCATAAGGAGGCAGTCAAACAAAAATAACACAAAATAAAAATTGAAGAGAATTCTGTCTGCTGACACACATGCAAAAATACAGATTCTTTACATGAAATTCATTTTCCTGCAGGTAACTCAATTAAATGGACAGACCTTCAGGTTCAGCGACATAATATCAGCTTTCCAGCAGCTAAAGACAGTGTACAAGGACTCAAAACGCAGGCATCTCTGCCAGGTAGAGTAGTACCCTGCCTTTTGAAAAGATCTCATTATTCTGTGATTTAATCTCTGCCTGCAATTTGTATGTGTGTGTGTGCTCTAATCACATCTAACCTTGAGAACAGCCTGCATCTGGTACATGCTTCCAGTAGGGAGTCCTTACACAAGTAAATTTGAAAACCAGATCTGACTTTATACTTCCTGTGATGCCAGCAAGGGCTCCTGCAATTCTTTGTCTGTTTTTAGCTCAGTGTTTGTGAATAACTTCCCATACCAGCCACCCCTTGTTATCCTTTTGTTAATAATTCCATCACCACGTCTGCAGAGGTCACTGTGATAGAAAGGGCAAATCATCTCTGCAGTCAAGAATAAAGAGCCTGGAAATAATGCTATTGCTCTGTCATTGTTTCATCCACAATGTTACCTCTCACAGCCTGACCTCAGATGTGTAGCTGTACCTGATGAGAGCATGAGAATAGCACCAACCACATGTTTCTCCATAATTGCTGTTTGTCAGTCATTCTTCCAGACAACTCAAGGTCAGTTCTATCTTATGCTAGAGGACAAAGCACTTCTCATCAAGGCAAATGGGCAAGCTAACAAAATCCATTGCCAGCTGATCCCAGCTCAGTTTTGTGCCTATGACCAAGGAAAGCAAAGCCACTGTGGACACCCTGGCAGAATCAGCTGGCACCCTCAGCTCCCAGGCTCCTCCATGTACACCAAACCAAAGCCACCTGCTGAAGGAGCACCCAGCTGTCAGCTGCACAACACAGCAGGACATGAGTGGCACACCAAAGGTGTTTGTCCCAGCTCCACACTGTGCCCCTGACTGTGAGGGGCCAGCTGAGTGCCAGCAGCCCTTGCCACTGCTCTTTGGAAGCCCAGAGCACAACCACCCCAGCCACACATAGCCCATGGCGTTGTTGGAATGGGAGGAAAGGAAAGCTCTGCAGCCCCAGGGGTTTGATGTAGCCCTGTGATGCAGGAGTTTGCATTGCACTGGCAGTGCTGCAGGAGGGCTTAAGGTCCTCTCTAGTCTCCCTCCTAATCTGTTAGACACAGGAAGGGGGCTAGAACTCCATCCTTGGCTGCTCACTCACTCTTACAGCATTTTTCACTACACACCTTAGACTACCAGAGCAGATCCTGTGTCTCCAAATGCTCTGCATTTACAGATTCCTCTGCAGCTGGGCACAGAGGTCACACTTTGTAACTCATCACTAGCAACAGCTTGGTGCTCTCATGTCTTGTGTGCCAGCTGTCCACCAACAAAGCAGTCAGCAATGAAGGAAGTACTCATGCTGATAAAACATTAATTTGTCGTGTGCTTTGACCATGTCCAGCTGGATAGCTCCCTGTGCAAAGAGGATGGGGGCGTGGGGGGGGGGGTCACAGAACACAATACAAAATGTTGGGCTCCCAAAACATCTTCCTTTTATCAAATTAAAATGTTAGATGACTCTGAAGAAAATTTGAAGTGCTGCAGAAGTAACACTGAATTTAACTCAGTCATGTGGTGACATCACAAATAAACAACACAACTAACACTTCTCAAGCATGTGGTGACACCACAGAGGCCAGGTGTCCCTCAGGATATGGATCAGGAGAGTGTGAGAGGAACTGAAACAGACAAAAGACTTTGAGTACAACTAGTATCACAAACCTTGCTCTGTACACTGAGTATCCTAAAGAATTTATGCTTGATATATGAGCAATTAGAAAGAGCCATTCAGTTCCTTTCATAATAAATACATTTTACTGAAAGTGTCCTTGAAAGCAGCTATGCACATCCTGAGTGCTCCTTCTTCTGCACTCCCTAAGCCTTGCCAATGACATTAGTCTGTATTGATGCCCTAGCTCACCAACAAAGATGTCAAAATAGAAGAAATAAATTAAAATAGTAGTGACATCAGTTCTGTACTGTCTTTTCCTCTTTACATGCAGGACCATATTACCAACAAGGTAGTTTTTTGTCCTTTTTTTTCCTCTTTTAGCTGTTCCAGTCTGTCTAACGCTGTACTCGAAGCATGCCATGATCTCACTTGAGGGAAAGGAACTGATTTTGAGTGACAGGTTGGACTTTGATGACCCTTGAGGTCTTTTTCCAACCTTATTGATTCTGTGATTCTGTGATTATTGGGAGCTAGGAAAGGGAATCATTCATTGTCAAACAATTGAGAAAAGAATAAAACAGTGACAACTATAAACCACAAACATCAGATATGAAGAGCAGAGTAGTGACACAGGAATGCAGAGTGTGCAGCGCAGCTTTCTGGGGTGAGAGCAAAAGAGAAGCAGCAGTAATGGCTCTCCATCAGAAGCTGATATCCCTAAAAGCCCAGCACCTGGCACCTGACCTGATCCCTTAGGGTATGGATCAGATTTCTATGAAAAAGAAATAAGGAGTATATTTAAATAAGTTTAAAGGAAAGAAACAACAGCTCTTTACTAGGACACCAGCTCAGCAGCATTTTTCATAGGCCAAGAGAACAAAAAGCTCCTGGGACCAAAGACTGTTGCTCCTTTTCTCAGGGCTTCCTGCAAAAGGAGTGCTGCTGTCTTGCTCACCTCTCGATCACTTCCAGTAACTAATTCCATCTAAGTCCAACACATAGGAAGAGGTCTCAGAGACTCAACATTCCTGCAAACTTTGTGAAAAGAGGCAGCTGGACAGAGTGTCTGCTGGCTGAAGAGAGATAACTGAACACAACTTCTGCCTAGCCATGCAGATGCTGCTTTCAGCCATAGCCTCTCTCTGCTGTCTCACACGGGCTGTTTGCCCTGCAGCCTGAGTACTGCTCAGTTAAAATACCAGCTCACAGACACAAACCCACAGGGAACAATGATGCATCCAGCATAACAGCAGAGTTTTAAGGAGGGCGGCTTGGGGAGCAGTAAAAACCTCCTGAGCTCCAAACAAAGCGTGGGGGAAAGTTTACAAAGAATGGTTGAGAAATAGCAAGTAAGCAATGAAAGCTGGAGGTTGGTGAGGATGTGAAGGAGCTCCTAGAACAAGAGCTGTTGCAGAAGGTACCTGCAGAGGAGGAGACTAAAGAACAGCCAGGTGGAAGCAGGGAGATGCTCTGAGCATTATCACCAGTAGTCTCTGGCCTGCTATGGATGCAGACAGGAACTGCAAAGTTTTATGGATTTGCATTTCACAGAAGATGTGAAGTCAAACAGTACATTATGCTATTTCCAGTCTGACTGAGTTTATAGATGAATATTTATCACTATTCTGCTTTCTATAATAATAATGTATACAGGGCTTTATATATAGGTTGGAATTCTTCATCTAGCATCAATTATATGGAATTTTACTGACTGGAATGAATATGTTCTACTTGTGAAATACCGCCTGGAAAGCATTAGCAAATGCAAATTCATTTGAGATTTCTAACAGATATTCTGATGGCTGCCATGTCATTGGCAGAGGCCTTTCAGTGGAAAAGGAGATAAATTTGGGATTCAGAATATTATCAATAACTCTGAGCATTTCTTTCTTTTGGTTAACCTTACTCTTTCTCAATCAAGTTTAACCAATGACTCAAAAGAGAGACACCTTGGCATGTGCATCCATTTTTCCTTCTCCAATGCAGTACTGCCCCTGGTTTTCATGGGCATTATGCATATAGAAGGACTGCATTATTAGCCTGAATTAAGAGAAAACATTTGTAAATACTTAACTCATCATAACCTCCTATTCATAAGGGCACTTGAGCCCAGAGCAATACAAATAAAGCCATAATACAACTCCTGGCAATGTACTGTGGATGGATTTCTCTTAATTAGAGATATCACTAACAATTGCCCTGGCCTTTTGATGTAAAACAAGTATAGAAATATAGATTGGACCACTCCCAAAAACTTGCAGTAGTTTTGTAACATGGGAAGTCCCAAGCCAGGAGGAGGGCAGGAAAAAGATCATTCTAAATATGTGAACTAGATGCCTGCTCAGTCACATAAAGGTCCTTCCAGTTCTCTCAGGCAGCCACTCTGTCTCCATGATCAGATTATATTAAACCCTGGAAACACAGCAAGTGTTTAAAGCGTCAGACACAACTCTTCCATTTTGGCTTTGGAAAGTGCTCTCCTCATACACAATGACAACTCTAAGATAAGGTGAGTCTTCCTCTGACCTAGGAATGATATTGGGCCCTCCCTTCCCCAGAGCAAGAAGTGGCCTGACCTCCCCTTTAACAGTCTGGGCAAACAACAATTGGCTCTTTCCCAGACATAGCTCAGCTGTAGAATCAATCTGCCAGGCTAGTTAGGATGTGCCAACTTCCTCATCTTTACTTCTCTTAGCCTAAACCATTCTGTTCATCTTTGATGCACAGTGCACTTCCTAGCTGCCACTGACAGCCTTGACACTTGCATTATGAAGTTGTCTCTGCACTACTGACTGCTGTAGTGCAAGCTGGGACTGTCCAGACTGGCTGAGCTGATGTGGAAAAGTTCAGATTTTAACCTCTTCTGCCTACAGGCTAACATTTTGACTCTCCAGTTGTGCTTCTACAGCTTGAAACAATCCTCTGAACACTGGACATTTCAGACATCCACACATCACTGGTCAGGTCAGTCACAGGTAGTTTAGGCTACTAAACACCATGCCCAGGAAGCCTCCTGCACTGAGCACAAACCTTTGAGTTACAAACCTGTTCAAATATATGTTGCAGCTCTTCATATCTGAGTAGACTCTATCCTAGATTAACAGACACCACTGCACCCACAATGTCACCTTGTTAAGGTTTGTCTGAAGAAAACAATAGAAGTGGAGTCTCCTTGTCTGGAGACTTTCCAGCCCTGTCTGGATGTGTTCCTATGCGACCTGTCCTAGATTCTATGCTCCTGCTCTAGCAGGGGGGTTGGACTTGAAAATCTCCAGAGGTTCCTTCCAATCCCTAACACCCTGGAATGCTGGGACTCATCCATGTCCTGAAGTCTGCAAACCACTAGCAACAGCTGCTGACAGTGGATCCCAGAGGCAGTCTCTGGGGACTATTCTTTTAAGGAATTACCTTTCAAATATCTTGTTTCAAAAAACTAGATGTACTCAAAGTTCTTAATCTTTTATCTGTACTTGACTACTCAGTTGGGATCTTTAGTGGTTTTTTCTTAAGCTTGAGCCTAAAACTTTTATTGGTAGATCATCTTTAATAATTAAAATCATAATCCTGTAGAAAGCACACAAGAACTTCAGAGCAGTCTTTAGAGTTCATGGAAAATGAATAAAAAACCCTCTCCAGTCAGATATTTTGTATCCAGTAATAATTTGTGATTGTCCTAATGTGAGAATGCAGGACGAATGTACAGCTTCCAAGAAAAATTGCCATTTCCCATCTTGATTCATTATCCTAGTAGCAGCAGGGAAGTTACATAACTGGGCTGCATTTAAATCACTTGAGGTAGCACCAGGTAAACAATCACAGGTAAAGAGAACAAACCTGCACTCCAAGTCACCTTTTGGATGGGGAGAACTGAGCTGGGAGGAAACATTTGCTAAAACATGGGCAGAGTGAAGAGAGGGCAGCTGAAGCAGGTACAGCAGCAACACAGCCAGCATCAGGTGTTCTCCAAGCTCCTGCACACACTCGGCAGCTCCCACTCAGACCCCTGCACTTTGGCAGGGTCACAGATGCCTGCACTTGCAGACCCAACTCTTTACCAGGTGTTTAACTCCCCTGCAGGCAACTGTTCTCTGACGGCATCTCATTATTGCCCTTTCTGCAGCTCCCTGCCCCCCACCCTCTGACCAGTAAAGTTGCCACCAAGAGGGTTCCTGATTGCAGTGCCCCCAGGGTTTCCCCCTTGGGCCAGCGACAGCTACTCACCATGGCAGCCAGTTGGGAAGAGTTTCCTCCCTCCTCCTGCACCTGTGCAGAGAATGGAGAGCTGGCTCAGCTGTGCATTTGAACTTCCCTGCTTTTGTCAGCATGAGTCACCACCTTAGCAGTATCTCAACTGTAGACTTTTATCTGTGAATATCTGTGCCTTGTCTTGTGGAAAACTAATTACTGAGCCACTGAGAGGCTTCATAATGTCCTGCATTTAACTCCTGAACATCATACATAATGCATAGGAAGCAGTCTCTGCACTCTGATTACAGAACACTGTCATTAAGAGAGCAAATTAAAGATCTGAATAATTCACTGGCTGAGCTTATTGTCAGTGCTGCATTGTGAAATTAGAATTTCTAATAAGTACTGCAATTTTTTTAACCCAATTAACACAGAGAACATCTTGAGTCTGATTAGTACAATAAAAATTATTACCTTATTCTTTTGCCTCACAACAGCCAAATTAAATACTGTACTTAATTATGCAGCATTCATGGCTTCTGTGCTAGAAATATTAATAATAAGAAAATCTCCCTATCGCTTGAGTAAGGCTTCCAGGCTGTCGAGTGCAGCCGACAAACACAACCTGTGAATCCCCACCATGATTTCTTATCACAAAGTTACTGGAGTAATTTTTTTTTTTTGGTAAGACTTTGTAAATTGGCTTTAATACCAGCAGTGGAAGCTGATGTCACTGCTGAAGTCTGCTCTGGAAACAAAAACCTATTAAAAACCCCACACCAGCCACAAAAGGACCCTTCCCAACCAGTCCTGAACATCTATTGTGAATTAACTTTCTCTAGGCTGATGTGAGTAGAGAAAGAAACCAAAACATTACCACTTACTGCCCTGAAAGCAAACACACAAACACAGCAACATGCCAATAAATACAGAGGGTTGTTCCAGAAAAGATGCTTAGGAAATAGACTAAGAAAAAGCTCTCTTACCTCAGCTCCCTCTTGGCACGGGATAGATAAGATCCTTTCATCCCAGGAAGGAGAAAAGTCCAATTCACCATCCAGCCTGCTGATTCTCTCCCAGAAGGCGCCTGCTGCCATGTTAAATAAAGAGAGGATCACTGAGGATGCAGCTTTTGTCTTCAAATATTTTAGTACTGCATTTTAGTGTCAAGGACCCCAGGAGTTTCAGCACATCTGGCAGCAGATACCACTGGCTGCAGCTGCTGCAACGGGATTTTTCCTCAGCGCTATTTCATTTCCAGCTCCTTTTCCCTCCCCATCCTGGGGAAGTTTAATCATCGAGCATGGGGGGGGGGGGGGGGGAAGAGAGAAAAAAGGGGGGAAAAAAGGCAAGGTGGCATTGCCATCACGAGCTCTCTTGGTTTTGTCCTACAGACAGGGACTGCAGCAACCACCTTCTATCTTTGTCTCGTTATTTTAGCATGTGTGTGTGAGAGGAGAGGAGAGGAGGGAAAAAAAAAGAGGCTGAAAATTATTCAGGCATAATGCAACAGACATAAGAGAGACAAAAAGACAGAGAGGAAGAGAGAAGGGAACAGAAAGGGGGAGAGAGGGAGGGAGAGAGGAAACGGGCTAGGAGAAGGAGAAGGGGCTGTCAGTGCAGATAAATCTGCATATGGAAATCAGGGTTATCCTGGGTGCAGTTTTATTTAACCATGATGTACTGAGGTTTTTAATTAGACAGGAATTTAGGGAAGCAAATGAGGGATTCGTACAGACAAAGGAGCAAACGAAGCATTTGTAATCACAGGAGAATTTTCAGAGCAAGCTGTGGCAGCGACAGCAAAACTTTTTATAGCAACTTTCTGGTTGGAAACGAAAGTTTCATGCACTGCCACTAATTTACACCCCAAATCCAGGCAGAATTGTGAAAGTATTTGTTCTGAAATTAAATCAGACCAAGGCAAGCCAAAATGACACACTCATTTTTCAGATGACCTAGAAACTGCTGGGTACAGGACATGCATTTTAAAGCTGTCTTATGCCAGTACAGGATTAGGACCTTCCCCCTCTCCCCTGTTCTCTGGTGACTGTCACGCTCAGTGAGAGTTCTTTGGAAGGATCCCCAAGCACTGCACACCAGCTCCATGCTTTGTGGGAATGGGTTGTTTCTGGAGACGGAGCTGAACCTGGCAGGCACGGGCAGGTTGGGTCAGGGCCTGTGGAGCACCAGCAAAGATGAGGACCTCCTGCCCCATGCCATTGGGGGGACATGGGGATGAGTGAACTGTGGAGACGAGGAAAAGATGAGGCTCAGGTGCAGGCCGGATGGGAAGGAACAGAAAGAAGGTGGCGGGCATCTGAAGAGGACAAAATAGCAGCAGTGCGACCTGGGGTACTTACTAGCCCTGGCAAGGTGATAGCGTTAGGGCGAGAGGTGGCAGAGGCCACGCGTGGTAGCTGGGCACCCAGGGGAGCCCGGCGCAGCAGCCAGAGCAAAGGGCACCGAGGAGGGCACCAAGGGGGACACCGGGGCGAGCTGCGAGTGCTGAGAGGGGAGGCTGGCGGCACACGGCTGCCAGGAAGCCCCACCGAAATTCCACACACGGGGCCATAAGCGTCACTGCCGGACCGAGCACTGCCGCAACAGCGGCGGGCGGGAGGAGGCAGGAGACCGGGATGCGAGAGGCAGCATCCCCCGACGAGCAGCACGGAGACAGCTCACGGGGCGGGCAGCGCGGCGGGAGCCCTACAAGAGCCCACTCCCGGCGCACGGTCATGCACCGGCAGGATAAGGCCAGTAACTGCCTCACAGCAGCTATGCAACCGAGCCCGCCCGCGAACCACGCCCCGAGCGGCGCTCCGACCCGGCCTGGATGGGTGGGGAAAAAAAGAAAGAGCGGAGGGGAGGAGGGGAAAAAAAGAGCGGAGGGGAGGAGGGGAAAACGCGCGGCCCCGGGGCGGAGAGACGCAGCTGGCGGGGGAGGAGGAACTGGCGGCGGCCAATAGGCTCCGCGGCGCCTGCGCAATGCGGGGCTGGCGGCGGGCGCGGGACGCGCGGAGCAGAGCCCGGGCGCGGAAAGGGTGGAACGCTCCGCAGGTACCGCCGTTCCTCCTGCCCGCACCCCGGCTCTCACCGTGGTCTAGGGGGCTGATCAATTGTCCGGCCCAGCCTCGCCTAACTCAGGATAAGCGGCTTCGGGAAGGGGGAAGCGGCGCTGGGCCGCAGGCGTTCCGGGTGCGGATCCTGTGCGGGGCAGGCCCCCGCGGCCGTGCTGCCCGTTGGCTCCCGCCGGCCGCGGCCGCCCCGGGAGTTCTGCAACGCTGGGTCGATGGTGCGGTAGGCCCGCCCGAGTCCTGTGCTTTTCCCTGGTGTTCCCTGCGGCGTGGCGGGGTTTGCTGCCCGGAGCGGAACGGGCTTGCCATATGAACTTGTGCAGTGGGACACCCCCTCTGGCTGCTGTCTGTGCCGTGACAGCAGCGCGGTGAGCGGCGCTGACCTGCGGCACCGGAGCCGTGCTGCGGCTGACGAGCTGCTGCTGCGCAGCCTGCAGCCACGGGAGAGAGCGGGGAGAGCAGGGCAGGAACTTCTCGCTTTGAGCTCATTTTGCAGCCAGGCCTCTTTTCCTGCCATCCTCCAGCCATGGCGTAAAGCGGCTTCTGCAAGAGCAGTTTCTGACCAGACAGTCAAAATGTAACCATTTTTGTAACCATTTTTCCCAACCAGGGGAAGGGGAAAGCTTAATTTAGAGTTTAAATTATGTTTGCGTATTGTTGTAGACCTCTGTGGTGCCAGTTTCCTAGTTCTGCAACTTTCAGTGTGTTGTATAAAATATTAACTCACTAATTCTAAACATGCAGGGCACTTCTTTGGAACATGATCTTGTTCTCCTTTGCTTTTGTTCCTCTTTCTTTAGGCTCCTGGGAAGCCAAACTTTTCTAACAGAAGCTTTCAACTTCAGCTGTGTTAAAATCAGCCACACAGTCATTTTCTGAGCTGTAAAACCTGACAGTTCAGTGTTCCAGAATTATCACAGGGGGTGTTTCTGCAGCTGCTTAGAAGAATTATGAGCTGAAATGTTGCCTTGAAGTCATGGGAGGCTGGAGGCCTAGAATGCATGGTGTGTTTTCATAGCACAACTCCTCTAGGCTCTGAATGAGGTGTTGCTGAAAGTAGCTCCCCTCTGCAATGCATTTCTGCCTCTCGTTTCACCCTAGCCAAGTCTACCCTCCTGACTAGTCAGTTGTGTTCAGCAGCAGCTTTTCACTGCTGTGACTCCCTGAGCAGGTTGTGAAGGAGGAGGAGGAAGATGAAGCTGCTCCAAGCAGCAGAGTTGTGTGGCAGGGCATGAGGCCGTGGTTGCCTTTCTTGGTGGTACCTCAGTTTGTGCAGTCAGATCAGTGTTCTCTTGAGCTGGAGGTTGTGGAGAGTTGTAACCATGGGATTTATCTGAAGGAACACCAAGGTTTTTAATTCACGTGCTTTATCTTCTGGGTCAGGTGGGACAATGGACGATGACTTCATGGCTTCCTCCACACCCTCGTTTCTTACTGACAGCTTGGAGTTGGCAATGGAAGTGGAGAACAAGAACTCGAAGCCTCCCTGTTTCTCGTGTGCTTTTGACAACCAAAGTGGAGGGAGAAGCTTTTCTGCAGAGTCTTACCTAGCAAGTGGGTCTCTCAAGAGGTATGGGTTTTTTCAGTTACAAATATATTACCCTTATAAGATGCTCTTTCTACTGACCTTTGGTTCCCCTAAATCCTGGCAGGGTTTCCAAATCCTTTTTTTCTTCAGCTCTCATGAGCCTGAGATTGGCTTGGTCGCCCACTAAGAGGGAAGGGTCCTTGTGTTGATGCATTGCTTTGAACATGCTCCAGGTCTAGTTCCTAGCTTTATGAGCTTTAAGATGCTGTAACAGGTTTGCAATGTTAGAACATCCAGATTTGGAAAGTGCTACAATAATTACCTTTGATGCCTTTGTTGTTCTATAGCCTGCTGGGAGTTTGTATTTGTGCAATTAGCAATGTTTTAACAGCCTGTGCAGATCCCTGGTTTTCTTCAGGTGATTCTATTTGGCTTTAACTAAGTCAGAGCAAAGAGCAGTCATGGCCTAGTGTCAGTTTAAGGCACAATGATGAAGTCACATTTTGTGACTCATCAGATCACTGTTTTTATCAGTGTGCTCTATAGAAGTGCCATTAAATGCATACAGAAGAGCTGATGTATGCTCTAGCATTAGTTATTAGGCGTCTAATGCACACTGAGATGGATTCCAGACACACCTTTTGGAAGTGGAGATATTCTCTAAGGCAGCAAACTCCTCTGCTAAAGGTAGTCTGCATGATCTGTCTCAGCCCTTTTGTAGTGATGAGAATGCTTCTAGGTGGTAGCTGGTAAATTTTTATTTGTTTTTAAAATATACTGTGACTATGTCATGGTTTTGTGTTCTTCAGGGTAGAGTTGTCATAGTTTATGACATACTTTATGTACTCTATATTATATTGCTATAAAAGGTATAACTGTGGAGAGCACTGCTCCTTCCTCTCTGCAGTGAACAGCTCTCAGTGGCACATAGCATCTGCAGCGGTTGTATTCTCTAGGCTCATTCCTGGGGAGCACATGAACATTGTGGGCTCTGCTTCACAGGGTTTTGCTTAGACTGGATCCTGCTCCAAATGACTACGAAGAAGACATAGTGGGAATGTTTGGCTTTCAGTGGGTGACTGAAATGGCTTTGGTTGAATCTTGTGGATTTCTCTTTGGATTGCTCAGGTATGCCAATGTCAGTGTATTTCACAGCTGTACACCTGCCTTAAGGAGGTGGCAGACTGAAAAGGCTGTGGGCTGTGCAATGCAGCCAAAAAGGTGCTGCTTTGTCTCACACTCCAGTAGGTGATGGTGCAGACGTGGACCAAATTACAGGAAGAAGTAAATTGTCACAGATTTTTAATGCTCTGCGAGTTCACAATAAGTTTCTAAGCAGTGCGGTGCATATCTGAGCCAATACCAGATGAAAACTGGGAAGTGTAGTTATTACAGCAGAGTGGGGGATTAGTTCCAAAGACTGCAGCTGCAGAATGTATGAATAAACTCTGTAAGAGTTCCTTCAATGAGATTGTGCTATGCATGTAATTCAAGTTGTCTTTTGCAGATTTTTTTAAGCCCCTTTTTTGTGCATAAAGAAAAGCGGAGGTTAAAAATCAAATACTGTCAGTGCTGGGTGCAGCATTTTCCTCAATTGTTTGGACTAGGATAGCTTCAGCAATCTCTTCAGATACAGTTGCTCAGTGTTTGACTAATTCAATGTAGATGTTTAATCTGGTCAGTGTAAATACACAGATCACCAATAATCCTCTTTGCTGCTGATAATCCTCAGGATGTACAGCACATCCAGAGAGAGGATAGGAGAGCAGCTTTTGTGTGATTCCACAAATATCTGTGATATATTCCAACACTGCTTTGATTGAAGGGGATTCTTCCATCCCTTTGGGGTATGACCTAGGGCGTGATGTGAAACATCATGAACAGGGCCTGGGTTAGTGAGGCACCATGGCGTAGATGGCAGGAAGCACATTCAAGGCAGGGTGAGTTGGCTTTGCTTGTTAGATGCAAGCTTTGACTTCACTGTGATTATCAGATTTTTAATTACTTTTTTTGTAATGAAAGAGGTGGGAGGATGACTTAGTTAAAAGAAACCTTTCATCTGCCTGCTGCATTTTCTCCACTGAATGGACACAAGACTCCAACCTTCAGCCCCAACAACCTTCTTTCATGAAGCCCTGTTTTAACCTTCCTTCCTTCCTTTCTACAAGGTTGAAATAACTGAAAAATTCATGCAGAAATTTGGCTTTAGTTCCACAACAAACACAAACTCCCACAACCTAGGTGGCTGCAGGTAATTTGGGGTAGCTGAAGTGAATTTGTCCAAGCAAGGGAGAAGTAAGGGAGAGGATTGGCCTGCGTGCCTGCCCCTTACACGCAGCTTACAGTATGGAGGTTTGGAGCCTTATGGGCACTTCCCAGTTTCCAGGTTTTTTTTCATGGAAAGACTTGATCTGGGTTTGGTCTGAGTATCTTGGTTTCTAATCCTTCAGTAATGGCTGCTTTGACTGTATAAGAAATGAGGCAGAGAGCTTTCTTAATTTATTCAGCATTTTCTTTTGAAAGTCTTACACAGTTGTGCCTTTCATGTATTCAGTTCAGTGCCATGCTATCTCTGGAGACTACTTGAAGACCACTTGAAAACAACAGATCCTGTAGAATGTGGCTGAGCAATTACCTGTCTTAGGGCTTTTTTTATTTTTAATCACAGTGGCAGTTAGCAGCTTCTTGAAAAAGACTCCCTCTGCTCTCCAGAACTGAGCTGAGTTTTAACTTTTCTAGAGACAATTTATCTTTTTACTCTAATTGTTGCTGTTTCTCTTTTGTGCTCAAGTGAAGCAGCAGAGCAATCTGAGCAGGAACAGCTCAGCACCTCTTCTCTCTCTCTGATCTACCCAGACCTTAATAAAATGCAGTTAAAAAACTTTTAGCTACATAAATACCTTAAATCTTTGTGTTCCTTTAATTAGGCAGCAGATACACAGACTGGAAGACCTGGTACAAATGAGTTCATCTGATTTTGGTAAGTTGGCCACATTGAATTTTACATTGGGAGGGGTATCTGAGCTCTTTCATTAGAGCAATGAGTGCTCACGGATCTCTGCTGCTTTGAGTGCTGAGCAAGGGCTGGTGGAGTCTTCTGCACAGAAGTTTATAACCAGCACAGACCTGCAGGAGGGTGCAAATGTAGGCAACCAAGGGATGTCAGCTGGGAGTCAGTTTGGAAACAGACCTGCCTGTTGTGGTGGTGGGTGGTGGTTGTTCTTTGCTGTTGTTTGGTGTTCTTTGCTATTTAAAGACACTGAGGAACTGTTCTGTGGTTGCTTTTCTCTTGAACTTCAGCATTTGCTTGGATCTCTGCTTCCCACCTTGTCAAACAAGCCAGTGAAATACCCAGGTGGCTGTTCTTCATAGCAGGCCAGCCACTGGTGTGTCTGGACGCAGCAGGCTGGTGGCAGAGGTGTCCATGATGCTGCTGTTAGCAGGAGCAGGCAGTGTGATGTGAGATGTTCATGCCCTAGATAAAGGCCCTGGTGCCGCACTGTAGAACCCCAGCTCAAGCAGGGCATTTAGAGGGGTGTTTGCTACCAGCTGTCCTCAGAAAGGAACCTGCTGAGGCTGCTGTGGAGGATGCAGATGTTCTGTGAGTCCCAGTGGGGCAGAGCTGCTGTAGCTGCTGGTCTCTCTCCTGCAGGGCAAGCTGCCAGCTTGCACTCTGAAGCAGAGGGCATCAGGCGGCAGTGCACCGAGTTCCTGCACTATGTGAAGGTTTTCATCTTCAGGTGAGAGCTGCACACACTGCACCTCCTGTACTGAGCTGCTGTGGCTGCCTCTGACCCCTGCTCTGACTGTGTGTCTGTGTGCCCAGGTATCTGGAACCCTCTAGAGTGGAAAATGAAGGGGTGCTGCATCCATATGAAGAACTAGAAGCACAGCTGCCGTCGATGGTGGTGGAAGAGCTTCATGCTTTGACCATGCACATGGGTCATCTCTGTGAGCTCCCTAGCAATGTCCTGGCAGCATTTACTATTCAACATCAGGCAAAGGTTGATGTCTTTTATACTTGCCAATTTTTTGGGTGTCACAGTACATATTGAACTTGGGCTAAGTAAGAATTATTCTTTCTCCAGACTAAAATGCTCTACAGACAAGATTCATGGCCACGAAGGTTTCCGATTGGTTTTCCTTTCCTTTAGCTGAAGAACAGGTTGTCTGTTACAGTGTGTTTGGTCAGGGATATCCACAGTGCTCACTGCAGGCCAGGTGTCTGCCCATCTTTAGCAGCAGAGCATCCAGAACTTGCTAAAGCAATGCTAGGAATAAATCCCTGGGTATGTTTCTCACAGGTCTTTCCCCCATCGTGGCATTTGCTGCACCTCCACCTGGATGTGAACTGGCTGGTGCTGGAAATTCTTTGTGTACTAGGTGAAAAGATGATGAGTAAGTATGCAGGATTTTCCTTGACCTTACTCTTGTACCTAGGACTTGCCCAGACTTCTGATCCTCATCTGCCCAGCAACATTTGCTGCTGCTGGTATTTGATGGGCTGAACTCACACGGGGGGAGGGAAGGCTCTTTGTGTACCATGTAGCTCAAGTGGAAGTGCTGGGCACTTGTTCTGTCAAAACTGACCAAGATAAAAGGTTTGTTCTCAACTGGTGCTTACATTTACACAGGTATTTAATGACATACACCTTTGGACAGGGCAGATCAAAGTCCATCTGCAGAGATCACCAATGCAGAGTGGTGAGCAGCAATTTGATGAGAACAGTGTAGGACAAACGTCCAAGAACAGAGCAGAGTGAAAAAAGTCTTGGAACAGAAAATTTGTGGTGTTAACCATGTGTGGTACTAAGGAGATGCTGGGCAGAGGAAGGGGTCTCAGACAGAGGGGCTTGTGAGAGTGCAGCAAGGAAAGGGCAAAGCAGTACCTTAGGTTTTTACTTTTGGAGGAAGGAGGGGAGCTGTTGGAGGCAGCTCATTGTCTGGAGTTCCATATTTATTTCTAGCTACCTTCTGAGCAATAAAGCAGCATTCCATGGCCTGAAGAGAAGGCTCGTGTTTTTAGGGAGCAGGATCTCTAGCAGGTTGTCTGCTCTTTCTGCTCTATGCCTTGGAGAAGTTCTCGGGGTCTTGGCTCGTTCTCTGAAGTGTGCTGAGACAAAACTTCCCACTGCTGAGACCAGGGGCAGGGTGGTGGGTTCCAGGCTGCACCCTATGTTTCCAAGAATAGAATACAGGCTTGTCCTGCATCTCTTCTGTTCCACTGATACCAGGGCAGTTGTACTGTTGGGAAGCTTGTGAGATGAGATCTTGCAGACACTTCACTTTGCCATTTTATCTCTGCTCAAGTTGGAGTAGGATCATGCCAGCTTTTTACACCAACACATTGAAAAGAAAGTGTTAGACCTCTCCAGGACTGTTTGTCATCAACTTGCATATCTGCAAAACATGTCAGGATTTCAGAGCATGCACACAGGCATGTGCTGAAGAGGGACTGCAGATAATCTTTATTCCACCACAAAGACTGTGCCAGAGCAAGGCTGCAAAGTGCCAAACTGTTTTACTGTCAGTCAGGATAACACCAGGCTTCAGTGTGATTGTGGACTGGTTGGACTTAGAATGCACGGACTTCCCCATGTGAGTTTGTACATTAGAATTACAGGCAGATCAACAAACCAGTTCTAAAATACACTGAATAGAAACAGACTCCTGTCTTGTGTTCTTGCAGCCAAACCCAGGACTAATTGGGGCTCCTTCTCTTCTGTGTTCCAGGACAAGTGGTGTATGCCAACCACTTCATAAATCTGACTGGAGAGAACCTAACCAGCACCAGTTTGTTTGAATCACACTGTGCAAATCTCATAGCAGACTTAATAAACTTGTCCATCAGCAAGTACATGAAGGTAACTGTCCAGGACGTAGGCAGTCAGCTGTTGGGAGCTGTATGATCTGGGTGTTGCACAGAGGACTTCTTGCTGTTAAGTTTTAAATGTCATGTATGGATTTCTGTCTCCATGTTTTAAAGTGTGTTATTTGTTAGGAGCCCAAGTTGTGTTATTTATTCATGACCATCTGGCAGCTGAGTGAGAGAGCACTATTGAAATGCACTGTGTGCAGAGCAGGAGTGAGTGCCACATTGCCTGATCTCAGTCCTCCAAGTTTCAGTGCCAAACATGGCACAGGCTGAGAGGTTGAGAGCTGTAGATGCAAAAAGCAGCTTTTCAAACCCCCAGCAGGAACAAGAGTCACTGCAAGCCTGGCAGTAAGCTAGCTGGACACTTGCAGAACAGCACCTTACAGGTTATGGTTGCACTGCTCCCTCTTTGTGGGAGAGAGGGGCATGGCTGTGGCAGCATGGAGTGACTGTCCTTGTAGGGGGTCCCTGCAGAGAATTGTTACCTTCCAAATCACTTCTGTCTGGTACATTATCAGAAAGTACTGCAACCTCTTTCCCTGTCCAAGGGTAAGTAGATGAGAATGGAAGGTTTGAATAATATCTCTTGACCTTGGTGCTTGATGGCAGGCTTTGACAAGTCAGCTGTTCGCCTTGCACAGATCCACCTTGCAAAGACAGAAGCTTGCTTTGCCACAGCTTTTTCCTCAGCTCTCCCTAGGCTAGGGCTGCACAGCTGCAACTAGTTCTCTTTGAGATGCCTTTCTGAAGTGGAGCTTGCACTTGAGCTGGATCCTGTCTCTTCAGTTGGTGATGATGTGATTTTGTCATTTACACCAGTCGGTTTCCACATTCAGGAATTATTTGAGGTATCAGTTGGATCAGGAAGGGCATGGATTCATCTCACCGGGTCGCAGGTGTTGGCTGGATTCGTGTCACCCCTGGTGTTTCATTGTTGGGGAAGGATAGCAATGGTTCTTTGTCCTGTAGTGAGAGATGGATCAGTGTCTCTAGGTGTCCAGTCCCCTGTGTTTGCTCTGGAGAGCTGCAGATTGGTCAGTGAGACTTGGACTGTTCCTTGTTTAAAGACAAACCCAGTATGAGCTGCTTTGTCTTCCCTCTTTCTTTCTACATTTCTGCCATTGTGTCCTTGCTGAATGTAAAATCTGCTGAATTATGCTGTTTAAGCAAAGCTTTTCTCACTATTTTCCCACCTCTGAATGAAGGTCAGTGGATTCCTGGGTCCTAAGACAGCAGCAGTACAGTTTTGTCTATGTTGTGATTGTTTCAGATATGCTGCTGGTGGGGCTTCAAAACACGAAAGCCTGCAGAGGATCTTTGTGTTTAACACTTCCTCTTGCTGCTTTGCTTATTTTGTTCCACAGTTCAGGGAATGTGTAACTGAAAGGTGAATCCCAAGAAGGCTGCTTTGCATTTGAAATGCATCAGTCTGAGTGAGTTTAGTTAAACATGGGGCAGTAAATACCTTGCATGGCTGGAGCTGTGCTGTTTGCTGTGTGGCAGGGGAATGCCTCACAGGAGACTCAGCAGAGCAGGTTCTGTGGTGTTGTGGGAGCATCAACACCCTCCTGCCACAGGAGCCTGTGCTGCTAGGATTGTGCCTCCTCATTAAGGGGTTTGCAATTAATAACAGCAATAATAGCTGTTAAATCATCTGAAATATTTTTATTGTCTTCCCATCAATAAAGTCTAATCAGTCATTTTCTTCTTCCCTGCCCACCACACAAGCAATCTGTTTGTTGTAATTCCTTTTCACTTAGGCCTCAGAATCCCATTTTCATGTGAGCAAAAAATGTTTGCAGGTGGCTCAGAGGAAAGTAAGAAATAGCGCAACCTGTAACTTAGGTAAGACTGGGAAAGAGTTTCCATTAGGTGACAGAGATTTTGGGTGTTGAGGCAATAATGCACTTTGCAATGTGCAGGTGTAGCTATGCTGTTAAACTACAAAAGCCCCAAGCCACCAACCCCAACTTCTGAATAATTGTTTTGCATGTTCTCTTTCAGGTGAGACCTTCTGAGGCTCTTACTGGTCACCATTATCCCTGCACCTGCATTAAAGAGTTATGGGTTCTTCTGATTAAGCTGCTGGATCACAGAAGCAAAGGATCTGCCCCTGAGGTACTGCAGGAGGGCTGTCACATGTGCAGTGGTCACCAAAGGTTCCAGAGTGCCATGAGTGCACCAGGGCACACAGTTGATGCTGTAGGAGGACTGCAGACTGGCTGTCTTGGGTGTGCATCAAGTCCTGAGTCTAGGTTGGCAGTGTCCTGTTTGGTTGTGACCTAGGGTGCTGATAAGGAGTATTTGTACTGAGAGCTATTTAGTCCTTACTGACAGCAGGTGTGAGGCTGGGCAACACAGGTGAAACTTGTTGAGTGCCAAGTGTTTGCACTTTGAGCATAAGTTAAGTCAGGAGCCAGCTAAGGTGGGTGAAGTACAAGTGCAAAGAAGTCCCAGGGACTTTCTGCCTGATTAGGGAAGATAGGCACAGGCTGTGAGAGGTCACTTGGTGGTACAGAGGGGTCTGAGCAAAAGAGTTTATCAGAGCTGGAACAGACTTGGAACAAGCCAGAGAATCTGCACATCATTTGCTGCGCTTCAGGCTGTAGGTCAGCTTGGCACTAAACCCTGAACGCTTTGGTTTTGATCTTGCTTGTTCTCTGTAGAAGCAAATGAGTCCAGAGGACAGCACTGGAGAGAGACATGGCACCATGGGCTTCATTCTTCAGCACAGTTAGAGTTAGTTCTGCTTCTCTTGCAGGGCTTCTGGAGTATTGTGAACAAAACTCTAAAGAATGTCTTTGGAAGGCAGAGTGGCTCTGAGAGGTTGTCTGCTTGTGAAGCAGCTCAGTGTAAGGACCCACTGAGCTTCAGCTGGTGGATTGTGACTCACCTGGCATCGCTTTACCAGTTTGACCGCAGTGGGAATCCCGATGCTAAGGTGAGTTTGCTTTTCTCCAGGAACCCCCAAGGCGCTCTCATTTGTTTACATCTCTTTCTTTGCCTGGCTCTCTTTGCTGGCAGAACACTTGGTGGTGTTATACAGGAACTGCTTCTAATCCTAAGTAAAATGGGACTTTCTGATAAAAGTAAGAATTAATTGGGTCTGACCTTGCAAAGTTCCTGATTTGTCACCAAAAGAGAGGAGGGGTTAGGGTAACTCGGTGCTTGAATGCTTAGTTGGAAAGCTCATGGCCATTTCTGGTGGCTGGAGAGTGTGGTGGGTGTAGGATGCTTATGCTTCTGCAGATCCTTTAGGGTCCTGTGGCAGGCTGCTCAGTATTGTTTCTGACAGTACCACGGCAGAAGGAAGCAGCCTGCAGACTGTACCTGAGGGCTGCACTGGATGGCTGGGGCAGGACCACAGCCCATAATGTATTTCAGAGGGACACTGAGAAGATAGAATTGCTCCACACCCTGCTTAGTAGAGGAACTTGGAGAGAAAAGCTTCCTCCTAGGCTGCACACAGCCACCAGTGTGAAGCAGCCTTTATGCTGGGTTTGGTATGCTTTGTGCCCCAATCAGAATGCAGTGATGCTGTTTATTTTGATCACTGCCTCTCATACTGATCCTTACTATGCATTTAGCCTCATGAGAGATTGTTTTTTGCTCCAGGCACTGTGTTATTTAAATAAGCCAAGCAGATGTAGAGCGGAATGTCTGCTGCTCTTACTTTAAAAGAGGAATATGAGATGCAGTGGCAGAAAGTGACTTGCCCGAGATTTAATAAGACTTTTTCCTTAGAGCCCACCTGGGAGAAAAGAATTTCCAAGTCTTGATTTGTGAATCATGAGACCATCCTGTGCACACTCCTCCTTATTTCTGTGGTCTTCAGGTTAAGTCTGCCAGCTGTGCCTCACCTTTCTCTGAGTGCTTACAAAAGCCCTGCAGCAACAGGAGCCTGCTCACCCACCCCAGGATTGTGCTTTCCTAGATGGCTGAGGGTAGCTACTTCTTTAGGTTCCCTCCACCTCCAGTTCATAGCCTCTAATGTTTTTTGAACACTGCAAGAGAGAACAGCCTGTGGCACAAATGTGAAGTGAGTGGAACTGCATCAGGGTGCAGAGGAGCCCTGCTTTGGTGGTTAAACGTCTGACACGTGCTCGCTTTTAATTAGCGCTGCTGAGAGGTGGGAGGGTGATGTGTCACCATGATGGTTATTCATGTGCTCAGAAGCAAGAGCTGCCTCCAAGCCTATGTCAGCTGTGGAGGATTTTCAGATTTTTAATGTGGTATGCATGGCCTTGAGGTTATTATGGAAGCTTTTAAAATTCTAACTAGGTTTCAGACTTGCTTCTTTTTATTTTTCCCTTAGCTTCTGTAAGATAACTCAGTGTGCAGTGATTCATATATATGGAACTTACATTTCATACACATGAAAACATTTTTTACCACTAGAGCTTTTTGGCCAGGTTTCTTAGAGCCTCTGTGCTGAGGGATGTGCAGGACCTGCCTCTTTCCGTAAGCCCCCACCCAGGTCCCACTTTACCCTTCTGAGATCAGGAGGTGTACATTTAAAAACCAAATGGGACGTGGTGGGAAGATTTGCTCCCTCTGAATGTTGCAGGGGTCCATTTCAGCATGCTGTGGGCTAGAGAAATAGAGGCAGGATTACTTGGGGCTAAAAGTCTGCCCTTTGAGGAGAATAATCTGAAATGACTGCATGGCAAGATAAGCAAACGTGGGCTTCCAGCCGAGAGGCCTCGTGTGGCTCTTCAGATAGCCAACTGTTACTCCTTGCAGAGATTTCTTCCTGCAAACCCAGAGGGTCTCAGCTCAAATCTGTGGGTTTAGTATCTTCCCTTTTAATATCCTTTGCCCTGCAACTCTTTTACTTCCCTAACATGGCCCAGTGGGTTCAAAGAGGTAATCGTCTGTCTCTCCATGATACAGAATGTGAGCTCTGGGCCCTACTGCACCTACCCTGTGTTTCTTTTTCTGCCTGTAGAGGCCATTCATATCTGGCCAGGTCCTTACCAAAGTGGCCAGAATAGTCCTTACTGCTTGGCTTGAGAAAAGTGACTTAGCAGTCACTTTTCATTGCAAAGGTGAGGCCGTTCCTTTTCCTCCTTACTCCTTGCATCCTCCTTTTTGCAGACTGTTAAAGACATGGCAAGGCACACTGCTTGTGCCCATGGCACAGGCCTGCATGTGCTGCTGCTTCACTAAGAGTGCAGGTTTGGCTTGCAAATCAGTCACTCAAAGCAGTTTAAATTGTGTGCTCATTATTTTCAGTTATGTTGCTTAGAGGCCTGGCTTTCAGATGTCAGATGTGTTCGTGAGCCAAAAAAAGCTGTTTGCAGTGTGCTGTTGTGAAATGAACTATTTCTGCAGATCCTTCCCTGCTTATTTTCCTGTTACTCCACACTGATTGCTGTCAGGAATACAATTGCTGTGTCACACTGATAATTGTTTCTTTTCAGAAACAGAAGGAGTCCAATTGGCAATTTGTGGAAGAACTCCTCAAAAAATCCACTGATGCTCAGGTAAGTGTGCAAAGTAAGAAATGATACAAGGAGAGTGTCAGGGATATTTTCAGGGGAGGACAGTGCATGAAGCACAGTCCAGCTAACCAGGGTATCCTTGGAGTTGAAGTGTTTTTGTCCTGGGTAAATGAATCTCTCTGGCACAGATGACAGCAGGGCACAGCTCCCTCCTTGTTTGCTGTTCCAGTCGCTTTAGAGTGGGTGTGCTTGATGCTACATTGTCAGATAAGAGAGAAGATAATTATCCTGGGAGGGTAGCTGTATGGCTACTCAGACAAGAGATATTCAGAATAAGAACTGGATGCTTAGGAAATGTAAAGCAGATCCTGAATGTGAGGATATCAAGTTGAGGAGACATGATGAGGGAGATAGGCAGCTGCATTGGAAATTCAGCTATATCCCCAGCACAGCGGGAAGGTGACTTGCCTTGCTGAGCAATTTGTCTTACAGGCTTGAATCAAACTCTTACTGATAAGGCTCTAGTTTCTGAGTACTCATTTCATACCTTATCATTTCTCTTTCTGCAGAACTGTTAATGCAGTGCTTCATGGCCCAGAGGTCAGAATTGACCTCCTTTTAAAAATCCGTTAAATATGCTGCTCATCAGGGCTCAGAGCAGCTCACGTCGCAGCCCTGCACGGCTCTTCTGCAGGCCTCTTGTCAAAAGTGCAAATTCTGGATCAGCCACACCCACAGAGATCACTTCATCTCGTGTATGCTTAAGAGCAGAATAAACATGTTTGGGTTTTCATTTGGTCTCAGAGGATATTAAGAGAACCCTGTGCATTTCTGTTGTTGAAAGAGGAATCGGTTATTGTTTCCTTGTCACTGCTGTGCTCCTGCAGCGGCTGAGGCTGAAGCTGCAGCACAGAACTTGTGCTACAGGGTCTGCAGAAACAGAATCTCTCATTGGAACAATACAGAGGGTATTAGCAGGCTCTACAGTCATGCCACACATAAACTCTATAGTAATTTGTTGATGTGCTCTGACTGATCAAGAGTGCACCTTTTGCAGAGGTTTCACAGTGTATAACCAGGTGAAGGCCTTCTTCAGGTTAGGGACCAATAAGATGGGAAGCAAAAACCCTGAGTTTGTGAACTGTGGATAAAGAGAGGAGCAATAACAGGTACCTGGGCAAGTGCAGAGTACTGTTGACCTGCATAGGTCCTTCTGGCCTCAAAATTTCTGGCAGACTGGGGAGTTTCTCAGGTAGAAACTGCTCTGCTTTTGTCATTCTTGATAGACAGAGGTGAAGAGAGTTGCTCATGTGAAAGCTCTTCCACCTGTATGACAAAAAAGGGAGAAACCAGTTACCTGAAGTACTCCCTACTGCCCTTGTAATTTGGATCCTTTTGGCTGGGCTAACGACAAAAGCAGAACTGGTTTACAATTCTATTTGTACTCTGAGATGAACACTGTTGTATCAGGAATATTAACATAGATGCATTTGTGTACTCTGCAACATCAAACTGACTAAATTTATGGATTGTCAGTATAAAATGAATTTGTGTTTACAAATTTTTATTGTCAGTGAGAATCAAAAGCTCTTTTGTTTGTGAGAGCTAATAGCAGTCTGCCTGGTAGCCTTTGCTCATTTCAGAAAACAAATGCTGCCTCTCCTTTCCTTTTGCCCTCCAGTTTGTTACACCTGCTCTGTGTTTGGTGTCTAATTCTGCTCTGAAAGAGATGCAGAGGTCTACTTGTTGGGAGTTCTAGGAAGCCAATTTTGTGACTGCAGTGGGAGGCCCCATGGCAAAACTGTTGTGTTTAGGTGGTGCTGTCATGGGGATAGCAGCTGGTGTGCCTCCCTTCTGCTGTGAATTGAGAGCTTGCTGCCACCAGAGTTCTGATGGCAGTGCCAGCAGTGCAGGAGACCTGTAAGCAAAGGAGCAGTGAGAGAACCCATTCCTCCCTGGGGTATTAGAAGGCTGGAGAAATCTCATCTGAGATTGAGATAAAGCACTCAGTACTATCTTGGTGTTGTAAACTGTTCCAGAGATTACAAAATGGTCAGTGTGGAAGCTGCTCACCAGGACATGTTTGTTGTTGAATTGACTGAACCCAAGCAGTCACTACTGCATTGGATCTGATGCAGTCTAGTTTTGCAGACACTGGAAGGTGGACAAGATGAACCCCACTCTTGCTATCCCCTAACTGCACCCTAAGTGCTTCACTGTGTTCACACAGGGTGGCAGTACTGGTTCTGTGTGTAGCCAAGGGGCTGCTCCCCTCCTACGCTGAACTCCTTTCCTCCTCTTCAAGGCTGTTGTGTTAGAGGAACACTTGAGAATGCATCTGCAGTGCTGTCTGACTTTGTGCAGCTCCTGGGACCTGAACCTATCTGTTGCCACCATACTCTGGGATTACTACAGCAAGAACCTGGTAAGTAGGTGGCTATAGAAACATGGAATTGCACGTGGACAGTCCTCAGCTTTTAGCAACTAATTCTGACTCTCCTCTGTCGTAAAACTGCCCAGTCAGTGGCAGTAGGCCTACATTTGCTGTGTTTAAGAAATCTTGTTGGAATGTATGCTGTGCTCCTTTACCTTGTGTCACAGTTGAGTCGATTCTGCTGTAGTTTTAATCTTATTCTTCATCAAGACTGCTGCTTCGACGGCCTTGTAAAAACCCTTTGCACACACTTCCAATGCATTTGTATGTTGTGAGTTGTGGTAGGAACGTGAGGTTTGCACCTTGCTGCCTTTGCAGCGTTGGCACTTTTGGTCCTTACCTTCCCTCTCTTCACTTGCTCTTCCAGAACAGTTGCTTCACTGTTCCCTGGCTGGGTCTGAAGGATCTGGCGAATATCAGCAGAACCTCCTTGTCGATGCTGGAGCTGGTGAAGAGCTGCTGCAGTGAACAGCAGATCCCTGCCCTCTACAAGTCCAGGAACAGCTACTTCATTTTCCTCAGCATTGTGGCTCAGATGATGAAGGCAGCAGAGCACAGTGGTGTCCATCCTTGGAAACAACTCAAAGGACGGTATGGCCACCTCCCAGCTGGGCACCTGTTGAGAGGGGGCTGCTCCGCCAGGCTGCGTGGCTCCTCCAGCCACAGGGCATGGCACAGAGGTGTGCGGAGCTCCTGGTGGAGGGCTGAGGGGTCCAGGGTGCACCCTCGTGTGAGGAAAGCAGTTGGTGAGGCTGTGACAGGCTCCATGAGCTGGCTCCAGGATCAGCCTGACATCCATAGCCTATGCCTGCTTGCTTCATCCCCCAGGCTGGGCACCAGGTGCATGGGCAGCCTGTGCAGTGGCACAGCCCGGCTGCCTGGCTGGCAGTGGCATTAAACCATAGGAATTGTCTGAGCTGCCTGTGAGCCCTGTGCTGGCCAAGAGCACAGCTTGGCTCTTGCTAGGCCTGCAATTGCACTGAGTTCCAGGTTTTCTCATGGCTTCCAAAGTCTCGCCCATCATACGTTTCCTAGGATTCTAACTCTTCATTCAGTTTTGGAGCATACTGATGAGGAAGTATGGCCAGTCATGACCTCAGCCTCATCAAACATCAAAAATCCAAACCTGAAGTCTTGGTGTGCTTGCTGAAATTTAAAGCTTTTGTTATAGCAGTGAGATTGTACCCATCAGCAAAAGTGCTTTATTATCTTTTTTTCATTGCATGTAAAAAAACTTGAAACTGGTTTGGGTTTTTTGGATTTATTTATTTAAACATATTTGATTAAGTAATAGGAATTTTCTTAAGTATTAGTAAAAACTTTTCTGTATGCAAGTAATTAATCCTTGCTATTAAAAAGGTACATGTGTGCAGACTGTCCACAATTGTGGTGTGTTTCTGCCAAGAATCCAGGGCTGTCTTGGCTGGCAGAAAGGGAAAGTATCTCCAGTGCCTCTGTAGACTAAGGGCTGGGGTTAAAAATTGCTGCAGCTACACAGAAACAAATCTGTTGTTGGATGCTGAATCCGTGTCCTGCTGTAGTAATTTTAATTAGCCTGCTCTGGTTTTACTGCAAAGAAATGATACTGAGATTTTTCTGCTGCTGTAGCTTGTTGCTTCCCCTAAGTTAAGAGGGGGAACAATGCGACACAGCAGACTATCGGTCTGCTCACGCAGTGTTGGTGGTTTCTACCTTGAGTAAAGCAATTACACAAGTAGCAAAACATGTCAGCCTACAGCTGTGATTTTGGGATGAACTCTGTTTTTCAGCAGCTAACCAAGCATTAATTGATGCATGAAGAATGTAAATGCCTGTCAGCAGTGATTTACTACTAAATAACATTAATTGAGTTTGCTCTGATTTTGGTAGATAGGTTTGATAACCTCCAACTCTTTTTCCAGGTGACAAAACAGGGAAGCAGCATTTCTGGGTGCTTGACTTAGTGCATGTGGAGTTTGCTTTCAATTGATGTGAAGAATGTAGCCAAGGTTTGAAACTCACAAACCAGAATGTTAAGGCAGCCCTTTTCATCCCATTCTTTTGTTGTAGGAATGATGACATTGAAGTCCAGATCCAAGCAGAGATCACAGAAAAGACCCGTGTAAAACTTTCAGCTTCTTGTTTGGTTGTTGTTGAGAAGGGGAAAATTTTCTCTGTGCTGCATGGAAATAGGGAAGAAGTTTGAGTTCAGGGATTGTTCGCTGTTGCAGAAGGATGCCACTTGGCAACATCCTTTCCTAGCAGCCTTCATGGGCTGGATTTGATTGTGATGAAGGCATGGCATGGAGCTCACCCATCAGAGCAGAGTCTGCTCAGCTTTGTACCGGAGATTGGATAAGGGGGAAGGGTTAGGTTGTACCTGGAACCGCAAGCTGCTAATGTGTGCCTTGTGTTAGGAACATAACATGAAAGAATGTGTTTGGGAGGGCACTGAAAATGCCAGGGTGACTAAATGTGAAGCAGCAAAACACAATCTGTCAGGCAAGTTAGGAAATTGCAGACTTTAAGAGACTTTCTCTTTGCTGTTGTTTTTGGTTCTATTTTTCAATGCAGAATTTACTCCAAGTTCCATCGCAGAAGAATGCAGGAGCTGACAGAAGTGGGGCTGCAGAACTTCTTTAACCTGTTCCTCGTGCTGGCACTTGTTGCAGAGACAGAAGATATAGCGAGCCGAGTGCTGGACCTCTTGGACTTCCTGACCCCAGCCTCCATCACTCTGTCTCGGAGAGCTCTCATCTGGAGAGGGCATTTTGCTTTCCTTCTGATCTATGTTGAGAAGAACATGGACATCAGTGTCCTGGCTGAGAAACTCTCTCATGCTTTCCATGAGAAGGCAAAGGAGTTCCTAGTAACCAAAAATGACTACACACAGAGACAAAATCTCTGGGCTCTACTTTCGACCTACATCGATGGTGTCCAAGAGGTGTTTGAGACCAGCTGCTACTTGAGCCTTTCTGAGGAGAAGCTGCTGAATGATGGCTTTACCATGCTGCTGCCTGCTTGTGGAGGAGCTGAGCTGAGTATGGTCCTGAGCTTCCTTCAGGTTGTGCTGGCCAGGCTCCGGTAAGTCCTGCAGTGAGGCTGTGGATGCAGGCTGGCACACTTGTGTTATGCTGCAGTTCATTTCCTGCTTAAAGGGAAAGCTCTGTAGGACTGGGAATGATGTGTTAAACTTCCAATTCCACCAGTACTTCACTGCATTTAGTCCTAGAAATGTTTCCTTACTATTTCAGGACATCACATTTGGCATCCCTGATGTTTTATTATGATGTAGTGGCTTTGTAGCCACTCTTTCAGGCAGTGCCATCTTGCTTCTGGCAAGCTTCCAAATTGTTATCTGTACTACACTAAGTTTTGGGCTTTGTTGCTTCAATTTTTGGTTAGGGTTTGGGTTTTTTCCAGTGCATATTCTATTTTTCAGACTCTTCATTCTGTTTTATTTCCTTCACCAAGGTTGCAATCAAATACAACAGTTACAGACATTTCAGTACTTGTCTGGGGTTTGATAGTAAAGGAAATCAGATTTCACCACTTCAAGCAGGTTCGCTTTGATGTAGTAGTTCAGTTTCCAACATCCACAGCGTCCTTCAATAAGCAGATTTTTGTCTACTGATGCCTTTGAGAAGTAGTCCTCCAGTTTGAAGCCCAAACTGCTGGGTTTATTTGTAGGATATTGAGACAGCTATTGATCTGCCGTTACTTCAGATGTGCAAGACTGAACTGGGAGGAAAGAGCTGCAGAAGGAAGGATGCATAATAGGAATGATGAGGGCCGTATGCAAGAACTCTCTTTAACTAGCTTCTTTGTTATTGTCTAGTAGTTTGACTGCAGCTGTCAATAGCTTGTACATCCAAAGACAACTGTTTTTCAGGCAGTCTTTTGAAAAAAGATGAAGCACAAAACTAAGTTTAGTTGATTTATTATTTATTATTTCAGTTCAACCAAATGTATTTACTGGAGTAAACTGGAGACTTCAAAACTGTTTTTCTCCAGTAGCTAATACACAGCATTTGTTGTGTTGTTTTTAAAGATGAAATGAGGAGGAATTTGAGACCAGTGACAAAGTTGTCTGTTTAATAACTTGTCATTGTTTTGAAGCTTTGGCGAAGTGGGTCCCCTGCGTGTGTAACACAGGGCATGTTCTGGAGGTTCATTGCAGAACAAGGCACAGAGCAGTGTTCAGACCTCTGCACAAACAGCAACTCTGCTGGTACCTGAGTTACAAACACACTGACTGCTGTGAGAGAGCTTGGGAGAGCTGGGTTTTAGCAGTTCTTTATTTCAGTTCAGTTCCTGTTACCTGCCTGCTTATGCCAGGGACCCAGCAGCTCCATCCCTTCACTGTAAACCACTTTGCCCTTCAGGCTGTGTGGGCCAGGGGCTATTACCGGCTCCCTCTGACAGACTCACTGACAGGAGTGCTCTGCTGTACAGAGAACAGCAGCAGAGCACTTTCTTCCTTCAGGAGATTGGGATGACTTTGTGCCAAGCAGGTGTTCAACTATTCTTGGCTTAACCAGGCTGATCAGGCCTGATCTGTCTGCAGCCCTGGACAAGGCTACAGTGCTTCCATGCCCCTCTCCCTCCTGTTTGTGAATCCAGGCAGACTGAAGCAGCCCTCTCAGAAATGGCATTTTTCTGTCCTTTGCACTTCCATAATTTCCTAACTGTAAGACAAGGAATTTACAGGTAGGAAGGAAGTGAGAGCCCTGATTAAAGAGAAGCAGCTCCCTCCAGGCTGTTAGGAAGTAACAATTGGTGTGCACTCTGCTCAGCCCAGGTGCTGGCTCACAGGAGCATTCCTCAGTGCTGATTAGGTACCCTCAGGAAGACACTGCCTGGTTGCCTTAACCAAATGCCTCACTTGTAGTGCTTGCTTTGTCAAACGGCTCTAGCAGCCCCCTTTAAGGTGCTTTGCTGCATGGCTGAATCACATCCCAGGTTTCTCAGTTGCTCTTGTTTTGAGGACACTCTAAAAATGGTCCTCTTCCCTTTGCAGAGTGAGGTATAGCCAAGAGCTCTTCTTTAATTACAGCTATTCATGCTGCTGTGCTTAAGGGGCTGTCAGCATTTCCATTACAAACCTTTATTTTCAAGTGTTTGTAACAGAGCAGCAAAAGCTGTCTCTGGGCTAAAGCCTGGGTACAGGCTTTAGAAATTGTTCTTGCTTTCTTCTTTTTTCTTAAAAGGAATCTGAAAAGAGACTCCAACTTCACATTTTTACACTACTGGGCTTTAAAATAACCTTTTCAAGGTTTTTCTTGAATTTTCCTTGTTTGCTAGAAAAGTGCCAATAATTTTTGATCATTGTGTTTACCTATGCTTAGATCATTTTAAATAACCATTTTTGTACCACTTCTAAAATTCATTTTTATCATGCTGATGATTTTGGTGTCCATATATCTAAACAGAACTTATGACTTGGCAGGAGAACTCATTTTTATCAGTTTTTGATATGTGATGGTATTGGATAATTGGAAACAAGATGCTACTTGCTAGTACTTCCAAGTATTTGATCTTCATAGTGCGACTCAGTATGAAGTGTAAAATTAAAATTTAAGTACAGTCTTCTTTTTAAAAACATATGCAAAGTAAACAGGAAACTCCCCCAAAAATGACAATGCGAAGTACTTCCAGTATTTGCTTGGAGCATTCCACTTCCAGCTCAAACAGAAAATGGTCAGTTAGTTTTTGGGTCTTTTTAAGCAGTGTTTCGAGCCCTGGTTTTGTTTTCCTTCTTTAATGGAAGGTAAATGCAGGATGCTTGCCTGTGTGTGCTGTCAGCTGCTCCAGATCTTGAGTGCCACCCACAATCTGGGTGCCTGCTGACATGGAAGGAAACCATGGGCTGATAAAACCCCAGGGGTGTAATGGGCTTGACAGAGCTCCCCATAGGAATGGACACAAGCTCAGCCAGCTGCTGAGTGCCTGGCAGCAGGCCCTGGCATTACAGGGTGCTACCCTTAATGCAGAGCATGTGAAAGTATCTGTCACTGCCACCAGCCTCCTCTCCTTATCATCCTGCTGACACTGGGGGGTGTGGTGCTGGCACTGGGGTACAGGATTGGCACAGGCAAGCACTGCCCTGGTGCAGAGATGCTGCACTCCAAATAGCTCTGCCTCTTTCAGCGGACTTGCTGCTGGCACCCAGGGCAGAAGGACAAGGGCCACACACCTGGAAACATAACAAATGGTTCTAGGGGTTTAGGGCCATTTGTGCTGTGGTGCCAGGGTGGAGGGACATTGGCAGTGGCAGTGTGTGCATTTCCCAAGCTCCACAGTACTGAGCAGCTGGCAAACCTGTCTCCAGTTCAAAGTGAGATCACTAACTGGGCCATGCGGCAGAGCTGGCTGCTAGTTGGTGTCTCCATCCTTGAGCTCATGAGGGAAAGAGCAGCAGGACTGGAGACTGCAGCTTGCCTTTGCTATGGAAATGGGCAACCCTTTGTCATTTAGTTGTGCTGGACTTGCCATCAAAACAGCCTGTGGAAAGCCTTTGGAGGCCAGTGGAAGCCTCTCTCCCTCTCTCTGCCACCATGTAAGTTGGGAGAATAGAAAGGTTCTCCTCTTTCTCTTCTTTCCCCGCCAGGGGTTTTAGCGTTAGTTTTTATAAAATGGATTCTCTGATGCTGAACTTCTGAAAACTGTATCCAGAGAGTGTGGGTCTTGTGAAGCTGAGAAGGAGGGAAGACAACACAGATCTTGTGCTTGGGGAACAAGCACCAGGAGGCTGGGCAGGCTGTGACACAGGCTTCCTGGAAGGGTGGTGGGTGCCCCTAGTTTGTTAAGAGGCAGTTGGACAATGCCCTTGGTAGGATGCTTTAATTTGGTCAGCCCTGAAGTGGGCAGGCAGTTGGACTAGATGGTCACTGAGGTCCCTCACAGCTGAAACATTATTCTCTGTTCTAGAACCATGCTAGGAACAAACGAGAGAACGAAAGCTGTCAAAGGGCCTTCTGGTTATTGATGCCCAAAGCCAGTCTTGGGAGCCACCCAAAGAGCCTCAGGCACAAAAGATCACAGCTCTGTCCCCTGTGTTAGAGACTGAAGCAGTTTTCTATTCCATCCCTGGTGTGTGCCTGAAACCAATCCCTTTGGGCTCTCTGCAGCCTGGCTGCCAGCAGTCAGGATGCTCTGTTGTGAAAGGCTCAGGCGAGCAAGCAAGGAGGGTAAAGCTATGCCCAGGGGAAGCGAGGAGCTGCTGCTTGGGGCCAAGCAGTTGTTGAGAGGAGTGTGTGCGCTGCCAAGGACACGGAGAACACATCTGTTTTCTGATGGATGTGTCTCACTATGCAAACTGCTTTCCCCAAGTGAACTTCCCTCTTGATTTTCCTTCCTTTATTCTCCATCTGAGATGTGAGAATGGCTTTCTGTGGGGTTTGTGGTGGCTGTGGGTGTTAAAGAAATACTTTCACCACTGAAGCCATTGTATGCAAGTAGCCTTCTAATCTCTTAATTTTGATTGTTTCTTCCTTACCTTACAAGATATATATTTCTTCTCTCTTTAGGATATCTCTTGTCAGATTTAAGGCTTATTTAAAATCAACAGAAAGCTGAAGCAATTTTCTTTATTCCATTTCAGTCTCCTAAGGCCTCTTTCCCCCTGGTGAGCTCATAGCAACAGGGGGTTTTAGGGGAATTCAGCTTTCTGCAAATTAATGTCTCACATCATGAAAATTCAGGACTTTTTTCCCCCTGTATCTTGCAAAAGTAATACAGTGAGTGCCAGTATTATTTCTTGCCAGCGGGTGGAAGATGAATGATTTTGTCACAGTTTTACTGCTTGATGAGCAGTGTCCTGAGGGTCAGGCTTAAGTCTGTGTCACTATGCTGCTCATTACTCTTGAGCTAAATAAGGGCTGATTGGATCTAAATTGCCTAGCACAGGGGCTGCAGATGAGCTCAGTGAGCAGGGGCTGACCTGCTATTCAGGCTGGGAGTAACCCCGGTGTGCAAATGCTGCATTAGAGCACCGTGGGAGAATGAGAGGCTGCCGACCGCTGCCAGCCAAAGAAATCGAAATGTAAAAACTCTTTGATGCTGCAGCGTTAGCATTTGAAATGTAGGAAGTGACAGGTTGATGGTACTTATCAGCTTTGGCTGGATTAGAGAGCAGTGTCATCTTGCTTGTATAATGACAGAAGAATGAGGCTGGTTCCCACTACTCTGCTGCAGAGCTGCTGCTGCCAGAGCCAATGCTGCCTCCTGCTGCTGGGCTGTGCAGGGGGATGGAGAGGAGCCTGGAGAGCTGGCTGGGGTGATGGGCACCAGCACACAGAGTGCCCCTCTGCATGTCCCTTCCCACAGGCTTCTACTCTCTTGGGAAAGGACTGCAGACCTGGCTGGTGAAACAGCAATGTGTGCATCTGGGGACAGGAGCCAGCCACTGCCACCCTCAGAACAGGCAGACAAGCCATGTGAGTCAGTCTTCACAGAACAGCTCCCTTTGTCCTCTCATCCACTGCCAGACCATGGGAGAGGAGACTTCACTTGTCTGTGGAGTTTAAAGTAAAGCTGACCTTTGAAGAGGAGACAAAAAGGCTGAGTATGTGGAAGAAAGTGAAGAGCCAGCAAAGGCCCTGCAAGGTGCTGGACACAGCACAGCTTTCAGTGGTTTGTGTAGTTCTGGATGATCCAGTGCAGTGGAACAAACTTTTGGGGTTTGTTCCCCATCACGGCACTTTGGAAACACTTTACTGATACACAGACACTCTTCATCTGTCCCCCCTTGGTGCAGGTCCTATGCCTGACAGCTGTCACCTGCCAGTGTTGGTTTCTCTTGCTGCTCACTCCTGGGGCTGCCTGATCAGCAGGAGCAATTTGGTGCTCTCCTGAAGCCAGTGACTAAATGGAGAGCAGGGATCAATCCAAATACATTGTGTGTGCTGGGGATAGACTGTTTGGTTATTCTTTCCCTGGGACGCTTTGACTCATGATGGAATTTCTGCTGGGAAATGAAACAACTTCCAGTTTACTTATTTCTGAACAGCATAACAACAGAGGAAAAGAAAAGAGCAGCTTTACAAGAGCATTTTACACCACGTATAAAGTGGTGTGAGTCCAGGGGAAAGAGAAGGCTTCCATAAAGAGCATCATTGTTGTGAGGCTCCAGAGGTGCTTTTATTAGCTGTGCATTATTGGTGGTTTATGGTATCACTTCAGATCACTGCCTAGGGAGGAAAACCCCAATGGTTTGTGACTGGCACTTCGAAGGCATTCTTCTGTATCTTAAAAGGGAGGTGGGGGGCTGACTGTTGTACTGATGAATAAACTGAAAGCTGGGGTCACAGAAGGGACTGTTGAGAACAGGATGTTTGTACAAGTGTGATGGAAGTGATTTTAGCTGGAAAGGCTGAGGGGAGACATGCTGGCAGTTACCCAGTATGTAGAAGGACCTTGCAAAGAAGGTACCAGGTCTCTGTGGGAGTGAAGATGGAATTGGCTTAGTTTGGGGCAGAAGTTTGGGGTGGTTCAGAGCAGGCTGCAAATGTCAGCACTGGCAGGCTGCAGGAGGGAGTTGTGGAGTGGGCTTTAATTCTTTTGAGACAATGCATGAGACAAAGGTTTGCCAGAGGGGAGGCCTTGTGAGCTTGCCAGGCTGCTGAGATGAGCTCCCTAAATGACTCTGGAGATGCTGCCCAGCTCTTCACTGAGGGTTCTATATTGGATGTTAGGGAGTGCTGCATGTGGTGGTGACTGCTCAGTGAGGCTGCTTCTTAAACAGCATTCTGTGCTACCTTAGTGAGATCAGAAGGTAAAGAAACAGCACATGCAACTGTCAGCTGAGTGCTCTGTCTCTTCTCTCCTCTTTTGCACAATCAGAATGCCCTGTTTGTCTCTAATTTGGGTTAATTGAAGCCTCAGGGTGGTGCAGAGCCCATGCCAGCGACTGAAGGTACCGACATGATCAGGGCTGCAGGGAGTGGAGAAGTAACCCTGGGTTTGTGCATCTTCCTGGGAACACACAAGTGAGCTTTTGTGTAAGCTGATTCTGTTCATTTGTTCGTTCCTGGCTGGTACCAGAGAGTGCCATGAAGCCCTCTGGCTCAGGGTGTGCTCACAGGGCCCTGCTGAGCAGCAGGATCCCTCTGGCTCTGTGCATGGTGCAGGAGCCTAGGCTGCCACCACACACTGGGCTTGGGTGAGCAGGGTGCACCAAATGCAGGAGTGCCTGCCAGGACCAGGGACTTGGCTTTTGTTGCCTCTGCAGCCTTGTCTGCCTTGCAAAGAGTCAATGATGAGAGTAAAAGCAACTGTCTTGGTTGGCAGCCTTTGTGTTCATGGACAGGAGTCTGTTGGTTACCCATTTGGCAGTACTGCAGTAGGGGCTCCGGTTGGACTTGGTGATCCTAAGGGTCTTTTCCAACCTGAATGTTTCTGTGATACCTGCCCAGGGTGCTGCCAAGCTGCTGGAGGCTTGCAGGGAATCCCTCTGCACCACCTCTGTGGTAACAAAGGGTGTTCTGCAATGGCTTGATCCGGCAGGCGGTGCTCTGTTCAGCATGTTACAGTCATGTGGAGTTGTGTGTTAGGTGCAAGGATGACATCAGAAGGTAAAGCACCATGAGCATCTCTTAAAGATTAATTAACTGCAGCACAGCCATGATTATCCAGATGCCACAGAGAGTGAATCTATTCATGCAATCAAGGGACTTTGCAGTGTAATTATTAGACATTGGAGAGACGTGACCCTGGTTAGGGGTAACAGGGAGCTGTGGTTAATTGATGTTAGGATAATCAAACTTCTGCTGTTTTATTATTCCAGTACCCTAGGCTTTGCAAGCAAATGTGTTCACGTGCTGAGAGAAAAGAAACCCCAAGCACAGGAAAATACAAGCTGAAAAGCGAAGCTTGAGGTTCTGCTTGTGTTACCTTGCTGTACTGAATTACTGCTCTGAATAGAAGTGTTGAGAAGCCATTGTCAGTGTCTGTAATCACCCCCTTGGTACATCACACTGAGCAGTCGGCACCTCCTGATTCTCAGGATTTTGTAGAGGTATCTGTTTCCCTAACACATCCAAAATTCCGATTTCCGCCCCCCCCTCCAAGTCAGTGTCCAAAATGGAAGGAGTTTCCCTCCAGCCAAGACATTTTTGCTCTTTTCATTCTGGAAGGCAACTTCTGCTAGGAGAAGCCTGAGCATTGTGACAGAAAACACAGCTGATGCAGGCCCTTCCCCCCCCAAGCTTCATTGCCTTCTCCTGGTTTAGAACATGAGGGCAGAAAGCAGTTTCCTTTTCTCAGAGTTCCTTGTGAAAGGCTTTGCTGTACTGCTGGAGCTCTGCAGCTTCTAGCAGCCTGTTTCTGGAAGCTGTCAGCATCCAGTGTGGCACTGCTGCTGCCTCTTACTCAGAGTTCTGCTCCTGCTCTCTGCTTTTCTCTCTCTCTCCCCCTCCCCCTTTCCTTCAAACAGTCATTTCTGAAAACTCCTCAGCAACCCCATCTCCATGTAAATTAATACTGTAAATTGTGCTCTAGTGAGGGTGGAGGGAGCAGTAAGAGTGGGTGGGGGGAGAGAAGAGTTAAAAACATTCCAATAAATGATTTAATTTATGCCTCAGCAGTTAAGCATGCTCCTGGTTAACAGAAATACCCTTCAGCTAGCAGGATTTGGGAGGGTTGGAGGACACTCATTTGCACATAAATAGCCATTAACTGATAAATTCCCAGAGGTCTCCTGTTGCATACTAGTGTTTCTGACCTACTTAGCTGGCTTAAATTTGTTTTACAGAATTATTATAATTCCATCCTTGGTACTTAAACTTTGTGATTAATGCATGCCTCACAATACAATTAAAGTATAATTACACAGTTTTACAGTTTGCTATCATGGTGTTATTATTATTACAAAGAGCTGGATTTTGCAAATATTAGAAGAATTAGGGTTCCGATACCCATCACTTTGCTGTTATTAAGTGATTATGTTAAATGGGACCCCTTTATGTCTGAAGAATGAAGTGGAGAGAGGGGAATCATTAAGTAACTCATCAGATGGTTTCTAAGTGATTGAAGAAGAGATGTGTGGTGTGGTTGTTGCACATCTTTAGAGGATAGGTGCAAATACCTTTTGTTCCTCTCTGCCAGCTGCTTGTGACATGCTGTGGCACATCTGTGCTTTGGTGCTTAAAGAAAGTTCCACACTAAACATCTCATCTCTGGAATCTGTTGAAAATCATTTGCATGTGTTAAACATCTGACTTCATTATACCTAATGGGAGCTTTTTATTACAGGGAGAGGTTTGGTTTGTGCTCCTACTGAAGCAAGGAGACATCTCCTTGTGTCACTGTTAAACACAGCAGCCAGATAGCAGGTCCAGCAGATGTGTGCAGTGGAGGGCAGGAGGTGCCTGCAAAGATGATGCAGAGCTCTGTGCCCTGGGAACTTGGGGCAGCTCTCTGAGGAATCCTCCACATTCAGTTTGTGTGCTTGGGTGTGCTGTAAAGTCACACTGGCTGCAGAAGTCAGGCAGATACTGCTGTGTTCACCTTAGCTGTGAGGGGTACCTGGCCTCTCCTGTTCCATGGCCAAGGTTAGTTCTGTGGTCACTTCACCCTCCAAGGAGTGATCCAGGAATCACTTGTATGTGACCCAGAAATCACTGCTGTGTTTTCTTATCTTTTTGCCAGTGCAGCTGCACCAGAAGACTTAGGTTTTGAACAGTCAATACTATTGGCAAGTCAAAGGACTGGAAAATACTTTTTAATTGTCCTTGTCTTTTCCTATTCCAATTGAAGTTCCAAGCCTAACTTTACCTGTGAATATTTGTTCTGGGGCACGGTTCAGTGCTGGGCAATGGAGCAGCTCACACATCTGTGTTGCACTCTCTGTTTTTCTAAGGCTCTTAACTTACAATGTAACATTTCTTAGGTGTAATTATGCACAGAAACTCCAAAATGGAAGCCTGCATCATCAAGTCTCGTTTGATCCAATGTCTTGGATTCATTTTTGCTCAATTGCTATCTATTTCTGTAACAACAAAAATAGTTCTTGCTAATTCTGGAGAACACAGTAAAAGGGGAATGGAAGTCTTTTTCTTGGGATGCCTGCTTCCAGATCTGTAACTTCAGGCTGCATTTATGCTGCTGCACTGCTTTCACTGTTTTCTCTGCTTTCACTGTCACTGAGTTCAGAAAACATTGCTCATTGTGACTGATGCATGCAGGCCTGGGAGCAGGAAGACAGTAATTGTTCCTGGGAGAATTCACTGTCTGTCAGGGCCTCCCACCCAGGTGCTGGTGAAGTGGTTCTGTTGCTGGTCTGCACAAACTGAAGTGGCTGAAGTCATCCTGGGGTGACACAACCGAAACACAAAGGCTGCTTGCCAGAAAGGAAGGGTCAGCACGAGAGCTGGGCAGCAGAGTTGGCTTGCAGCAGCTCCCCCGCCCCACGGAGCACACAGTTGTGCTGTGCTGATCAGGCTGATGAATGTAGCACCCCATTGATTGAGCAGGCTCTGGGCAGATTATGAGCAGGCTGGCTTCAAGGAGAGGAATTTCTGAGCTGTTTGCCGCATCCAGCGAGCGCGGCTGCTGTAAGGCAGCTGCCTCCTCAGTGGTTTGCTTTGATCCTGCGGAATGAAAGGACAGGAGGATCAGCTCAGGTCTAAATGAGATTACAGCTGGTTCGGCAGCTTATCTGGTCTAATGCCAACTCATGTGGCTTTGCACGTCCTAAGGGGTTTACAACAGCAACTGTTTATTGAGTATCATGGGTTTACTCAACACAAGCAGGCTAATCCCCCCCAGCCTTGGCGTGCTGCAGGATTGTGCCTCAGCCAAACCCCGAGCCGGTGCAGCCAGGGCCCCCAGAGCCCTTTGCCTCGCTTCGTATCGATTTTATACCTGTGTTAAAGACAGCAAAAAACACAACCAATAGCCAGCCCTACTGTGAGCAAAAGGTTAATCTAACCTCCACGGCTTACAAAAGCATCCTTTAACCCTGAAAGGCATTGGAGCCTTCCTCTGGCTCTGCACTCCAGGGGTCTTCTACTTTAAGGTTTAGAAGAGCAAAACAGGAAAAAGAGCTGAAACATTTAACTCTGTATTGTGATGAGGCCTCTGCGTTCTTTCAGTGGCTGCGCAGAAAACTTTGAACAGCTCTTTCTGGCAGCAGCAGCAATGTCCTCTCTCTGTGATGGGATAGCGTGGAGCAAGGGCAGGATGTATTGAATGCAGGCAGAGCAGTAGGAGCCGGTGGGTGGCCCAGGGCTGTTGCTAAGCTTTCACTGTAGAGGTTTTTCTGTAAAGACATCATAAAATGCCTTTAATTTTCTCAAGAAAACCAAACCAAAACAAACTCCCAAAGCTAGGTGAGTTACCTTAGAGGAACTCCAAGTGGGCTGAGCAGGCCCATTGAAGCAGGGCCTTTGAATTATGCTGCAGGGTTTCCAACAACATCCCTTTTTGTTCTAACAAAGTGCCATGGAATGCCAGGTACAACATTCTGCTGAGCCTGTGTCCTGCCTCAGGTGGGGCTTGGCTGGGAGGCACTGCAGGCAGGTAGTGATAAACCAGCTGGGGTGTAGTATGGAGAAAGAGCAGCTGAAGCTGCGGGAAGCTTTGCAGAGCAGGAGCGGGACGTGTGCACTGCAGAGAAGCACAGCAAGGCACTGACTGCACTGCTGAAATCCTGTAGGAGTCTGTTAGGCACCAGGATTTGTATACTGTACATATTATCAGGAGTAATGAAATCAGTTCTGCCATGAGGCGGGGAGGGGAGTTTGGTGTCCCTGTTGCCTGACTTTGAGTGTGAAGATGCTTTTGTTTGATTTCACTTTGCTGGAGCTCTCCTGGAAGGAGCTGCTGTTAGTAGTTGAAATTCTAAGCATGGAAGCCATTTATCATTTTAGAAATACTCATACATCTCTAGCCAGTCTCCCCAGATTTAGCCAAGGGTGTTGATTCTGCAGGTGGTGGGGTTTAATTCTGTTTGTTTCAGCATCCAAAGGTCATTCAGGTCCTTTGGAAAGACTTCTGAGCTTAGTCTTGTCTGTGCTGGGCACCTGAGTTCTGTGGATGCTGTGGCTGGTCTGGTGTGGCCTGGGAAGTGGGAGTCCCATCCGTGGGGGAAACAGTGCCTGTGTTTCAGACTGGCAGCCCCTGAGGCTGGTACCATATGTGCTTTGCAGTGCTGCTAGGAGGAGAGGGCTTCTCTCCTTTGTGGAGTTCTGAACCCATGTAGGTGAAGTTAAATGACACTGTGTGAAGTCTGGATGATAGTCTGTAGCTGGTACAGGTTATGGTCTCGTAGCAGTTTCTGCAGTTTGTGTTTGACTTCTTCAGTTTGACCTAAAGCCTCACCCCATCGCAGTAAGCCAGGCTTGCAAAGGCCTGGCTTAGGAGTGCCAAAGCAGGACTTATGGTTACAGTCCCTGCATCCAGATAAAAGGCTGCAGTGAACAATCCCACATGTTACTGCTGTACCCCCAGCACAGCCCTCACTCAGGCAGCACAGACCCAGACTTTATCTGGATAATCTGATGGCAAACACCTTGAAATCCTCATTTAAAACAAATGAAACTACACCAGGTTGTTACCACTGCAGTAAGGCAAGTGCTGGTTCCAGAGCTCTTCACACCATGGCAAACCAGAGCTGTATGGTTTCAGAAATGGAGATGTCTGCAGCTTGTCCCGAAATGTGGGAGCCTGGATACAGGGCACAGCTGCATTCATCTGTGGTGTGTGGGATTCACAGACGAACTAAGAGAGGCTGCTCCCTCAGTGCAGCACACCGAGGAGTCCCATCAATCCTGGGCACTTACCTGTTGCAGGCATTGTGTGGGTGACTGAATAAACATCACTGCTGCCCTTCCACTGACACAGATGTATTGCCTCATTTGGGGAGGCTGTGCAGCCTGCTGCTTTGCATAGATGGCTGAAGGAGATGCCAGGCACTCTTCTTTGGAGAGGCCACTTAGAGGAGAGAAGGTCCTTGTGCAGCTTCACTGCCTAGACTGGATGTAAGCAGGGCAGAATTGGGGCCCAGAAGCAGGAATGGTGGTAGAGAAATCAAGGGGAACTGAGTGTGCTACTGAATTGCTGTGAGCAGTGCAGCTCCTGTCCTGGCTATGCTCACAGAGCTGTGGGCACTGCTAGCAGACCCCATCCAAACCAGTCTTTGCTCCCAGATGAACTGGGACCTGGTGAGATTTTGCAAACAAGAAGGAGTCCTGAGGGAAGCTTTGCAGCTGGTCAGAGTCATTGGCCAGGACTTCCTGCAACTTCCCCAGCACAGATGTGGAGCAGCACCCGGCTGTGGGTGCTAAGCAGACCCTCCTGTGGTGCTGGCACTGCAGCGTGCAGGTACTCATTTCAATGCTGCCTACTTCTCATTTTGATCTGCTGCACTTAAAGGCATACAGTTAATGGCTGACATTAGTAATTAGCATGAGCTCTGTGTGCTCAGCATCCATCACTCACCCCTCAGCAGCAGGGTTCTGACTGCAGATCGCAGCCCCCCAGTGCCTATCTCAGGTCAGTGTTCTCCTTGTGTTTGTGTCCCCAGGAGTGTGCACAGCTGTGCCAGCCATGTCCCAGCCACAGCTAGAGAGCACCACCTTGCTGTGGCTGCTGCTCTCTGGAGGAACTTCTTCCCCTACCTGAAGAGCCAGAGGATGGCCCAGCTGCCCCCTTGCCCACAGCTCGCTGACACGGCTGCAGGTGAGCACCCAGCCTGCTGCTGCCCCTGCTGCTGCTGGCTGCACCACCACAGACCTAGAAGGGCTATACACCAGGGGCTGTTCCTGCTTCTGGTGGGGGGGAAAACTGAAACAGGAGTGAATGCAGAAAGGTGGGCTCTGTGCTAGAGGTCTGGGCAAGAAGTGAATCACCTGCTGGAATGCAGACAGGCTGAGAGCTTCAGAGGGGTCTGAAGCTGCATAAGCCTGGCTCCTGTGACACACAGACTGTGATCAACATTGCAAATGGGACATAAAATGAGAGTAATTTCTTTATCTGCAATTTACATCTTGTAGAATTTTATTATAATTTGGTGTTGAACTGTTCATCATAGCTGCAATTCAAGCTAAGTTTCTTTAAATACTGTTTGACATTTGGAGGGAAATTTAAAAGGCTGACTATATGACTATGGGGTTTTTTTGCTGAACCCTTATGCTCATGGTCACAGAACTATTTAATCATTTGAATTATTATCTTTCTTTTACACTGGAGGGTTCTAATCTTGAAGGACCATGTTCCATATGTATGGGAACTCCATGTGCAAAAAGTCAGCATGTCAGTGGATAGACAGAAATCCCAGCTTGAGCTTTACCATCAGTAGCCAGCATTATGTTCTGTAGCCACAGTAAAAGCTTGGATCCATGTAACTAAGAAGTGAAAAGTAAAGAGTTTTTTTTTCTCATCATGATATGAATTAGATAAGGTTCCAAGCTCAGAAGCACAGGGTCGGTAACAGAAGTTAAATCAGCTCTGGTCTGAGGCATCTCAGCAGTAGTTAGCAGGCAGCACTAATGAAGGAGGCAGCGTGCATCAGTGGTGGGCTCACTGCCAGCAGGTGTGGGAGCAGCAGCCCACTTCAAAGGGGGAAGTTGTCCATGGCAGAGATTCCATTCCCTTCCTGTCGTGTCAGATGTCTTTATTTTAGTTACAGGGAAGTAGCAAAGGAAAAGCCCAGCTCTGCTCAGAGCAGGGAGGTGCAGCTGTGCCCTGCTGCACAGAGCCATGAGGCAGCACTGCAGAGGAAGGCAGCTCCTGCCCAAGCTGCAGGAGCTCCTCAGAGCTGCAGCCAAGGCAGAACAGCAGCCACAGTTCTCCCAATGCCACTGCCATGCTCTGCTTTGCCGCACCCCCATCTCTGCTCCACTCATGCCACAGCTGATGTTGGAGAAGGAGTCCATGTGGAAGGAGTCCTGCACAAGGTGCTTCCTCACCTAAGGCAGCGTGGGGCCTCTGTGACTTCCTGTTCTGTTCCAGGGCAGACAAGGAAAGGTGACTCCTTTAAAGCTTAAGGGGTCTGGCCCTGCACCCAGCTTCTGCCTGGCTTCTGCAAGCAGTCTTTGCTGGCTACTGGCAAGGGCAGCTTCTCAGTGCAGGCAGGTTCAGAAGCCATCCTTGTAATCAGTGCTGCAGAATCTGGGCACTGTGAGCCCCTTTATTTCACTGCCCTCCAGAGTCAGGGTTTGTTGACTGATTCTCTCATTCCCTCAGTAGTTGTCCAGAGGAACCACTGATGAGGTACTGTGTTTTCTCTCTTTAATCCCAGGTTTTACTCTCTTAGCTCTGGACATGCCCAGCAAGGCCCTGTCGGATCTGCAGCCCCAGCCTGTCCTGTCAGTGATGCAGCTGTTCGGGTGGGATGACATGGTGTGGCCTCAGCTGGTGGCAAGATACCTGAGTCACCTCATCCCAAACAGGTGACAATTGCCACTGCTGCTGCTTCAGCACACACCCGTTCTTTAGACCTGTGTCAAGTGTTGCTCCAGACAGGGATGTCTCATTGAGGTGCTCCAAGTTTTCTACATCTGCTCAGGCTCTGTGAAATCAGCTGCCACACCCCACAGGAGGTTACTTGCATGTGGTCTTGTTTATTTTGTCAGTGGGGATGTGCAGACAAGGCACAGTTGCCATTGGTTTTAACTAAACAAAATGGGGTAAAAACCTTTATTGATGTTGCTTAGTGAGAGACAGAATCCAGTCTGGTTTTCTTTTGGACTTGTTGTAAGCATGACTAAAAATTCAGCAGAAAATCAGCAGATTTAGATGTACATACGTCAAGCAAAGAGCACAAACGTTGCCCATGAAAGTCTAAGCACCAAGGACTGAGCAGGGAGGAAATCTCTCATATAGAGAGGTGGAACTGTGTTCAGATTGCCCTGGCCTGAAGCACCCATGGAGCTCAGCTCTTAGGGGTTGTGAGCAGGGTGCAGAGCAGTCCTGAGGTGCTTAGTGAGGGGTTTCTGTAGAATTAATGGTGGGGGGCTGATGGGCTTGGGAAGAGAGGCAGCTGCTGGCACACTGGGAGTGCTGGTGGGGAACAGCATGTTGGTGCTGTTGGCTCTGGCAGGACACCTGGCTGAGGGAGCAGCAGCCAGTGTTTGATTGGGAGGCTGTCCTTCAAGGTGAGGAGTGAGGCATCTCCCATCGTATGGACTTCTCCCCACATTCTGTAGCTGTGTGCCTGCTTTTGTGCTGCCAAGTGGCACTGCCAGGCTGATGCAGTTCTCCTGGCACCAGGATCTCCTGAGCCAAGCCTGCCGAGTGCACCAAAGGAGTGCCTGCTGCCTTCCAGCTGTCTCTGTGTGCTGTCTGCAGCCAGAGGAAACACCGCCATGTTTCTGCATGCTCCTGTTAGATCTGCTGACTTCTCTCTTCCTCTCCTACCCAAGCAGTGCCCTGAGTGAGGCCTTCTCCAGCATGGGCTACCCATCCTTTGAGGTCCTGACCATACGCTCCTGGTTCCGTTGCGTTTTGCAGATGTTTCTGGATCAGCCCAGCAGGGTGCTGGTCAAGGCAGGTGCTGAGCCAAGAGCTGGTGAGTACCACACTGCCTGGTGTTTGCAGCTACAATTCCATACTGCAAACCTGGCCAATATTTCCAGCTAATTACAGAATGCTTTCCTGTTTGCGTTCCCTTGCTCTCACCTAATTACAAGATGTGTTTCTTTACGCTGCTTTGCTGTTCGCTGGGAGTTTGCCTGCTCTGCATACAGCAGGTTCGTCACAGACAGAGATAAAAGAGCTTACTTCCTTGGAAGCACACAGCACAAACTTGCTCCTAAGGAGACAAGCTGGTTTTCTCCCCATGGAGAAACTGCTCTGGAGAAAGCGAAAACCTGAATAGTCAGAAATCATGCTGTGAATACCCCAAAAGGAAGCAAAAAAAGAAAACAAATCCAGTTGCAAAGAATACCTCTTGTCTACACTGCATTTTGCTTTCTTACAGCAGTGCTTCCTAAGTTCTTCTATACAACACTGTGGGTCTCATTATTTTTGGAACACATCCTCTAGCAACTATTTTTCAGACACATTTTGTAGATTTTGAAAAAGCCATCAGTAAAATGAAGACCTTGTGCTTGGATGTCCCCAGTGCTCTGCATCTTCCTACAGCTGCCTTACAAATGTAAGTGGAGGCAGATCCTCTTTGCCTAGAGAGATGCAGCCAGCTGAAGAGTCCTTCTGTTGTAGACATTTTGAAGTCATCTTCCACTTGATCTTGCTGCTGAAGTCAAATCCTAATGTGCTGTCCTCAGTGGTGTGCTCTCTTGTAACAGGGAAGGCCTACATGGAGCAGCTGACTGAGATGACAAGGTTGGTCTCCAAGCTCTCAGAAGTGGAAAGCATCCTTTCAAAGGCTCAAGCTGAGGAGCCAGCTGTCAAGCAAGACCCCAAAAGTGCTCTTGTCCACTTCATTAAGGTACTGCACATCTCTCTGTTGGCGTCATAGGACAGTGTGAGGAGAAAGGAGTGATGTACCAGGTCTTGTTTGGTGTGCAAAGAGAAACTGCCTGCAGGAACCTGGAAAGAGACTCTGTCAGCATATTTTGATTTATTTCAATGTTTGTGTTTCCTCAGGCTGTTGGCAGAACTTACAGTGGCCTTCAGACACTCCCTGAGAAATCTGCCATGGTAGCCAAGTCTCTGGAGTATTTGGGTGATGTGTTAAAGTATGTAAAACCTTATCTGAAGGCAAAAGGACCTCCAGAAGGTTTGCAGCTCACATACTGGATCATTGGTAATTATTCTGCAGACTCTTTTCTTTCAGAAAATACTTCTGAAGAATCAGCAAAATGTGACTTTTAATACTCCCTCCACCCTCCCCCCACTGTGCTCTCAGTGGTTTCAAAAGCAAAGTCACTGAGGTCTTACACTGCCCCTTGCCTACAAATCTGTAGCTGTAGTGAGTTCATTTAGAGCCTCCAAGGTGCTGGGCTGTGAGTGGGCCTGGAGCTGCCCTCACTGGGCTTTTCCAGCTTCGGAGGCATTCAGCTGCTGTTGCTACTCTTGGATTACCTAGTTGGACGTAATTGCCACTTGGCTGGCTCTCTTTGGGTTTTAATCCTTTCTCCTGACTGAAGAGCTTTGGGAGTTCTTGGTTATTTCTCAACAGGATGTCTGGTGAAGTTCTGGGCACCCATCCTGGCTACCTCCAAAGCGCAGCAGCTGCTGTTCCGCATTGTGGACTGCTTGCTGCTGCCACACTCGGTGCTGCAGAAGGACAAGGAGCTGCCTGTGGCCCTGCTGGCTGCCATCCAGGAAAGCCTTCCCCTCTATCTCCAGGTAATATCTGCACTCTGGGATCAGCAACAAACCTCTCTTCAGGAGAACGACCACACTGCAAAGGATGTCATCTTTCTGGAAAGCATCTTTAGTTTTAATTCTTTGGTTGTATTTGCAAAATTCCAGCATTTCAAGGGCTTCAAAAGGTTCCTTTCATTCCACAATATTTCCCTGCCCTTTAGTTAGGAGAGTGGAAAAATTGTGATGTAGAAGCATCTCAAAATGAAAATATTTCACTATTAGTTTAAAAAAAAAAATCTCTTCTGAGCTCTTTGGAGGCTGAATGGGTTCTAGACACTTCTCTGCAAGCAGTGCTGGGTCAAACCTGTCTTGCAGGGTGCAGTGAAAGAGCAAGGAGCAGGTGTGATAGAGATCCCGATGGAAGAGAGATACCCTGCTTGATTTATCAGCATTAATCCTGCCCAGACACAGGAGCTGGCTGATTCCTGTCTAAACAGAGGGGAGTGGTAAAAGGGCTTAGCTCTGAGCCGAGCCTGGCACATGCATTTTCCAGTGGCTGTAATGGGGCTCAGCGCTTGCCAGAGATCAGACCTTAAAAGCCCTCCCATGAGTCACGTCTGTGGTCCAGTATTTGAGCAAGCTTATCAATGGGTTTTGTGAGGTAAAAGGATGTGTTTAGTAGGGATTGTAGAGCATTAATTGGTGAGCAGCAGATGGATTCCAGCAGCAGGTCTGACACTGGAAGGCAGGTGTGTACAGAACCAGGGATGAACCAGGAGGGCAGCTCCAGCCACAGACAGTTCTGCAGTGAATATGCACAGGAGTCAGTTGGGTTTCTGCTCAGAGGAGCAGCTGCTCACCTCGGCGTGTATTTGTTGGATGTCCTGGTGGTTTGCTAACATCAGAAGATGGCTGAAGCACACAGCTCAGAAAGAGGGAGCAGCTTTATCAACCCCTTAACGCCCACCTGCTCCATAGGGATTGGCTGGGAGCTGCTGTGATTGATTGGGTTCCAGAGTGTGACCTGCAGCAGGTTCCAGGAAGGCTCTGAAGCACCTCATTTGTTGAAGTCTTGTGTTTCCTCTGTGTGTTTACTGTGGAACCAAAAGTGGGAACTCTCCGTGTCAAGGAAGTGCCTCGAAGACCCTTAGCTAAGTCTCAACTTAATTTTTTTTTTTCTTTTCTGAAGGCACAAGGCACAAAGACAGGAAAATCTTTGTGTGGAGGGGCTGGTATCACAAAGCAGCAGAAATACTCTGGGGAACAAAAGCAGCTTGTCTTGAACTTTTCATTCCTGTGTTGGGGGCATTAGCTCACCTCAGCAACCATCTATATTCAGGCAGATGGGGTCTGGATTGCAGTGCTAGTGGAAGTTTGAAGTGCTGTTGAAACTGCTGTCTAGGGAACTTTGCTTGAACTTCTTTTATGCCATTGTTCCTGGTGGACAAAACCCTTGTGAAAACTGTGACTTCTCAAGAGGCTTCTGTTTGTGCCACTGGCTGTGACCCCAGGATAGGAGATCACTGGACTTTTTTATTTTCTTTCTTAGTGATTTGTTTTTCTTGCTTTCAGTAATCAAAGGAGGGGGAAGGAAGCTTAAAAATTCTCTGACAGCAGCTTCTACCAGCGAGAAGAATTCTCTTTTTGCAGAGTGCTGTGGGGAGCATTCAGACAGGCACTTTCTGGACCATCATTTTCAGCACAGCCTTTTCTCTGGGTCAGTGCAGCCTGCACTGGATAACCCACAGCAGGTGTAGCCTTGTCTAAAAGTGATATTTAAAGAACTCTAAATCCCCTATACACAGTGGCCCCAAATCTGTTCACATTATAAGCAGAATTTTTCTTCTCAGACCACAATTCTAGGTGCCCATTTTTCTGCAGTTGCTGGTACAGAATCTCAGACAGTGCTTTCCAAACAGGTGTCAGCTCTGTACAGGGCCTAACAAAGAAATGAGGATCCCTTGGGCAAAAAAAGACTTCTCAGGGCTGGAATGGCAGGGATTTATTTCAGATTTGAAGGGTGTCCTGAAACTTATCTTCCAAAGTATTAATTAGCCTATAATAGTTTTTTCTCCTTTGTCAGCTGTGTTTTGGGTCTCCTGACTTGCAGCCCACCCTGTCTGCAGCAGATGCTGTCTGTTGGTGCTGCAGGTGGGTGGGCAGCAGGTCACAGCCTGCAGGCCTTGTCCCAGATTCATTCACAGATACTGCTACAACCTGATTCAGTTTCTGATTTGTTGGTGTTTTCCTCCGCAGGGCCTGTCCTTTATATGCACCCAGTGCCAGGCACAGGGTGCCTATCTGAACCAGCTGCTGGGGAGCATCATCCAGCAATACTTTGGCCGCTTCCTGCCTTCCTCTCCACTGGCAGCGGACGTGGGGCCGCACCCTGTGCTGAGTGCCCTGTGCAGCTCCCTCACAGCCCCACAGCTGCTGCGCCTGCGCAGGACCACTCTGCAAGTCATAAAGTAAGGACCAGGGAAGCATCACCACTGCCTCAGCTGGTCAGACAGCTTAGGAAAAGGGAATGCTGCTGCTCCCCTCAGTAACCCCTGGCTTAGCAGTGGGAAGAGCGGGTGAGTTCCGGGCAGGGAGCAGTGGAGCAGAGCACTGGAGACTAGAGGCAGGATGGAGGTCCTGTTGTGGATGAGCAGGTCACCTTTTGCCTTCGTGACTCTTTTCATACCGGACATGCTCCTGTCAGTTGTGCCAAAGCAGACATGGCCCCCCCACTACCTTGTCCAAATGCAGCAGCAGTGTGAGAGCAGAGCTGCTGAAACGCTGGGGCTGAGGTGACAAAAGCACACAGCTGAAGTAACAGCAACATTTGTTTGCATGTTGGGTCTTGGAATCTTGGTTCCTCAGCTCTTTCAGTTACTTTATGAAGCTGCCTTGCATTTTAACACTTATAGTCACTCTTGGCTCTTTCTCTGCTGCTGTGAGAGCTGCTGTTTCTCACCTCCCTTAGCAAAGGCATCCTCTGACAAATTGGGTCCTGTTCTAAGACTAAGACAAATAGAAGCTATTAGCTGAGCCTAGATAAAGATGGAAACCTATGTAATGGGCCTCCTGCTGAGATATCACAGAGTTATTTTGAGGTGTGTGGTGCTTGCACTGAATGGAAAACAGCAGATCCTAGCTGTGCTTTACCTTCCCAGTGACCACTACCTGCAGTTCAGAGGCGCTGCTCCGCCCCCTCGCTTGGCCTTGGTCCTGGTGTTCCTGCTGGAAGTGCTGCAGAGGACGCAGAGCCCTGAGCTGTGTGACGTGGAGCTGGTGCTGCCAGCTGTGCTGAGGAGCCTGATGCTGGTTAATGAGCCACAAGGTGAGCTGCTTGTCTGCTTCAGTACCTCCGCACACCTGCGAGGGGTTTGCACTGCTGAGCATCTTGCACCATGCAGGACTCTTGAGTGAGGTGACAGAGACACTTTGATCAAGCTCTCCTTCTTCATTGACTGGTCAGGGACTGCTGTCTCCATGAGGCAGAGTTCTGCCTCACTTCACTCTTGTTGACTTCAAGAGACCATAATGTACGTAAAGCTCTGCGTTTAAAGGCTGATGGGGATGAAAAAGCCTTCTGCAGCAATCTGGCACTCACTCTGGGCTGTACGGCCAGTCTAACTGCTCTGACAGCCACTGCTCTTACATCACAGCAAGAGAAACAAGTTTTTTCTCATTTGAAAACTGTAGTCTCCATGAAAGACATTCTCCAGATGGTCAGTTCAAGAGCTCTGTGTGAATCTTGGGATTTCTCTTTTACAGTTAAAAAAATATCTACGGACATCATACAGTGCATGGTTGAAGGCTGCCAAGCAGGGTCAAGAGGAGAATGTACCACCCAGCTGACTTCTGTGTTTAGGTAAGCAGGAAGCCTGCCAGCTGGCAGGGAAGCAGCTGCAAGCCAAGTGGCAGCAAACATGGGTTTGAACATAAGCAACTATCCCCAGTGTGCTGCAGTGCCACTTGGTTATGGGGTCTGGAAAACGCTGCCTTTGGCACTGATTTTGAGACACAGCTGGGCCAGAAGGCCAGGGCAGAGATTAAGATCCCAGTTTGTGCTGGACTGGGTGCTGGTTTGACAGGTGTGTAATGGAGGTGTGGGCAAAGCTGAGTGGAGCTGGTTGGCGTGAGGTGCTGAGAGGTGTGTGCCCAGCTGGAAGTGTCTGGAGATCAGATCCTCAGGCAACAACCTTAGCTTTTGTTTGCCCCCCAGTCTGACATTGTGACAAATCAGTACCATTGGTAGAATGTCAATTCCATACCTTGCTAAGTCAATCCTGTTCCTCACAAGGATGCAGTAGAAGAGCTGCACGGCCTGAGACCTGCAGACATTGTGCACAGCTAAGCACTGGTGCTGTCCTGGGTCATGTCCAGATGAAAGCTCTAAGATGAGAGACTCAGATGGGTTCTTGGTGGGCATGCCAGGCCCTCTGCACATGGTACATCCCTTTTCTGGGATGTTTCATCCCTGGGGTGTTACTTTGATTCCGAGTTGTGATCTTTAAAGGACTCAAACCCTCAGGAAGACAGTTGGGTGCCTTGCTTAGGGTCCAGTGGAGCTTTATAGGAAATGCCAACAACTTTTGCGGGCTGGTTAGAATTTAATCAGCAGGCTCATGTTGTGCAACCAGCTGCATTGCAGTGTGCCCTGGAAGCACTGGGGTGAGGCAGGAGGACCTGACACTTGGCTCAGTGTAAAGGTGTGGGGCCCTTAGCACTGGCCTGGCTTCCTGCATTCAGAGGTGTCCATGCAGAGCCCCTCGGTACACCTTACAGCCAGGCTGTTCTGATGGGACCCCTCAGCTGTCTTTGGTGAGCTCTCCGCAGCTGGCCCTGACCTGGCCCATGCCTATGTGCCCCCAGGCAGCTCATCCAGGAGCATATAGCCCTGTCTGCCCCACGGGTGTTCGGCGTGCTGGAGGCAGTGGCGGCGCTGGACCAGCCACTGGTGGCGGGCCTGATCCCCACGGCCACGCAGGCTCTGAAGGACACGGAGCACAAGCAGGGGCTGGGCAAGAACACTGCATACAGGTTTGCTTTGCTTTCATCTTGGGGGCTGGGGCTGAGCAGCAAAGGCTTTGGGAAGAAAGCAGTGCCAGACAGCAGCACCCAGAGCCAACAGGAATGGGATTCCAATGTGCTCCGTCAGAGCTGTCGAGCCAGCCAAGGCTGTGCTGGAGGCAGTCATGGGTGGGTCACTGTGATCAGGGACAAAGGGACTCCACTCACTGCTATCATTCCCTTGCTGTCATCTTCCACCAACCAATATATCTGCTTCTGTCCAAAGGAGCTCAGCCAGGGTCCAGCAGAAGGGCCATCTTGTGCACCATTTGCTTTTGATCTCCTGGTGATGTTTCACATAACCAATTTCCATGTGTTTCATATTGGTAATGAGGCAGAATTCAGTCCATTACCTACGGAGTAAGAAAAAAAAAAAAAGCAGTTCAGTGAAACTCCCTGAAATACATGAATGGGTGGGGAGGAGAGCAGGGAATGGCTGTGTTTTACCATCCCAGTATGGAAAGAGTGGATTTGGGAACAAGGGGCTTCTCCTGCTCTTGAAACTGTAGTAAGGTTACAGTCATTTGTTTTCTCCACAGAGAAGCCTACAAGAGGCTCTTATCTCACCTGGCAGAGGCTGGCCAAAATGAGATACAGAAGCTGGAAGCTGAGACAGGTTAGCAGGGGGCTGGTGATGGCTGCTGCCCTCTGGCACCTCCTGCTCTGTCCATACCACACCACACTCTGCAACTCACCAGCCAAGAGCCTTTCCTCTGCAGAGGCAATACATGATCAGTTTTGGGGGGTTCCCCTCAACGTGTGGATTGATTTTAGTGCTTTCTGTGGTGTTTGAACATTGTGGTGCATCTGAAGAGTAACTCTCCACATCCTGTTGAATGGCAGTTGAGAGGTGCAGCAGCTTCATTACATGTTGGAATGCCTGTGAGCAGGGCTGCACTGCAGCACACATGGCAGGAGTAGAGAGAATTAAATTAGCTTCACGTGGAGTGAGAGCCGACCCTCTTGGCACTGAACTTCTAAAAATCTTTGTAATTCCTAATTTACTATTTTAGAAGGAGGCAGACCTATGCTCTCCAGGTGAGAGCTGGCTGAATGCCATGGCTTCAGCAGGAGCTGTGGCAGTGGGCAGAGTTGTTTAAGAGGGGGCTTGTGTCTGTGCTGCACAAAATGTCTGTGGCTGCCTTATCTTTCCCCTCTACTCAAACATTAAAGCCTTTCAGATGCCACTGTGAAACCTGTTCTGTTTTCATTGTGGGTAAGAAAAGGTAGGGTCAGATTTCTTTTTCTCTTCCTCTTCAAAACTATGTTCTTAAAGTTAACCTGTAACTCCCAGGAATCCCATTTCTGTTCCTTGTGCCACTGTCACTTAGGTGGGGAGCCCGGGCACCAGGGGCTGTCACTTACCTAGGGAACTCGGGCTCAGGTAAATGGTGTGAGAGAGAAGATGAGGACAGACTGCTAAAGAAATGCTTTGGGAGGGATTGATCCCATCTGAGCACAGGCTCTGCCGCTATTCCTGTTTGCCCCTGGGGCTGGACCTTTCAGCTGTTTTGCTATGTCATGGACTGCCTTTTGGGTCCTTCCAGGACAGGTCTAGCTCTGTAATTTTTCTAGGTGGTTTTTTCCTAAAAAAACAGGAAGCTTTTTCAGGAACCTTTCATTAATGCCTTTGCTTTTCACGTTTTTCACTTCCCTCCGTACCCTGTGTTTCTGCAGCTACTTGCTGGGCTTTGGGAGTGGTAAGTTTGCCCTGATGGCAACACTGGTGAGCAAGCTTCTGGCTTCTCCTTGCTCAGACTGCAGCTCTGTGGTAGGAGTGGTGAGGGAAGATGATTGCTTCTGTGCCTAATAGCACTGCAGCAGTGTTCAGAGCAGCTGCTCCTTTGTCACAGTAACTCTTACCAAGTCCAACTTGATAATCTGGCAACCCTGTTGCCGCAGCTCATGAAGGAACCAAAAGCCTCTTTAGGCTGCTTACTAGCACAGAACCTGGAGAGGTTCCTCTTATCATGACTTGTTGAGCTTGCACTGTAGCCTCCTGAAAGATTCTGTAGCTGGGAGGAGTTTTATTCATCAGAGGAGAATTGTGTGCCTGAAGAGCTTTTCTAAAACATGAAAATAAAATCCTCTGCAAGGGAGATGAACAAGAATAGCTTTGACTGCTACCGCAGCAGAGCCAGAACACACACCTGACTGCAGAACCACCTCCTGAGAGTGAAACCTCTGCCTGCTGAAGGCCAGAACAGCTCTACCAAAGCATTCAGTGCTGTGTTTAGCAGGTTGTTTTATCTGATACATTTAATACTGCCTGCGGTGGTTGGGAGCTTCTGAAAAAGCAGCAGGGCTTTAACTCAGCTCCTGGTGCATGGGAAACTAATTTAAACAGTTTGGAATTTGTCATTCTTCTCTGTCAGACAGTTAATGCAAACTGAAATAAAGCATTTTGCATGTGTTCACCCCTGTGCTTTGGTTTAAGTATTTGGTGTGGATTGTTGTAGGTGTGACTGACATTCCTGATAACACTGATGAGATGGAGGCTTGCAGAGAGCTAGTCCAGCCTGGCTTACCAAGTATACACCAAAGTAACAGCCCCAAACCAGACAGGAGGAAAAAAGAAAGTGTCTGAGTCAATACAGAAATAGACTGAAACCCACCATGAAGTAGAAGAAACGGTGTTGTGTCTTATTAGCTGCTGCCTGCAGAAAGGCTGCCCAGACCACTGCCTGTCACTGAAGTTAAACCTTTCTGGGTCACTTTACATGTGAGCAGCTTGGTTTAGAACAGCACTGGGGTGTAGCTGCCTTACAAGGAGCTGCTTAAGCTAAAGGGCAGGAGATGCTAGGTGCTGCCACAGCCAGGAGCAGTTCAGCTGCACACAGAGGCAGAGGCTGCCTCTTCAGTGTGCTTAACAAACCCCTGCCCTTTGCTTTCTGCAGCAGATAGAAGCGGGAGCTGAATAGAAAATGCTTCATTGTTGTATTTTCCCTATTCCAGCACTCAGGACTCCAATCACCTCTGACCCATTGTCATCCCTGTGATATGAAACAGATGTCCAGCACAGCATGATGAACAATGGCAGGAGGGAGAAGCCTGGCTTCTCTTGCCTTCAGTAACCCTGCAATGATAATTGGAGAAAAAGACATCTCCTGCTCAGAATTCACATGCAAGTTCCATCAGTCCCACAAAGCTATCCCATTTGTTACTAAAAGCAGGAACATAGTAATTTAAATTACTCCTTGCTTTCATTTGCAGTGACAAAAACTTGAGGGGGGAAGGCACTTGTTTCAATAAAGGAGCTTCTAGAATAGAAAAATTTATGCCTTTTATGTTGGAACAGAGCAGCAAAGCTATGGGAAAAGTAAGGTGCTGCAGAGCTGTTGGAATTTCACAGAGGAGCTGCCACTAGCAGCCACTACTTAGTCATTAACACAACTTTGATAACTGTCCATCTAAATGCCACCTGTTTCCCTCAGGAACCAGAAAAGCCCTTTCACTGTGCTCTGGTTTTCTTGCATCAGGGCTTGACAATTCTGTACCCCTGGGTATTTTCAGTTCAATCATATTTCACCATTTTTAGCTATTACTTAAAGCTCAGTTCAGTGTCATCAGCCCATCTGTTAGCTATGGTTATAAAATGAGGCTGGAGATTAAAAGCTGCAGTGTCAATATGTCCCAGCACTATGAAGCTTGTTTTTATGATGAATGACTGGGAGATGTCTTTTGTTTCCTCCAGCAGCTTTCCGCTGGCAAACCTTCTGCAGAGGTAATATGAACTGTAAAGGTAGGCACAGAGCAAAGTGTCAGCTGCTGTACTCACATGTGGTGTTTCCTCTGTCTTTGCCAGCCCTGGGAGTGCCCAGCAGAGCAATTCCACATCACAACCACATTCACTGCAGTTTTCAGTCCCTCAACCTGGCTCTGCTGCTCCCTGTGGAACACCACCCAAACAGACATGTTAAAACTGCCAGGCTGCTGAATTCATTGTTCATTTTAGAGTGGGGCAGTCTGACCTGTGTGGGCACCGGGGAAGAAATCAGCACAGCACTCACCAGCATGAGTCGAGGGGACTGCTGAAAGCACTTTTTCTGTGGGAAGCTCTGCAAGGTGGCCTCAGGTGCCTGGCAGGAAGAGTGAAGTTCTCAGGTTTCAGAGCTGGCACTGCCCAGCACAGCCACTCATGACCCTGCTTTGCCTGCTTCCCTTTAAATGGTGTCCTTGAGGGGAAGCCTGCTTTGCAAACCCAAAATGCTGTAAGCCCTTCCTCTGGTCATGGGTGCTAAACTACTTGTAAGTCTTCCTCTCCTACAAACTCCTGGCTGCAGAGGCAGTGCTTTAACCTTGCCCTCTGAATGAATTCTCCCTTCTGGTGCTCAATGAACTGATGCAGCCTCTCCTCATGCTGTTCCACATTCTGCCTCTGCTGTGTCCGCTGCTGGGAGTATTCAATCACCAATTTCTCCGCCACTCTGCAAATGAGGTACTCAATGTCTGTGCACATCTAGGGGAGGGTAACTGAGAACTTCACAGGAAGGAATCAGAGAAGTTGGTGCACCCCTGGGAGCCAGCTGCGTTCCCTGAGAGCTGCCCAGTCCAGGTGCAGAAGCACTGGGATTAGATACCAGTGCACAGGGCCTGACTTGGACCCTGCTAGGGCCTGAATGTCTCTAGGGTGTGAAGTGCTCAGTAGAGACCAAAGGGGTTGTTGGTGCAACAGCTTCTGGGAATTCTGTCCTTTCTGGATCAAAAGCACAGAGCAGCTGCTGGCTGCTACTGGTTCTTTATAGTAAGAACTCATACAGACCTTAGGACTCAAAGGAGCTCCATAAAGAATGAGCTATTCCCTATGCGAATGGCCAAAGAAAGGAGACCACAGGACAGTTCTGCCACACAGTTCTCAGGACCTCATGGCCCAAAAACCTGGTTGCAGACCTCAGTCAGTAGCTTTAATCTGTAAATCCACAGAATTTAAGGCACAGAACTGCACAGGCTTCCAAAGTGACAGGAACTGCTGCTGTATCCCTCACTAGAAAGGACAACTCTGTCCCAGCAGCACTAGGGAGTTCTCTGGCAATAAATAACTGGGGGTTGCTCACCTGGCCAGGATGGTGTGGCATGTTTGACTTCAGGTGTGCAAAGCCACCCCCATCTGTCCTGTAGGGTCCTGCAATGAAAACAAGAAGACTCGGAAAGTGTGGCACAGAAACCTGGGGGCTAAGAGTTCATCATGAAAGACTTTTTTGTAATTAGTGGAGCCTGCTGAGGAAGAGCCAGAGCAGAATCCTAATGTGGCACCCTTAGCTAAGTGATGCAGTGGCACAGATGTTTGAACTGCTGCTCCCCAGTGCAGACAATGGGTGGTACCAACCAGAACCTCTGAAAAGCAGCACAAACACCATCAAAGACCTTCAGCCCTGCAGCCACTGGGAACTTGCTGCCCTGCATAAGGAACCTGCCCCATCCACCTCTGCAGGCCAGGCCTCTGGCACAGCTCCTGCTGCCATTCCACATTCAGATCCCTTCATCCCTCCCAGAAGGAGCCATTCAGAAATCATCTCAGCTGCAGCTAGGGTAAGCTGTGAGGGCCAGGAAGAAAAGCCTCCAAACTATGCTGAGATGTACAAACTGTACCTGGCACCCTGGTCCTGACACCCCTTGAGCTTACCCAGGCTGAGAGCTGGATCTTGCCTTCCCCTGCAGAAGGGTCCCTGCTCCACCCACAAAGCACAGCTCACTCACCTGCTGACAGTCAGGGTGAAGCTCAGAGCTCGCAGCATCTGGTTACTTCAGCCACCCTGCTCTGGAAAAGGAGACCTGAGACACTGGCGTCCCTGCAGGTCACAGGTGAGCAGAGCTGGAACACTCACAGAGGTCAGCCAGCCAGGACCACAGGCAGATGGTTAGGGTGTAGCCAGCCTGCAAGGAGAGCTGGCCCTTGCATGCCAACCTCCAGGAGAGTAAAGCAATTAAAACAACAAATAAACCCTGAAGTACAGCCTACAGACTCTGTGCAGTTAGAGCAAAGAACTGCCTGGATGTAGGCTGGCAGTGGGAGCAGAGGTGAGCTGCTGGTAGTACCCAGGCTGGCTGCCAGCTGCAGCTCTGCAGCATGCAGCGACAGCTCAGCAAATACCCAGAGCCCTGCTGGCCTGAGAGTCACTGGCAGAGGAAGGTGATGCTCTGTGAGTGCAGTGGCCAGTTGGAGCCTGGAACAGAGCCCACCTCCCTGTGCCACTGACCCCCAGACCCTGGGAGCTAGAAGGAATCTTCAGCCCGGGACCGCTGCTCACTGGACAGCCAGGCCTGGTCCCGTCCCATGGCTGCGGCAGCACCATCGGGGTGTCAACAAGTCTGCTTGGCTCAGCAGCAGGGAGCAGGTCAGGAGGGAAGGCAGAGAAGTGCATGGCACCCACAAGCCATAAATAAACATTTAATGACATGTTTGGTTCGTATATACAAACATAGTACACATGGAGACACAGCACAGAGGTGAGGCAGGGGTGGCAGCAGCTGAGCAAGGCCAAAAGAGACCAGGTAGGGGAGTTTGTGCCAGGGAGCATGCCTGGAGCAGGGCATGGAGACCCTGAATGAGCTGAGGGTAAAGAAATAAATATTGACACTGTTCCACACCTGGTTAGCCTCTGGAGACCCGAGAGTTCTGGGACCGTATGTAGGACAGAATGAGATTGTTCACTGAGAACTGTGACCCCTTGCAGAGTAGGCATTAAAAGTATTAAGCAAATGACATACTTTAATTATGGTCCTCTCCACCAGTAAGTGACTGCAGCTGGCAGGAGGAATCGATCATGTGATGAAGGTAACTTTTGATAGTGGTCCTTGCTAAATGACATAACAAGCAATGGTCTGGAGATGATCAAACACATTCAGTCTGGGCTTCGGTTTAACCATGCGGCTTCAGTGTCTTCATCCTTCTCTCTGTTCCTTGGACACTACAGGGCTTGCTTGGGTTTAATTTTGTTTTCATCCTCTTTGGAGAATTTGGAGTGTATGAAGCATTATTAACTGAGAAACTGTAAACAACGGAGGTTGGAAGCAGAAGTCAGCACATTTGTTATTCTTTGTGCCACTGGTATGGAGTAAGTTGTATAATTACCACAGCATTGACTCATTTCTGTCAGCAGAGCTTTCTGCCAGCTCTGAAAGTGCCTTGGTGAAACCCAGCGTGCAGGCTCCAGAGAGCAGCAGTCCAGGAGAGGCTGAGAGTGTTCACAATGTCTTGGGAAGCTGCATAAGGACATGGAGTAGAGGCAGGTAGTAAGTGGTCCCCAGCAGAAGTGCCACAATGCTCTCATGTGTCTGCATCTGAGGCAGAGGGGAGGAACTGCAGACAGCTTTTGTAGCTTCCCTCCTGTCTGTTGTGATCCAACCTTAAAACAGCTGTGGCCTGATGTGGCCTGATTCTTCCCCCTGATCCACAGAATCCCTTCTGGACAGAGCCTGAATTGCCCCTGTCGGTGCTGCCGTGGGGCACACTCCCTGGCTCACAGCGCCCCCAGCCGGTGGTGAGGCACTTGCAGGGTCTGCAGGTCGGGGCAGCTGAAGTGAGGGGCTGGGAGGAAGCAGGCAGCGATGCCGTTGGAGGCGAAGGGGAGTGCGGGACCATAGAAGACCTCTTCCTTCCCCTCCTTGCTAACATCCAGCACCTGCAGAGCAGAGCATACCAAGCGTTTCAGGGGGCACAGCAGCAAGCTGGAACACACCACACATGCTCCTGATCCCAAGAGACAGACAGCTTCAGACCCTTTGTAGATTACATCCCTGTGTCTTGTGATCTACTGCTGTCCTCACCAACAAAATCTTGGGCTAGCTCAGGCTCTCGGTAACACACTCTGTGCCATGGGGTCCTGCTTCCTGGCAGCAGAAGGTACAGCAGTGCAGGCAGGGGATGGGGCACAGAAGTGCTGCTGTGAGCAAGAGTGAATCAAAGGACTCTCAGAGGCTGTGACAGGTTGCCCAGGGAGGTGGCTGAATCCCCATCCCTGGAGGTGTTTCCAAGAGGCAGAGATGTGATGCTGAGGGCCATGGCTTAGCCCCAGCCTTGGCAGAGGTAGAGAATGGTTGGACTGGATGCTCTGAAAGGGCTTTCCTACCTATATGAGTCTGTGGTTTGCCAGCCTGGTGGTACAGAGTGAGCAGGGGAGCTCTGGAAGCTGGAAAGGCCAAAGCAATGAATGCCTTGAAAATGAAGATAGATGTCAAAAGGGGATTTTTTTCCTTCCAAAAGGAGAGAGCATGCTTTGGTTTGCTGAATTTGGAGCTAAAAGGGCTTGTTTTGCTGGTTACAGCCAGGCACACTGCCAGCAGCTGGGAAGGGACAGCACACTCAGCTCTGCCAAGGCACTCATTACCCTTCTCATCCCTTTAATGCAGGGACCGTCTCAGGAAGGCTGCCAGGAAGGCTGGGGATGTGGCTTCTCTGGGAATGTTTTTAACATCCACAGCACTTCCCCTCTGTGTCTGTGCAAGTTCAGTGGCTGCACAGGAAACACCCTTCATCTTTCCACTTCACATGCATTTTCCTGTTAGAGCAGCCTCTCTGCAAGACAGGAAACACCGTTGGGAAGGACTGAGAGAGCCCTCATCACTCACCTGGATGCAGGCCAGAGGTTCATTGGTCCAAATGGAATAGCCCCCAACTAAATATATCCTGCTGTTGTGGACAGCAACACCAGACTCGTTCTGACCTGGAGCAGAGAGGGAACAGAAACTGATGTGGGGGTACAATTAACCCTCCTAATACTGGGTGCTGGGGCTCTGTTGTAGGATGCAAATGCACCTGGCAGCAACTGGACTGTTTCAGGACTGACACCTGCCTGAGCCAAGCTGAAGCACAAGGGCTGCTTTTCACTCTCAGCAGGAGCCCTGTGTGTTGTGGGACAGAGATGCCCCAGGTGAGCAATCAGCTGAGGCTGTGAGGGGCCCATCTGCTGTCTCCCCAATGGCACAGGCTTTTGTACACCTCTCCCTCAGAGGTGATAGGCAAGCTCCCCAGTGGAGGGGGATCACACATGTATCCAGAAGGACATGTGAGCCAAGAAGGCTGAATGCCCCTCACATTCTTCCCACAGCTGCTCACCTCCCTGTTCCTCCAGGTACAACGAAGGTAAAAATTGCAGAAGCTACTATGCAAGATCATCCCCATAGTAATGGCCTCCTGGACAAGTTCAGAACTTTTGAAGGGTAAACACAGCCTTGAAAAGCCTGCAGCACAGAGTGCAACAGGCACATCTGCCACAAAGAAAGACTTGGGAGGCTTTGTAAGGTGCAGGTTGTGGCAACAGCCCAGTAGGCTGTACCTGAGCAGAGGCTGCTGTCCCACACACGGTGCAGGGTCAGCTCCAGAGCCAGGAAGCCTGCAGGGTCAGTGCTCCTGCAGGAGTGTCCCCGTGGTGTGCAGCACTCACCTGTCAGAATGCTGAATCTGCAGCGTGTCCACTGGTCAGTGTCAATGCTGTAGGCATCGATGTGCCGGACCAGGACCCGGTCATTGTTGTAGTCCAGGTCGTTCCCACCCAGCACATAGAGCTTCCTCTGCACAGCAGCCATGGAGTGGTAAACTCTCCTCTGCAGCATGGGGCTGCGGCTTAGCCACTTGTTCTGGGCAGGGAGAGGACTTGTCTCAGTGCTGCTCAAAGGCATACTGAGGCCAGCAGTGTGCTCTCCTGCCCTGGGCCAGAAACCACAGTAATGCACACTGGTGGTGTCCAGCTGTTCAGCGTGCCCCTGGGGTACAGCACTGCCTAGCCCAGACACATGGCTTCACCTTTAAATTCATTCATTTAGTAGCATTCTTTGCTTTGTATTTTTTCTGTTTAGCTCATCGGGTCTCAAAGTTTTTTGCTTCATTACAATCCAGCAGCAAATCCTCCTTAAGCAGGACTATCAGATGTCTCCTTTGCATACACTGCTAAAAGTGTGGGTACCAACTAGCTCTGTTAGGAGAGAAGAGACTCTTCTACCTTTCATTAATCAGAAGCTTATTTAATTTTATCCTTGGGGAATGAAGCAACAGGGAGAAACAATTTCCTAAAAAACCTTCTCACATGACTGGTGTGTCTGGTTTGATGCTAGCCCTTTATTTTTGGGCACAGGAACTCCCTTGTGCATGTTTTCCTCCCTGGATAGCATTATTCAAGAATGCTTCCTGTGCAGGGACCGGCAAGAGGACCCCGAAGAGGAGGGGTTAAAGCACACCATTTAAACCTGGAAAGCAACTGCTCCTGCCAAGGTCACCAGGTCAAACAACCTGTCACCAGAGGAGATGCACATTTGAGTGGAGGAACCTGCAGGGCAGTGCTGTGTGTTGCACTCACTCCAGTGCACTCCAGCACTGCCTGTCAGCCTGCCATGGCACAGCCATGGCCCCCAGGGTGTGCTGGCTGAGCACCAGGCACCAACACTGCCATGAGCAGTGCACTGTCCTCACAGCCACAGACACCATCTGCAGTCCCTCCCCTGCCTGAAGCCCTACAGCACTCCCCTCCCCAGCCTGCTGCAGGTGGCACTGCCAGGTGAGCACAGAGCAGGGCAGGTGGGCAGGGGTCAGCTCTAAGCTCAGGGGGTGCATGCTGATGAGCAGGGGGCTCCAGGCCACCCTGTGCCCGCTGCAGGCAGTCGTGTGCAGGCTGGCAGATGGCAGCCATTACCGGCCTGCCGCAGGGGCCCTGTGCAGGCAGCGAGTGATGGAGCCATTGAGATTCCGAGCGAGAGCCGAGCAGATGTGCTGCTTCCCAGCACCCCCAAACAATCTGCCAGCGGAATTGCTAAGTGCAGCCTGTGTGTACAAACAGCGGCACAGCCCCTTTGGGAGCCCAGCACAGCTCCCAGCACAGCTACACAGGAGACAGCCTCCAAGCACATCCCCCCGTAAGGAGTTAAGTTTGTCTTCCTCTACTTGCCTTCCCAAAGTGTTTCACACCACTGTCCTGGAGAGATCCCTGCCTCAACTGGGTGCTGATGCTGAGGCTCACTGTGCCTCCTCACTGTGAACAGGACTCAGCCAAAACAGCACATCCTCATGTCTGCCTTCACATCACTGTCTCTGAAGGGTTCCCTGCTTATTTACAAGACCACAAACTCTGTGATGCTGGGACTCACTATGACAAGGTTTCATAGACCTTCTCCTGGACAGGACTCTCAAAAGATGACTGACACAGCAGTTTCCCAAGGTGTTTTCACAACATTACCACAAGCTGCGTGCTAACAGCAGCTGACAACCAGACAAGGCCACAAGTCCTGCTCTCAGGAGTGTTACTGTGAGAGCAAAGCTGGCCCAGGTACCCGCCCGTGGGAGCGGTGCTGACATCAGCCAAGCTGCTCAGCTGAGTGGACAGTGTGACTGCCTATGGGACTGGAAAAGGTATAAAGCTTCACAGGCAGCAGGAAGAGGTTGAAGCTTCCCCACCCATCAAGACCTTCAGGATCAGCAAGACATCACCTGGATCCACAGTGGTAATTATCTTTTGCTTTGCTATGCCTTGCATATTTCTTCCTTCTTTTCTGTATTTCTAACCTTTCCCAGGTGCTTTTCCCAAACCAACTACTGGCTTCCTTCTTGGTTCCATTCGGGGGATCCATAAAAACACCATCCCTTCCACAAAGGCAGATTGAGACAGCCCCTCACAAGCAAAGTAAGGATGATGCCTGTAATTAGTGCTTGGATTTGGGACAGGATCAGCACCTGCAGCAGCAGTGCACAACAGTGCACCTCAAAGGAAGAGGCAGGCGTGTAACTGCTGGCTGCCTGCTCCAGGACACACACAGGCTGTGTTTTAACAAGTCAGTGAGAGCTACAGAAGCAGCTCCCAGCACAATCTGATTTCAAACACAGCAATCAACGTCCCTATCCTACAATCAGAGCAGTCAATATCCTGCCACATGGCTGTAAATCAGACTATGCAACTCTGATTACAGGCTTAGGACTTTAATTCCTTATACAAGCAAGAGGGCATACCCATGCCCTAACCTTCTGAAATGGTGACCAAACCATGCTAACCTAATCAAAACACATACATAATGCATGAAATAATCCCTAAAAGGTATTTTAGGTGCTTGGGTAATGAAACGATAGGCACCCTTGCAGTCAGCAGCAGAAGTCACAGCCAGGTAGCATGGTTCTGAAAGCAAGCAGGAAGCAAAATGCTCCCATATGCAATTCAAAGCAGGAATGCCAGTGACGAGGAGCAGCTTTGTGACACTGACTCTGAGCATACCTTGCCCAGGGCTGCTGGATTAAAAACAAATGAGCAAGCAAAACAAATACTGGTAAGGGGATCTGAGGCACATTTCTGTGTTTAATCTAAGATGTCTCTAACACCTATGGGCTTAAAAAACATCATAAAGAGACAAGGTGGAAATCCACACATGGGTGCAAAGGAAGTTAAAACACAACCCATTCCACTGGTCAGCATTTTCAGCCTTAGAAAGTCTTCCTACGTACTTGCTGAGACCTCTTTGAAGCAGAACATGAAAAAGCAACATCCAACACAGACACTCACCTGCTTAGGATCATAGACCATGAGCCTGTTTTGATACTGTGCAGTATTTGTGACTCCTCCTGCGAAAGAGTTCATACAGGTTACATTTGTTCATATAAGCAAACCCAGGACCAAGTTCAGGTACAGCAAAATAACCAATTCTAGGGTTCATTTGCTGACAATAATTACTTTGCAAACCACCACTTGTGCCTCCATTCCACTGCACTTCTTCATCTGGTTGCAAGGTAATAAGCAGCACACTTGTCAAACATAGAAACACAGCATAGCAACACCCCATACACACTTCTTTTGCAAAGCCAGTTCTGTGGTCTAGGGGAGATGGAAATGCATCTGCCTGGGAATGCCTGTGCACTCAGCCAGCAGCATGAAGATAAAGCCCATCTCTGCCCATGCAGTGTGCAGTGGGATAGGGTTTGAAGGAGCAGGAAATGTGCTGGCAGCAGGGGGAAGGAAGAGGATGCAGAGGAGTTGTGCTAAGCAGGAGTGTGGTGTGGGACACTGCTGCCAGATGGAAAGCAGAGTGAAAACATGGACAGCTGTGCTCACCTACATAGGAAACCTGCATTAGAGAACATCTGGCTTAGCTGCAGGCTTCAGCTGGGAGTTCCTCCATAGGGAGCCCTGTCCTGAGGTCCCTATTCACAGAGCAGCTCAGAAACGCTGCTGTGGCATTTCCAAGCAGTTTCCATCACACCATGGCATACTGCCCATCACAGCACCCAGAAGTACTCACTCAAGAACAGGCACCGGAATGCCGTGACTGTCCCATGGCTAACACCACGCTCTGTTATTTATCTCCTCACTCTCCTGCAGCCTTCACAGTGCCAGTGGCCTTCAGTCACATGCACAAAATCTTTCCTAGTGTCTGTTCTGGAATTTGATTTCCCTCTACATCATTGTTTTCACTCCTAGCACAATGCTTAAGAGTGAGATGTCCGATTGGGATATTGAAAACTAAAAATCATACTTCTTTGGGTGATTACCTCCAGAATGGCAACCTACAAGTGATGCATCAGAAACACAACGCTGGGTCACATATTTCCATTCAGAAAAGCCACCTCGGGGGGGAAAGATGTGGAGGAAGAGGAGACAGAAAGGGGTCGCTTCCTCATAAAATAATGAAGTCATCAAGCAAGCAGAACCATTTGCCTCTCTCCACAAAGAGCCTCTCATACCAAGTACACAGCTTACATCCTTTCCCCTGCAACACTGTTCATCTGTGGTGTGCTATCATTACATTTCCTTCACATTCCCCTCTTCACTTTTAGATTAATCTGCCAAAATGAGATGCTAAGGATTTGCATACAGATTTGACTACACAAAAATAGATCTGGAATTAATAACAGTCTCTATATGTTTTAATTTCTTCTAGACTGGAGTACCCTTGCCTCCAGCAGTATTCTTGGCTTTGAAAGTCATCAAGCTGATTTGTCTGCTCTTAGGTTATAATGCCACATGCTGCTACACTGTCCCCTGCAATCAAAGTGCTCTCAGAGACAGACTCCATGCCTTACCCTAACAAGTATATTTTATAGATTGGCAGTTTTGATCTCCCTTCCCCAGGGGGATAATCTGCATCTTAACAGGTTCTATAGATACATCTGTTATTAAATATGCCATCTTATATCTGCATCAATTTTCTAACTCAAGTTCCTCCTAACTTTGAAGTGTTATAGCAAAAGTTTAAAAATGTCTGCCAAGATTCAAATGTAACAAGGCTGCAATGTCCTCTTGAACTGTTGGTGGTGGTGTTTTTTTTCAACAAAAATACTGTAGGCAGCTGGGAAGGGGCAAGAGAAGAGCAACATATCTCTTACAAAATAGGAAATGAAAAGTTGAAATGGTACTAAAAATACTACATACTGGCTCAGAAAAAAAAAGAATGAGGCAATTCTGAGCTAATTTCTTCAACTCCTCTGCAGTGATTTCTGTAAGGAAGGGAGAGAAAAGGCAGGGAGGCACTGACCCTTGGAGAGAAGCATTTAAACAACACAAAGCATGCTCTGAATTTGATATCAAGCAGTAGCAGCTGATGTGGTGGCAGCCCATCAGCTAAAGCCAGAGACAAGCAGGTCTGGCTGGGTGACAGGGCACAGGGGGGTTGTGAGCAGTGGGCTGCCTGCTCTGGTGCCAGCAGCTTGCTTTGGGGACTGCAGTTTGTGGGAGCCAAGGAGCAACCTCATTTCCAGTCCTGTCTCCTTTGCTCTTGCAGGCAGGAAAAGCCACTGCAGGATGTGCAGCCTGGGTTTCAAGCTCACTCAACAGTGTCCCTGCAGACAAGAGGGGCACAAGCACTGCTTGGTTTGGTTTGAGTTTTCTGGGGAGTTGTGGGGTTGCCTCCATATCATCATCAGAGAGAAAGAAACCCTGCTCCACACACAAACTAGGAGTGGGAGACTGAGGCAACTTTCACACACTTGTGTGTGAAGCTCCAAGTGATAGCAGTGGCACTGTGCAGCTTGCTTCACTCACACACTGTACATTCCAGTTTATTCCAGATCTAGTTATCATAAAAGATAGCGAGGAAAAAACGTCTAACCCTCAGAGCAAACACCATTCTGATAACAAGGAAATACTTTTAACCCCAAACCTCTTGCAGCTCAGAATAATTCTCCAAGATTTGCCACCTCCATCTTTCCTTGGTCAAAAGCTCTACCATGAGGGCACAAGTAAGAACAATTTTTAAAAGTCTTAAATTTTGAAGAACAAGCTGCTAAGCATGAAGCAAGTGTGTGGGGCTGGCTGGCTTCCCCCCACCCCCAAGCTGAGTTCCCACCTGCACGTTCAGATGTGGTTTCAGCCAGCAGGCTTAAGGTCAGGCAGCCTGGAGCACACAACAGCAAACACTTTGCTTCAGAGATTTCCATGAGAGGTGGAGGGGGAGCCTCCTCATCCCCAGCTGCAGGCTCAGGAACAGCCCAGAGCTGAACTGCCTGGCAGAGGCTCTCCCTGCTCCCTTCTGTCCCCAGGGACACTGCACCCACAGGGAGAGGAGGGCAATGGGGAGGGGAAAGCAGGGCTCCAGACCTGCATCTGCACCACCCAGGATGCTGGAAATGGGCACAGGTCAAGTCCTCCCTCATGGAAAATATTTCCCTGGTTTTAAAGGGAATAATTGTTGCCAGTGCTGAACTCCAAAGGGTTTGGTGCATTTTGTTTCTCTTTCAAAGACTTCACTTTTTGAGCACGTGCATGCAATTTGTGAAATGGGTCGTGGTGTCAGATGTTAACTGGGGCTCAGAGATTCATCTTCCTATAAAATTTCAAAACCATCTGCCTGATGCTGTACTGTCAAGACACAAAACTTACTCTAATGAATTCTCCTCTACTTTTTAAAATCGTAAAATAAAATGTAGGCTGTAAAATAAATAAATGATGACACATAGAAACATGTTCCACAGTTCAAGGAGCTCAGAAAACTTGAGAGTTGAACCCACCCGTTTTGACCAGGAGGTCTGATTAGTTCCCGAGTGCAGAAGCCTCCACTCCAAGCCTCCTGGGAGGTCAAAAACCCCAAAGGGGTAGTAGAAGTCTGGAAATCCCTCTGTCACTTGAAACACCAACCACCCATCTCCTGCCACCAATGTGGGCTTAACTCACTGTTTTGTTTAGCACACTTCCTTGCCATGACTTGATATTCTGTGATTTTTGATTCCTTCTCCTACTTGTCCCAAAGGGCAGCAAAATAAAACTGAAAATTAATCCCAATAACAACAAAAATCCCTTGAGTCAGCTTTTGATAAGCAAAGCCTTCAGAAGGCAGGAGGCTGCAGCAGACGCACTGATGCCTTGGCTACAGCACAAGGCACTGGTCTGTGTGCAGGCTCTCTCCACAAACACATCATCCCTCACTGCAGGCTGGGCACATTGTCTGAGAGTGGAACACTGACTGAGAGCTCCTGCTGGTCAGCCCTATGGCCAGAACAAGCAGCAGGGACGCATCTCTACCTCAGACTCAATTCATTATCGCTTTAGGCCACATCAAAACAGGTTCTCTCCTGCATTCCTGATGACTCCCATGCTAACAGCTTGCCTTTGGTGATGAGCAGTAGGGTTTTCAGCAGTGACTGCTGTTATTTTTGGAACAATAAAACATCTCGCTGTACTATTCCCCTGCCCCTGAACAGACACAGCCATCCAGCTACAGCCTAGCCCTAAGCCATTAATTAGTAATAGAAAGCTGCAGTGATTACATCTCCATTTACTTCTATTTTTTAAATAACTCTTCAACACACAGAAACCAGTTTCAATCTCAGCACACAATTCAGATCAGTGCTCTGCTGAAGTACTGCACACTGTGCTGCACTTAGACTCTGCAGTGACCTGTCAGAATCCAGCAACTCAAAACCGCTAAGCCTGTGCTCAAAACCCACACACAAAACAACCAAGGAGTCCTCTCTGGCTTATTCTGCTGCCAAAACCTTGCCCCTTGCTATGGCTTCACAACAGAAGTCACGTTGGCAGCATTTTCAAACACAAATGGAAAAATACTCATGAAATAATTGCTGCTGTTTTGCCCAGATTTAGTGTCCATCCAAGAGGCTTCCACTTGCCCCCTGCCCTGCCTCTCTAGCTGTGCCAGAGCACAACCTGGACTTGCCATCACACTGCACCAGACAGCAATGCAGTGTCTAAGCACATAGGCAGGCAGCTCACTTCTGTAACCAGGCACCCTAATTAATCCTCAACATCATCTGCCCTTTCTCAGCCTATCTGGAAAGACTGAAAGTAATTTTTAACTAGTCCTGCATTGACTTAAAAAATCTCTATCAAATACTCCTTGGGGTTGGGGTTATTTAACAGGAAAAAAAAAATAAATTAAGGAGAAAAAAAATGTAAATGGATTTTTTTCCCCAGGTACTAGAGCAAGGGCCAGACTCTGCTGGGTGCTTCTAGTGTTTGTTAAATGATTTTATACAAACATATCTCACATGGCTTCCTAGAATGCCCCAGGTTTCATAAATACTGAAAAGGTAAACCACAAGGGAAGTCAAGTAAAAAGTCAGGACACAGCAGCAGCAGCCATGCGTGTGACTGGCAGGGTCACAGGCACCCAGCCCTGCACTGATGGAAGAGGGCATGCAGCGAGCAGCTCTGGGCACACCTGGCCAGCCCCCCAGAGGAGAAGCCCCTCTCTGTACCCCAGCTGGGGCTCCAGGCCAAGAAGATTCATGGCTTTCACTAGAGGCAGTGCTTGGTGGAAGGTTTGCTACCTGACACCCAGAGAAGCCCATCCAGCACGTATCCCGCGTGGCACGAGAGCGAGCGGTCGAAGGGCTGCACAAAGCTCCACTTGTTCTTCCTGGGGCAGTAGCGCTCCACGGTGGGCAGCACCTGGCGCAGCTCATTCCTGCCCCCCACTGCGTAGAGGAAGTCACCCAGGGCGCCCAGCACAAAGTGCTCACGGCAGTTCTTCATGGGCGCGATATCTGCCCATCGGTTGTGCCGGGGGTCGTAGCGGCAGGCAGTGCGCACAGCGCAGCTGCGCCTGCTGCACTGCTCTGCCTCGCCGCCTGCCACAAAGAGGAAGTGCCCCATGATGGCCACGCAGTGGTGGCTCCTGGCCACAGGCATGGGTGCCATCTCGCTCCAGTTGGCAACGCCGGCCACATGTGCGTTTTCCTGGTCCGCAGGGTTAAAGTAGCGCAGCTCCCTCACCTTGCAGACCTCCTGCTTCTTTCCACCGACGATGTACAGAGTGTCCGACTGGGAGCGCAGCCTCGTCCTCCTGCTCTGCCAGAGCGGCTGCGCGAAGGTGCTCTGGTGGTAGGCCAGGGCCTCTCTGACGAGTGCCATGGCAGCCTCGCTGGCTTGGACAAGAGGGTGAGTGAGAGCCACAGCATGCAGCGTGTCGGCATCCATGAGGCCAAAGCGGATGTCCTGGAGCAGCTCCTCCAGGTACTGGTAGCAGCAGTTGTGCTCCAGCCACCTCACAGCCAGCTGGAGTGGGGGGAAGGAAGGGAAAACAAGACACCAGTTATTTGTGTCAATGCTGCTCAAACTGACCTTGGGCAAACACCTTGCATCCAAGAGCAGCTGCTCACCCCAGTGTTGACACCCACCGGGACAGAGAGCATCACAAGGTGAGGCAGTGTAAAAGGAGCCTGCTCAAGCTCTGCTTCCCTGAAGGGAGGAACACTGCTTCAAAACAGCTGCTAGAAACTTAGCTTCCAGGGCAGATATTTGTATGCACACTCACAGGCTACAGGACCATCTCCTAAAGCCGTGACATGAGGCTATGAAAGAGGTCCTGCGGTTTCAGGGAGCCTCAGACTTCGTCTGCTCTGCAGCAGACAACCATTTGTATGGTTACAGTGCTCCCTGACACAACACGGTGTCCCACGCTATGGAGGCAGGGAATAAAATCCAGCTATCTGTGTGACTGAAATGCTGCTCCAGTCACAGGTGCTCTGGCAGCTACTGGAAGGCTGGAGAAGCTCAGCAGACAGACAGTGACATTCCCAAACATATCTTTTGCTTGTAGAAGGGACAGCCACTGGTGGGCTGTGATGCAGCTCTCCTCTCCTCCAGTACAAAGGGAGCAAATGTCATGAACGTATGGCAGAAACACAAACTTCCATGCTTGGGGAAATCAGCAAACATCTACTTACCAATGCAAATTCTACCACCTTGACTCAGTGCTTGTTTAATCCAGACTCAGAAACCCATTGCCTCCACAGAGCCTCCAAAATTCACCTCACCTGTCACTAATTACAGAGCCTGTGCTGAGCCTCTCTGGCAGCAGTCGTCAGCGATGCCAACCAGCACTGGCGAAAGAAACTCCCACTGGTGACACTGCAAGGGACAACATGCAGGCCTCTCCACAGAGATACCACTTGGTATTGCAAGTGTGTTTAAAACACAAACAAGAAAGCAAAAGGGGAAAAAAAAAAAAGACTACCCACAATTTTGAGGTTTAAAATATTTGTCTTGCTGATAAATAATTTACAAAAATAAGGCACACCTCCTGCTCTGGCTGCCATGCAGGCACCTTCTGTTTAAACTGCTAGAAGCTTCTTCTCTATTAATTTTAATGCTTGAGCATGAGAAAAGAAAGCTGCAGACCAGTGCCTATATCAACTTTAATAAATAATATATTTTGCCATATTCATCTTCCAAACTAAGTAAATGACAAAAGCAGACCCTCAGAAGGACAGGATTTTCAAACCAGATTAATTCTCTTATTTTGAAGCCAGAGGTTACATTACTTGACTTAGCAATGGAGCACACGCTCAAACCAGCAAAAGCAGATGGAAAAATAACATATGGCAGTTGAAGCACATATTCAAGCACACCTGCATCTTGGGATGTGAGTTCATTGCATCTTCAACAGTTGCTTCTGCTTCCATAGCCCCTACTGGCAGAGCCCAGAGCATACCCTGCCCTCCCTGCTGGTGCAGGCACACGGGTGGCAGCAGCACAGCAGTAGGGAAGGTGAGGCTCAGCTCAGAGCTTACCTCCTGGTGAACAGAACCCTGCAACAAGTAGCTGCCCAGGAAGAAGCCAGAGAGGCCTGGCATCCCTCTGCCACCCTCCCCCTGCCACTCTGCTGGGAATGGTGCCAGACCTTCACCTGACATCACGGCAAGTTTCCCAACCAGAAAAACCAAGCTGCTCTGTGTGTGCAAAACCCTTGACACTCATTAGACCCAGGATCACTCGGAAAGTGCCTCAAGTCATAGTGTCAGGGAATATTTATGTCCAGAGCGCTCCAAGACAGAAAATGCTGCTCTGAGCCTGGCCAGGAGGGGTGCAGTCCATGGGAACTCTACCTTGGTCTGCTCTGCAGCTGATGTGTTCCTGCTGCAGCCCTTGGACTGCAAAGGAATTGTGCTGCTTTATGCCATCTAAGGTCTCTGGTCAAAGACATGAACCCCAACAGCAATGGTAGTGGGGAAAGCAAGAGGGTTCTATGTTTTTATTCTAAACTTGCACAGGATTTAGCTTTCCTTTGGATTTTATCTAATTCAGCAAGCATCAGGTGTTGCTTCAAAACCACTCTCTGGTGGGCAAAAACCCTGGCTCTTCGAAACCTGAGTTCAGGAACAGAAGCTAGGGGTAAACCGGAGCATTTACTAAAGCTCTGGCACAAAGACCACTAGGGCCATGGAGGAACTTCCACCTTTTTAAAAACGAAGGAGGATTTCCAAAGGGAATGGAATTTGGCTCTCTAAAGGGTCTCCATTCCTCTCTTTCTACAAAGGACAAACCTCAGGAGGTTTAGGGTTTTCATTTAAGCATTCTGTTCAGGTAAGCTAAACTAAATTTGTCTGTAACATCTGTTTAAGAATAAAAACATATGTGTGAAGAATTGTTGCTGGGAAAAACACCCAAACATATAATTTTTGAAGCCCTGAGCCAACAGGTGAATATTTTCACAAGTCAGTAAGCACCCATGCAGCTCAGCCTCCAGACTGAGGTTTGCAACTGCATCAGGCACTTGTGGGCAACATGCTCAAACCTGGATGCAGGAGAGCTTTAAACATGGAAATCTTTTTCTTCTTTTTATTTTGAATTAATAATGTGCACAAAAATAAGACTGTAATGAACTGCATGGAGAACAATCAACATTAGGAGGGATTTGCATTTCTTTTGCACCTTGAGCCAAACAACTACAAAATTATGCACAGGATTCTCTCCATCTGAACACAGTAAATATTAATAATCTCTGAATCAGCAATGAAATGCCTTTTACCCCTGAACCCTGAAGAGAAACTTTCCAGCTCAGGAAGCTGTAGTACAGTGACTGCGACCACACTGACAGGGCAGGGAAGCTGCAGCCCTGGAAATGCAGCTATGCCCCCCCGCCCCTGCCTGTCGCACAGCTCCCTGGGTGTAAGCATCACCAAGCTGCCTGCGCCGCTGCCAGAGCAGCAGGCATGCTGCCAGTGGCACAGCCTGGTCTTATCACCACAGTGAAAACATTTGCTACGTTCAGGGCAAGTTGATAAACAGAGATTTTTTTAATTCTTCTTCTTCTTCTTTTTTTTTTTTTTAAATGTGCAAAATGAAAGTAAACCGTTCCTCTAGATGTATTGTGCCTTTGGGCTCCATTTGAGGGGAGGGAAAAAAGACAGAAAGCTGCTGTGAAGGTCACAGAGTGAAAGAACTTCCTCAGGGCACAGAATAAATTAAATCCCAAGGAAAAAAATAAAATGTGATTTCCAGAGTGTGAGGCACAAACTCAAAATGACAATGATTGACAGCCAAACTATATCCGTGCAATATCCAAGACTGCACGTTCTCATTTACCTCGGTGTAGCCAGCAAGCGCCCATTAAACATCCGTCTGATGCCCAAATTAACCTTCTTTGCAAACTGAAAGAGGCACAAACTATCATAATCAACCTTTCATTATCACAGCAGCCTCTAGTTAAAGGGTCAGAATAATTGTGCCATCAGAGCCCTGATTGTTTTCAATCAACAGACGACTGGAGTGACAGCTCGGTGATGGAGTAGTTTGATGAAACCACACCAGGCCTAATCAGAGCAGATGAAAGGAAGGCATGATTGGTGCAAATGAACAGTCGTGCCTCTCCTTTTCATTTACAATCTGAAATTACTCTTAAATTTACAAGGGGGTTTTCTCCCTTATGAGTACCTCTGAAAGAATGTTTGACTTATTATGAGTTCTGACAGCGCAGAGTTATAAAACACAGGTAGGGTTTTCAGCCCAGGCTTTAAGTGGGCATTCAGCATAATTTTAACAAATCCACTCTTGAAAAAGCACAAAATGACTAAAGACTTCCGATGACCTAACCTTTCAGTGCTGTTTGATTAGCAGAACCATTTGTCATGGTTCACATTCTTCCCAATAAGAGATTAAAAAGAAATGGGCAAGGATCTCTTGCAAATGTTTTCCCTTAGCCAGTGCATTGTTGTGTTATTGCTCTCCTGTTCTCCCTCACAAAACACAAAAATATTGAAGAGCACCACATTAATAACCCTTTTCCTCTTAGAATGAATAACGGAATCCAAGCAAGGCATTGTTTGGTGATGAAAGCAGAGACCAAATATCACACCACTGACAGCATCAATGGTTAGTCTCCTGGTGGGCTGGGTTGTTCATTCCCACTTTCTAAGGGGTGAGAAATTGATCAGCCCCACTAGGGGTTTCTTACCTTACTCACTGGCACAGAGTGCCTCACAAATTAACAGAAAACAAACAAACAAAAACCTGAAACCCAAAAAACAAACCCAAACAAACAGACCAAAACAAAGAACAGTCAAAACAATCAGCCAGCCACACTGCTCCATGATGACCATGGCCTGCCAAAAGGGATGTTTTTCCATCAAAAAGGTTGTGAGAGAGACGGTGTTAGTTTCATTTCCTATCCAAGCTTTTCCTATGAAACAAAAAGAAAAAAAGCCTTGTTCCTACCAGGTCAGAACAGAAGGTACACTTTTCAAACTGGTGTTCACTTCCTGTGCACACTTTATCCACTGCATCTTCTTTACTATTTCTTGTATTTACTGGAAATGAGACTAGACAGCTGCCCACCACAGAGACACTGACTAGCCCCAATAAAAATATTTCATCTTTTTAGGCTTGAAATAAAACAACTATGATCAAAACTCAACTTTACAGGTGGCCAGCTGATCTACAGCAACATATTACATTATGCATGGTAATGAATCATATTACATTAAAGCAGAGAGTGGTTGTAGTGGAAGAACAAAGCTTTTCATCTCCTCAAGCTCAAACTGAAGGAAGTAGGGACAGAAGGTAAACTCTCAGCTGTTGTAAATTGTCACAGCTCATGGAAGTTTGCCATTTTACGTTTTCTGGGGAATCTGAACTTCAAAATCATATAGCACTTGCCTTCCAAGTATCCCATAGCAATTTATAAGCAGTCAAAGTCAAGCTTCCCAGAGCAGTGTACTTCTTAACTATTCTCCCAACATGGGAACTAAGAGAGAAAAATTAAGTGATGTAGCATAAGACAGCACTGGCATAGCTGGCACATAATCCAAATCTTCTGTCCCCTCAAGCTGTCCACAAATGAGTCACCTTACTCCACTACCAAAACCCTGTGGAGATTTTTATGCCCCATACCACAGAACAAAGCCTGGCAAGATGCAGGGAGCTGAAACTAAGAACAAAAAAAAAGATCCCTAAAAACGTCTGACAAAAGTATTTGAGATAGTTTTGCAGCTGAGAAGCACATCTCCATAAAGGCAATAAAACAGTGCATTTCAGTTTCAAGGGAAGGAATTCACCTGCTTCCTGAAAGTGCAGCCAGTAAGCCTTTTAGTGATGGACAAGGTTCACTTTTCACCTCGTGATAAACTCGACACATCCTCATCATGACTGCTCCCTGTGGAACAAGCATGCTGCACACACACAGCCAGGAGGAAAAATACCAAACAATTTGCTTTTTGCGCCTCCAACTCTTAAAAAGAATTCTAAGGTATAATCTTGAAGTTTTGTTTATTTAATCCTTTCACCCTTGTCACTGTTCAAAGTTTACTCACATTTTAATGCAGCTGACAAATAATACATCTCATCTGTACAGAGCAGTATTTCATCATCTCCTGTGCTAAGCGAAAAAGACAATATGAGAATACATCCTGGATACAGCAACAATGGCTGTCACTGGCTTAGCCTGGCTAAAAACATATCCCAATGGTGGAGTAAATGGCCCCAGTCTCAGCCCCTGGTGGTTTCCTGGTGGGCTATCTTGGTTGATTATTTGTTTTATAGCAACACATCATTCTATTCCTTGTCTATTGTCTCCACCTACACCAAGCCAAAACGTTTCAAAGACTTTAAGAGGGAGAGAAAGGAGTTTACTTGCTTTATCCCCTACACCCTGCTTTGGAAGTCACGTTTCTGTTTCTGAAAGAATCAGCAGGAATCACTGCAGGTACATGAATCACCTTCCTAGCAGGCTGACCTTAATGTTACTGCTTAACATTCTTAGCCTTGATTTTTCCAGGGTTGATTCCCCATATTCCCTGAAATTGGGCAACTGTGAACTGGTAGCCTCACAAGAACTCCCAGAGGTGCCAGATGTGATTTTGCCACCTCAGTGCAAATCACATCCCAGCATCACTCTGCGCCCAGTTTGGGTGCATTCAAGTAACTGCCTTGGTGTGCTGGGAGCACACTGCTGAGGGGGCCTTGGGACTTCAAGCTAGTGACAATTCTTGTGCTCTGCCTCTCTCCAGAGGTTCCAGGAGGGAAGCTTTAATTCATACTCAGGCTCTGTGGCAGCCCTGCTAGAGCAGCGCACCCAGGACACGCAAACTCCTGCTGCCACGGGAGCCACGCAGCCACAGGTAAGAGGGAACTCAGACACCAGCATCCCCACATCAGCTTTTCCATTATCTGCCCCACTTTGTGCCAATTTCCGCCAGCTTCCCTAGCACCTCTTGCTTTGCTGTTCTTCCTTAAGACATAGGATGGGGATTTGTCAAAGTCAATGAGCACTTTATTACAGTGAGAGTGCTCAGTAATGAACAATTCAGCAATTTAATGAGATTCTGTAGATCTGTCTCCAACCTGTCCATCAAGTTTCACTTCTATAAAGCACCCTGACAGTAATCCTCTGGCATACCCAATCTTCACCCTGGGCTGAATATTAGATTCTTCCACGGTATATTGCATTACCACTATAACCTTAGCAAAAATGATGAACTTAACTACACTTGAGGCAATATAGCTGGTCTGATTTGATTTTCTTCTATTGAGTTGACTATGAGGGAATTACTTATTTACTAAGAGAAAGCAAAAAACCAGTTTCTCACTGCCTTCTGAATGCCTAAATTGGTAAATATTTATGCGTGCCTTTTAATTCATTCTGGGGACATGGACTATTTCTAAATACATATTTATTGCTGGCTGTACTGGCTGAATTAAAAGGACACAAACACAGGTGTTGCCTGCAGCAGGAAGTTAGTTTAAACAACTGTCCAGCACAGCATTAGTAACCTTTGGAGAGGCAATTATGAGAGCACTCACACGGACAGCATAGGGTCTGCTGGCACTGCCAAAGCAGCACATTACCTCTCCCCAGCACAACATTGCAACAGAACGTTTGTCACCCTTGTCTCAGGAAGCGTTCCTGACTGACACCATTCAGAAAATGCTCTTCCTGCAGGACAGGACAATGAAACAAGGTCTGAAAATGTCCACTTTCCACACTTTGCTCCAGCAGGTTGCAGAAGGTCTGCTGCCCTTTATGACCTGGCATTAAGTTATACTTATATGGCTTTCTGCAACAGCTTCTCCAGCAAAAGGCTAGCAAACCATGCAGCTAGATTTCACTGACCCTGCAGAGAAACTGGGATCAAATCCAGCTGGCCAATCAGCCAGGCCACACAGGGGAGCTTACACATCAAAACCTTTTCTGATAAAGGGAACAGGGATAGAACTCTGGAGCACTGCACCTAGAAAACCCAAACCAAGGCCACCATCATGGGCAGTGTGCTGCAGGTAAATGACATCCTCCAGGGACCAGGACAGGACAGAGTCTAATTTGCTCTCAGTATTTGCAGATAATCTCACCTTTGTAAAATACTCCATCATCTAAAGCCTCCAAGTTTTGACAGCAAACACGCTGGTTCCCAGGCTGAAAGGTTAAGTTCCACCAGCACAATTCCTCTGTGGCTTGAAGAGTTAGCAAGATGTTTCTGTGTTTGAAGAAGTATTTTGTTCCTGCATGACATGATTCATCCACAGAACATGAAGTGCCCCACAGGTGAGCACACATTTTACACTTGGAGAAAATGATGGCACAGAAATGAAATCATTGCTTACAATAATACAAAAGATAAAGAGATAAATAAGAGGGACTGAAAGACAAATCATGTTCCTGACTCACCCTGCTCTGGTGGACCAATATAACCCTCTTGCTAAAAGGAAAGCAAAGGTTTCTTTGAAAGCTCCTGCAGTACTTTCCTGGATAAAAAAATGACAGCAAGAAAGAGTGTTTGGCCAGACAACATCACAGAAATTTCCTCTCACTATACTGTGAGCTGCAATTTTCAAACTATGGGAATGCTTCCAAGGACAGATCTGGGGTTAGTTTCATGTTTCCCTGTACAGGCTATATGATTTTTTTCATATTAGATTTCCCACACAGATATTAAAGTTCACAACATAATGCTTTTATCCTGCTAATACTCTGTGCTAGCAACCTGGCTCCTTTCCACATCCAGCTTTTGTCAGGGCAATGACTGCCATCTCCAGCTTCTTGCTGCAAACCTTCCACCGAAGCCTCTGCTCAGCCTGGAGCACAGCAGCCTAAATCACAATTGTAGTTACACCCTGAGTTTGGCTGAAGTGGAGGGGGTTGCCAGCAGCCCCACCAGAGGCAAAGGTCACCAAGTTGCAGCCATCTCTTCAGCAGAGCTGGATCCTCAGGAAGACTTCTGGCTGTGTCTGAGTAACACAAGGGAAGCACCAAGTTTCCTTTCAGACAAGCTAACTGCATTAACACAAGACAGTATTTTTTCATTGTTACTTTAAAATTTCCCACAGTTGTCACTCTCAGTTTGTGCTGAAGTGCTGCTGGATTCTGCTCCAGGGTTTCAGAGCTGCCCACTGCTCTGGCTCACAGTGTCCCATGTCCTGCTGCTCGCCAGCTCCTTACCTGCCAGATCTGCTCCTCACTGAGGGAAGTGAGTCTGTCACTCTTGAAAACCTCTCGGAGAACACAATATGGGAGTGACAGAACTTTCTCAGGATGACTCTTCAGGAGCTCAGAGAGGTGTTTCACTAAGAAGTCAACCACTGCATTCTCCAACAAAGTGAGATTGAAGAGATCCGCAAGCTTATACAGGTCCAAGTAATTAAAGCTATTTAATTCCTAAAAGGGTAAAGCAAACAAAATATGCCTCAGGAGAAAACAAAAAAACCAACCAACCAACCAACCAACCCCCCCCCCCCCCCCAAAACAACCACCCACCCACACAAGACCTAATCCAAAGTAGAGAACAAGCACCCCACAGGTCTCAGATAATGAACAAGATTATTCTTTTGGAGCTGTGGAGAAGGCAGGCAAGTCAAAATTAATTAACACAGCCTGGTTCCAAATGTGTAAATGTGCCCAGTGCAGATGTAAATACACAGGATGGTGCTGATTTACAGTGCAGCTGCTCAGGTTAAATATGTACGAAGTATCCGCAAGAAACCTGGATTAGTACAGCACACAATAAAGCAGCATGATTTACCCTGCACGGCAAGAGCTGGCAGGAGTTAGGAAGTGGTTTGCAAAAAAAACTGCACTTGCTAACTAGAACGGCTTGTTGCGAACAAGGGTGGGCTCACTGTTCACTGCTTTCATCCAGCTAGAGCACTGCTGCAGCACAACTTTCAGTTCACAAAACAGGGCAAAATAGGAGAGTCTGAGTTACATTTTGTTACACCCAAATTTATCTTTGGTGAGCACACAGCCCTTTTTCCCCAGCCATGATGTCCCCATGATATCAAATTGTCATGGATGTGGCCTCCTGTTCCCTACAGCAGCAGAGAACCTGCAGAGACAAAAGCTGCAGTGACCCAGGGTAGGAAGTTTTCCCATCATGGTAACAGCTAACCTGTACCTCTGGGTAATGTTTCCAGCTTGGGCATTAGTGCCCAGACAGCCAACTGCTGCTGCTCCACACCACGCAGCTCTTCCCATTTCCCACACTGCTCCCTATCAGCTGCTGCTCCCTGGCCAGCTCCAGGCATGACTGTGGCACAGAGTCCTGCCAGCCTGGCCTTGCTCATGCGGGACTGGAGCAGGAGGAGAGGCAAACTACCTGCAGTGGGCTTGGCTGTGGCTGCTCTACTGGGTGGAACAGCATCACCAAAAGGAACTGACAGAAATCCTGTAAATGTCAAACCAGCTCTCAGCTGGCAGAGCAGAGCTCAGGGAGCTGGGGAAGTGCGAACAGGGGGGGGCTTATGGACTCCAGTGTGAAGGTGGGAACTGGTTGGCTGTGGAGCTGTTGATGCATATGCAATGGAGGCTGGAGGAAGGATTTTTTCCTCCTGCTTAGAGGACTCAGTGCTGGAGGAAACTGAATCAAGTTCCTGGGGAGGCTGCTGCTTGATCCGTAATCTTCCAGTCTGAACAGCACACCTTCCCTGACAGAGCTGTACCTCACAGATAAATCCTATTCATTACCTACTTAAACTGCTGCAGAGGAGCTTCACGTCATTTTCTTGGAGGAACAAAGAAAAGTTAGTGCTTGTTCTGACAAGGTAAAGAACAGCCATCATCCCCGAAAGCCACAGACATTCCAGTGTCAGTTCCTCTTCACACGAGCACACAGGAGGTAAGGATAAATCCTCCCCAGTTGCAGAAAGAAAGATAAAGGGATGAATTTTACATGAGAAGTATTTGGCCTGTGCAGTTGTTCAGTGATTTAATACCTGCAGATCACAGATGGTACCTCACACCATTATTTCAGCCAGCATGTGCCCAGGTGGCCAAGAAGGCCACCATCAGCCTGGTCTGGATCAGGAACAGTGTGGCAAGCAGGAACAGGGAGGGGATCATGCTCCTGTACTCAGCACTAGTGAGTTTTGGGGCCTTACTCCAAGGACATTTAGGATCTGGAGCAAGTCCAGAAAAGGGTGATGAAACTGGGGCAGAGTCTGGAGAACAGGGCTGGTGAGGAACAGCTGAGGGACCTGGGGGTGTTTAGTATAGAGAAGAGGAGGCTGAGGGGAAACCTCATTGCTCTCTACAGATCCCTGAGAGGAGACTGGAGCCAGGTGGGCTCCAGCTAAATGGTCATAAATAGGACTTGTGGCAGTCTCAGGTTTGATTATATTGCACTGAAAGAGCACGTGCAAGATTGGAAGCTGTGTGCAGCTTTCTCCCAGTGCTGTATCACAGCAGCTGCTCTTTACAAACAGGCAACATAAAGCAGGCTTATAGAAAGTAGTAAAACTTTTTTTTTTAATTGGCATATATTTAAAAGTTTATCTTTTTTGAACTGAGGGATGAAACAAGAACACAAGCAGTGTCACGAAGAGCTGAGGAAAATTAAGGCAAGATAGTAATCCTGTCTCTCCTCATCTGTGCACTACCCTGCTGAAACAGTGAGGCTAAGAAGCTGCATATGAGCATCTACAGACCTGCCAACCAACAGCTGAAATTGTTCTAAAATCCATCCATAAACTCAAAATAATTTCATAATTTGGCCAAATTATCTACCAGTGTCTACTCTGGAACAAGACACTGGGTCTGATGCGATGCACTCAGCTCACTCTGCGCACTACTGCTTCCCCTCTCTCCAAAGGCAGAGATCTATTGTTCTGTGCCACTGGCCTTCTGATTCAGCAGCAGCAACCTTTAGATGCCAAACCAATTTAACAATGAGCTGACACTTAAAACCCTCATAAAAGAAAATCAGTTCTCTGAACAAATACAATCTGAAAGATGACAACATTAAATATTCACAATAAATGATGTGACAGTGTCCGTGCTTTAATACTAAGGTGTGTTTTAATATAGAGATATGATAAATTGTCAAACAAGAAGAATAGATATAAATATTGTATTTAAATTACTTCCAAATCCATCTCTATTCGTTTGTACTTTAAAGAATAATTGCCTTGCGCAATCCACAGCAAAGGATGTAAGTAACAGATTGATAAATTAGAGTTAATCATAACCAAGTACACAGCAGACCACAATATACCTCTACTCCTCAGGTCCCTGTTATAAATAGCAGGAAAAGCACAAGGAGAACTCAGGGAAAAGAATGCATTTCTTTATGACCTTATTTGAAAGATAAACTCCTTGGGGAAATACAATTTATTCAGATTATCAAGACCCTGCTGTGCAAATCTACAGTCTGGGAGCACACTACAGAGATCAAACAATATTTACCTTATTCTGTTGGGTATAAAAGCTTTTAATGAATGCATAATTAAGACAGAAAAAGTATATACAGCTTTCAAATGCCACTGCCAAACCAAGCCATTAATATCCAAAGCATCCTACCCAGTTGTAACTCCACCTGCTTCCTGTTTGGATTACAGGTGCTGTAAATCACAGCACGAAGGGCCTGGCCTTGCTGCTCTGGCAGAGGAGTTGCACACCAGTACCATTTCCCCATGTCCTAAACAGGGCTTCAGCATCTCTAAAACAAAAAAGGAAGCATGAGGTCTTGGGCAGGGATGTGCCTATCCAAAAATCCTTAGACACCTTAAGCACAGGTCATGGCCCTGTGTCCTCCAGGTTCTCTGGTATGCGGAACACCAAGCACCAGCTGCACCATCCAGAGGAGAGCCTCACTATCCATCACAGCAGCATCGGAGTCTAGATACTGGAGAGCACCAAAGTGAAAAGGCCTAGTGACAAAACCAACTTAGCTGACAGCAAAAGATATCAGCACAACTTCAGAGAAAAGAAATCCCGTGCTGTCGGTTCCAGCCCTTCCTTCCTGTGTCCAAGAGAAAAAAACCCTCCCCCACTGCCCTGAGAGCTATCGGCTCATACACCTAAGGACACAGCAATAACACGAGCCTTCAGAAACTAGACTGCAGATCTTACTTGAAGTTTGCCTCCACTAAACCCTGCAGTCACGCAGCTGAACCAGCAGAGGCACCTTGCTGAAGCCTGGTGGCAGAGGAACAGCTAGGGCAGGGCTTCGCCATGTACACAACTGTGCTTACATTCACGAGGCCAGTGCAGGCTGCAGCTAATGATGACTTTAGTGACTTGTTCTATTACTTTACTTCTGATAGATCACTGTTTTCTCATCACTTTCTGTAATTCTTGCTTCTGCTTCCCCTTTTAAGCACGAGAAGTTATTTTCATCCTTGCTGCTATTTCTAAGTAGGTGTAGGGCTAAGCTCACAAGAAACAATATCAAAATATTTCAGCCATGAGAATGCATTTGCCTCTCACTTCACTTTCCCTTGCACCTGCTTAGTTTGCAGGCTCAACTCTGCTGGCCAGCACTGGGGTGCACAGAGCAGAGATGTGAGGCTCTCGTGTGATGCGGTCTTCAGAAAGGGAAACCTGCCCCACACAGACACTCAGAAGTGAAAATGAAAATGCAAACGCTTCCTAGAATCTCAGTCTAAGTTACTCAGTAGTGTAAATCTTCCCAAATGGCAGCCCGGGTCAATATTTCAAGTGACCCTGCCTGCACACAGCTCTGTGCTGCAGGTGTGACTCTGTGCACCACAGAAATAGAGACACAGTGAGGCTGCAGCTGGAAGCTCATGGCAACAGCCACAGGCAAGCTCTCAGTTTCCAGTAGCTGCTTTCCCTTGCTGAGCAGAGGCTGCTCTGGAAATTTCATTTTTTAAAATGTATTGGTTTTTGAAAAGCTGCTGGCCTCACCTGGCTTCATAAGCTGCCAGGTGTTGCTGGCAAGGTAACTGCAGCAATCACAGCTATCTAACGAAGAAACACAGCTGCCATAAAACTTCCTGTAGAGACAATTCCACCTGCTGCCAGCTCAGCTCCCTCTGAACCAAACACAAGTCCTGCTTCAAGTCATTCAAGATCCAATACCACCTATGCAGATAGAAATCACAGATTCTCTAAGACTCTCCTGAAAGACAGGAAGTTTAGCAGCAACTTCTTCCAAATTAATAAACAGATGTTTAGAAGAGATGACACAGGAAAGTCAGGAATAAAACTGCAAACATTTTTCAGTTTGGAACAAGACACTTGCAGGATATCACTGATGGTTAATAAAGAGAGCACTAATGTTTAGGTTTGCCTTTTTAATTTCTACAACTAGTGAGATGGATGAGGTTGGTTTGTAACTTTCCAAGCTCTGATCACATTGGCTGAGGATTCAGCAGGACTGCAGCTATATGCTGATTTTCGCTCTGGGTTCAAGGCCTAGCCAACACTCTGGGCAGAAAAGGAGTTTTAGTTTTAAACAGAATTAGTCCACATCACAATCCTGAAGCCAGGCTCTGGTTCCCTGGCAAAGCCTTCTCTGATGCAGTCATGCAAACAAAGCACTACAAATGCCAGGAAGTGATTTCTCAGCTCCTGGTGCTGAAGTCGACTGGAAGACATCAACAGCCTTACACAGAACCTGCTTCCTCCTTTGTGCTTCCCTGCAAACCAAACACTTCAGCAACAAATGCTTCTCTACCAGCTACTGAAGTACTATTTAAGAGTGGTGACGACTAGGAAACAGTCTGGGTACTCTCCTTTCTGTCACTATTTATGTACACTGTGGCCTTACAGGTCCTGCTTCCTCACCAGCACCACATTGCAAAATGAAAATCAGCTTTACAAGGTCTTTTTCATGTCTGTTACAGATGGAGCAGGCTGAGGCATTCACTGTTTTCCTCAGTTTCAGGTGCCAAGTCACCTCTCAAATGCCGTCAAATAACACATTTTTTTCATTAGTTCTCTTAAAAAAGATTCTGTTCCTGCTTAACATTTCAAACCTGAAATGAATCCCTGTGAAAGTAACAACAATAACATGTTTTAAAGTGTAGAAGAGGCATACATAGACTTAATTCATAATGAAGAAGGGAAAAGTCAGTTCTACTTTGGCTAAGCCAGCAGAGAGCAAAGAAAAGGATAATTAACTCTCTGCCACAGGGATACTTCTGCGACAAAAATCAGATTGTGACTCACTCCAGGCCCAGTGTTCTCTACAGGTTCATAGGTTACACGTGATTTATAGTCACTGTTTCGCACTTAGCATTCTGGCTTTTCCCATGTTGGTAAATACTTCACAGCCAAGGCATTTCCACATCCCAGAAATATCTTTGGTGCACTCCTCAGACTGCTTTAGACCAAAGCAAATGTAAATAAAATGTCTCTCAGCTTCTGCATGGGAGGCAAAAGCAAAGCTGTGTCTGCCTGGTGCCTGTGCTCCTGTTCCTTCCCACCAGAGCTGCAAGACTCCTCTTTCAGGTCACGTCTTTCACATAAAAGTGCTAAACTAATGCTGCTTAATGACAAATTAATGTCCATGAATAAAAAATACACCTCTAATAGCACAGACTAATTTGCCATTACAATATCATCATTGGACATGCCCCGGTTTAATATGATGTATTTAATTCATAACTTAATGAGTGATATATAAAAAGAGAGAGATGAACCCTGCAATTACATTTATGTGAGCCTGTCACCTTATTTGTAAAACCTTAGAGTCATTTACATTCAAATTAGAACAAATGAGTGATTTCACAAAGTGCAGTGATAAATGACCACTGCTGCCCCAGACAGAGCTGTATTTCCTGCAAAAATATCAACACTTTCCTATTATTTGTTAAAAATTACAATGCACATTGCCCAGTGTTGTGTGAATAATGACTTTTTTACTGATTAGGTCAGAAAACGAATACGGAGGGAAAATAAATAATTTTTCTGCCAGTGCCGTGCGCGGGCGGCCGGGAGGTGTCCGCGGCCGGCCTGACGTGCTCACAGCGCCACCTGCTGCCCACGCCCGGCCAGGCAGGCTCCAGAGCGGCCTCTGGGATGCCCTCTCGCAGTCAGGCACTGCCCTGCCAGGCTGCCAGCTGGGCACACACCAGCAGAGCAGGGCAGTTGCCGCCCTGCCAGCTGGGGCTCTGACACCTGAGCCGCCTCCTTCCCAAAGACAGGCAAAAGTTGCAGACATGGGGGTAGGAGCCATGTGGGGACAGAGAGCAGAGGTATTGACCACATGGTAATAAAACCAAAGGAGAATTTTGTACACTGAGCACTTCGCGATTCATCAGCCTCTGTTTGCAGCTTTATACAAGTGTCAGAGGGATTGCAGGAGCAGGAATTTCTCTGGGCAGAGGTCAGGAAGGCTAGCCCAGGCATGGAACCCACACTGGCTGCAAAGACAGCATGAGAAGGGCAGGGAGGGCATGATGAAGCAGCACAGCTTCTCCCTTCCTATTGCAGACATATACCAAAGCTGCTCTTCTTTCCCGACAGAAACTGCAGAGCAGGAAGACACAGCAGCATCTGCCTCTTCCCAGCTTGTGATCTCTCCTGCAACTGACAGAGAGCACCAGCACCCAGCTGTACAGAATCACAGCACATCTACCATCATATCACAGCTCAGCAGCAGCAAGGGGACTACAGCAAGAATGGGACTCAGAGCCACTGGCTATGCCATTGCCACTTTCCTCACTGGCACCAGCTGAAGAACAGAGAAAACCACCATAATTTTCTTCCCAAGTACCTAAGTTGGAATCCTCTCCAGTGCATTCATATCTCACACATACAGATCTGTATCCCTGTGACGTATCTGTGACAGAGATGAAGCATTCCAGCAGTTGCTGTTGAGCTTTGTGCAAGAACCTTCCTAAAGATTGTCAACAGCTAGGTGACTCAGCAGCTGACACAACATACTCCTTCAGAAAGGAGCCATCCAGCACAGCAACTGCTGGCTGCAGAGCACAGATTTTCAGTGAAATGGGGACATCATTTCTGTCTGCTTTGCATTCCTGGAATGGGAAGGTCACTGTCCATCATGGAATAGAGTTGATACACTCAAGTTTGATGGTGGTGGCTTTGCAAAACATCACTCCAGGGGGTGTGGGGAGAGTGTATGTCTGTTCCTATATTACAAGCAGTTTCAAAAAGGCAAGTCCTGGCTGCTGGATGACCTTTAGATTTTTTTTTTTTCCCAGCAGTTTAATTTGCTCTGTATGAAAAACCCAGGCACTAAAATCCTGACTGTGGTGGGTTTTCTAGTAATACAAAGGTGATGCTCTCAATCTCTACTGTAAAAATTAATTCATTTCTGGAGGAGTGTATCTTGGTGAAAGTTAGGATTGTATTGTGGGCAGCATTCCAAATGGAGAAGCTGGGTTTAAGAAAACAGGTTTGAAGCTCTGGCCCCACCACGGATGTAAACCATGCACGCTGCCTTTGATTGCACTGGCAGGCTCATTTGTAGCTTCCTCCTCTTTAAATGTGTTCCATCTATAAACATATTTTAAAAGATGAGGAAAAGATGCAGATGGTTAGGTGTTCATGCACCATGAGAGAATGTTGGCTTGCAAGCCTAAAGTGACCATTATAGTAAGAAGGTTGAAAATAAAAAGGCCCTCCCCAAGACAATTTGCCTGCTTCAGTTATTACCAAGAATTATTCCAGGAGGTCTTTTTTTAGCATTTGTGAGTACATTCATCTAATTTCACCATGCCTGGTGCTGCTCACTGCTTGCTTTTGCATACAAGAATCCAGAGCAGACAGCACAAAGGCAGCTCCAAGAAGATTCCAACTGACTGCTGCTGTACAGTACTGCATTTTTCCAGGCTCATTTTAAAACACTTACCTAAAATGATCTTTTCAGGTTAAATTAGGCCTCTGCAGAGACAGTCTGACCAACACAAGCAGCAAGTGGCAGACACTGCTGTGGCAGAGTTCTAGGCATTAAAGGTGCTTTGAACAATTCTGCAGCTTCCAAGGCCCTCACTCACAGCCATCATCACATTAGCTCCTGAGCTACACTCAAGGTGGAAATAACACTGGGCTTTAGGAAACACAGAAAAATCACTCAACTATAAGATTTCAGAGCTGGACAGTCTTACAGCCCAGGTCCCTGAATGCCAATGGAACTCAACCACTGATTTGAAAACTAAGTGCTAAAGCTATACCCATGCAATACTGCATTGATGTTGATCAGGAGGAGGAAATTCCGTAAAACCCATACTCTCAGTAGCAGTCCCTGCTTATTAAGGCTCTTTGATTGTTAAAACAATCTGCAGCTTGTGGATCTCTCTCTGGTACTGGATAGACAAATGGCCAGGAAAGAGACAGAACTAATATCTGCAGTCAGTTACATAACTCAGACATATGAAACAAACATTTCTATCTGCTCAATAAATCTTTTTAAAGGTTTATTCTCTTGCATAAGGATAAAGTAATCATGTACTCTTCAGAAAAAAAAACATTTATAAGCTTTGAAGTTCAAACCAGGCACTTAGCACCACATTCTCTACAATTCCATACAAGAAGTCCATTCTCAAATCTCTATCATATTCAGCACCTTCAACTACCTTTTCCTTGCCTTCTCCAATGTCAATAGCAGGACAGTTATGGTCCAGTAGAACACTAAAGGCTGAAACTTTTAAAAGGAAAACAAGACATTCAGCTAACCCATCCCCTGTAGTTCAAAGTCTACCTGTTGGCTGCAGATTTCTGCGTTAGCCTCCTTTGAAGAAACTCAGCCCAAAACTGAGAGTCAGTCTGTGGTTTATCTGGCATTTCACATTTCTTATTCCTCAAAACAATGGATGGGAGGAAAAAGCACCTATAACAAACAGACACCCAAAACAGACTCAAATTCACATCTCTTGAAATCCAGTTAGATCACAGTAGGTGTTGTGCTGATCCCCTCCTACTGAAATCAGTCTTGAAACAAGATTTTAGCCAACAGGAATGGCTGATAAGCAGGCAGAGGAGCCTCACCTGAATCAGATAGTGAGAACATAAGCTAAGAAGCTCCAGCAGCTGCAAATGGCTCCCAGCTGCCAGGACATCCTGTATCACCCCTGGTTCCAAGAGGATCTGTAAAGAAGAAAAGGGAAAGTTTGTCATGCAGATTCAGAGTTCCTGTAGCAAATGCTTTGGGTCTTTGTTATTTCAGATATTTAAGTTGAGGTCAAAACCAATGAAGTACAATTAAGCATACAAAAAAGTCTTTGGCAGCATGGGGACAGAGTTTTTAAGGTCCACCTGAACTGCCCAAGGGATTTTCAAGTAGCTTTTCCTGTGAGAGCCCATGAGCATGACCCTCTAAATACTTTAAAACAAAATGCAAGTTGTTTGTTTTGAAGGGAGGGTTCTCCAAACAACAGAATGTCATCTCTAAGCCTGGCTGCTTCGAATGTCCAGGGTTGCTATTCCTCAGGCTTGTGAGCAACACACAGGCAAGGAACACCTTTCCCATCCTGCATGTCACTGCTTCAGAATTTCTCTAATTGCTTTCTCCATTTTACAGAGCAAAGCTGTGAAGGCACAGAGCAAGCATGCTGCTGGGGAAGTGCCAGAAAGGGCTTAGAAACCAGGACTGATTATCCTGTCACTTGCTCACACAAAACTCCTCCTCACTTCAATTATAATCATGCACAGGCAGCAGCCAGGATAATTGGGCCTCAGCTCCTGCCCTGCTGTCTTGGGGTCAGCTTGTTAGAACATCCCTTTCAGGACACAAAAAGGTCTTTGGGAAGACAGACACTGGTCAGCTTCTTATCAGCAATCACATTCCAATCAATCCAAATGAATATTATGAAACGTAAATGGTGCAGCATCCAACAAGGACTCAGAAATGCAGGATAAACATGCATTTTTCAAAGCCACTCAGCTTGTTCAGTCTCATCCTTGTTGTATTTCCCCTGGCAGCTTTGGTTTCACACCACATGAGGTCAGTCTCTCACTGCTCCACAGGGAAGTAAAGCTTTTTTTCTCATCTTTTTTCTTCTGCCCACACAATTTAGTTTTATCTCACAGCATCATTTATATGTCTCAAATGCAGTAGAAGAAAGAGGATGGCAAACAGAGGGAACGACCCATGTGGACCCCTTGCAGTTAAACTGGGTTTGAGGGGAATGAAAAAGACATGGATGCATTTCTTCAACACATCATCACAGCCAACAGAAGGGAGTCATTAGGAACAGGGGAGAGGGGATGAGTTCTTGGTACAGGCAAGAGCTAATTTTCCTTGAGTTCTGTCAGTGTACGACGTGCTTGAAGCTCGTGCAAACCACCACGGGCACTCGTAGCAGGCTTTGAGTGAACACATGTGAGATTTACACACAGGAGCAAGCTCTTTACAAAGCCAGGACAACAGGGAGCACCTCAATGCAAATCAGACTCAGGCCCAGTACAATCCAGGGGCTTGGCTGGTGCTAACGAGGCTGCTGTGCATGACAAGAGCTGCTTCAGATGGAAAGCTGGAGAGGTTTTCAGTCACAGAAGTATTTCCAGGAGGTATATTCTCTTAAAAAAAAAAAATGAGCAGCACTGTTGAATATTTTCAAGTGAGAGCTCAAGGTCAGGCTGGCAAAACTAAGCTGGTTCAGACCTTGCACTGTTTGTTAATCAGACTCCAGTTACAGCGAGCAAGTTGTCATCTGTTGTAATGTTACTCACTAAGTGTCAGCCACTAGCTTAGCATTGTCAACGAGACCCAGAACCCTAAGCAGATTACTACCTTGTAGGCACAAACTATATTTAACTGTGCTAATATTGCTGTATTTTAAAGCTCCAGCAATCCGCTGACAGAGTGTGCCAGCAGCATGGAAATGAGAAACAGGGCAGGGGGCAAGGGAGGCTGGCAGGGCAGGGAGGCTGGCTAGCTACTACGTAGGGGCAATCTGCACAGTCACCAACAGAAGCTCATTTTGAGGTGGCAGACAGACTTCTTACAGGTTTTTTCCATTTCTTACGGCTTTCCATGCAAGATTTCTTCTGCTGAGGGAACATACTCACCTTTGTGTTTCCCAAATTGAGAGCATCCTCCCACTCTTTCAATGCCTCCTACCCCACTGCAACCAACACCATAGCAAAGAGAGAAGCAATGGACAAAAGACAGGGAGGAAGAAACTCCTTTAACTGTCCTTCCAAAAACGGAAATTTACAGCCTGGGAGCGAAGGTAAGGTCTAAATTAACTATCACCTCTGTGTAGTCTCAAGAGGTTTGTATCTGGAAAGAAAACTTTGATCATTTCATTTATTCCCTGAATATTGCAGGCTATTAAAAGTGCCTGGGTGAAATATAAAGACACTAAACTAAAGCTATTTTATGCCCTGACAAAGATGGAGAGATTGAGGACAATTCTGCCACCTTCACACCAGCTACTCATTTATATCCCCTATATTTCCTTCTAATTTCCACCCAGCTGTTTGTAGGGCCATGCATTAAGTGGTGGCACCATTCACATTATGCTGTAACAGCAAGGAAACGTGTAATGCCACTTCAGAAAATCCTAGAAAGTGAAGTATTGAGAATTTAACACAAAAATATAGAAGAAAAAAAAATCCTGAGATTTCTGCCAGTCTGATGGAAAAGAAAATTCCTTCTAGATGCCACTTACAGTGATCAGCATTTCAAATGAGACAGGCTGTAATGAAGGTACCAGTTGGTTTTCCCCTCTGGAGACCATGCTGCGTGCTTCAGAGCAATCAACCCCCGTAACTTTTCTTTTAGAGCCACTTAGGCTGCATTTCACTCTCAGCCAGTCACCACTTCTGCTGTCTCCCTGCTTACTCCTGAGCTCTGTGCTGCTCCAAAACCCTGTGAGCAGGGAAGAACCTTCCCATTCCCTGCAGGCAATGACCCCATGCCTTGGCATACCAAGCCTGGATTTTGTACCAAGTTCTATCAGTTGTCTCATTAGCCAGAGGGAATCCTGACCAGCATTTCTCTGATGCATGTAGTAAAATTGTCCAGAGAACACAAGGAAAATCTGTGTGAAACTCAGGCTGGAAAGCACCTGTAAGGATCACTGAACAACTTAATTTCTATTAGCACAGAAACAAAATACTATGCTTTAGAAAAAGAAGAGAGAGACTTGGTGAGGAGAACTTGGTGCCAAGCCCTGAGCCAGCTGCCAGTTTGCTGTGGAGTCTTTGTAAAGGTATTATGTCCCAAAACAATTCCCTGTCTGTGATGCAGCACAGGATGGACAGTAATTGCTTGCTTTTGCAATGTGTTTAAGTCCTCTAATAAAATTCTATCTAAATGCAAAATAATTCTATCACCACAGACCAGAGGGATATGATAGAAGCTCATTACAAAGGAGATCCAAGTCAGTGAAGCATCTCGCAGCACACACAGCACTGCGACCAGAGTTACAGTAAGGCACTGCCTGCCCAAGGAGGCAGGAAGGTGAAGTTTGTATTTGATGTCCACAGGCATATTGCAAATGAAAGAAAAGAGGCAAGAATGATGAAGGTTCGTCTCAGACTGTACTGGTGTGCTAAAAGTTAAATGTTGCTAACTCTCAAAAGCTGCAGGCATGCGGCGCTGCCACCATGCAGTGTGCAGGAGTTCCACCAGATGTCTCCAAGGTATTGCTGGACAGAAACTTACCTCTGCACTCACTCCAAATTGAGCGCAAGCTGGGCTAAACAGTAAAGAGAGGAAGGCTGGAAATAAATATTTATGTCTTTAGATATGGATGTCTTAGGACTGTCCCTAAACTGCTGTCAGTTCCATGTTGTTATCTAAAGAAACAGCAATTGTTTGGGCTAACATTTCAGACCAATGAGTTTAAAAAAAAAAAAAAGAAAGAAAATGCTCACACCAGTTTGCAGCTTGTGGCTTTCACTTTTAAGGACACCAGATTATGTCTAGACTCCTGCATCTTTAAAGAAATCTAAGGTTGTAACCGGAATGAGTGACTTTTGCAATGGTTTGTGCAGTTGGTTTTTAAGCTCAGAAAGATTTTGCAGGCCCAGGCTAGGGCCAGTTCTGCTCTCAGCGCTTTGGTGATAGCAGGCACCAAGCCACTGGGGATTTCTCCCCCTCACTCCTTGAAACCCTCACCCAGGTCCTGCCAGCCACAGCCAGCACAAGCCATGCTCAGAACAGACAAAACCAGTGCCAGGGAAGAATTTCAAGGGCGCAAGGAAAACGTGACACTGCTCATTCTCAGATCCACATACCACTGGGTTACGCTCTTCTGAAAAACTGCTACAGAACCCTTCTCATGTCTCGGGGCTTCAAAGCAGTACTTGATGTACCTGACACACACAGAGCAAACTTTGCCTTGCAGTCACCTCTGTATGTGAGCAACTGCACACCCATGCACCACATTTAACATAAGAGGCCAAACTCATCTGTTCAAAGTAGATTATCTCTGAAAAATGAGAGACTCCAGAGTCTGTAAGATCCAGGGCAGAGGACGCATTATTTACCAGGGAGCGGAGAATACTATCCTGGAATCAACATGTGGAGTATTTTTGGCTTACACAGAAGCCAAATCCATCTCTTCCAGGTTCTCAACATATTTTACACAGCATTATAGATTGAAATATAGGAGAGTGACCCTCTGTTCACAGCAGACAGGATGGATCAGACAGAAATCTGTTACAACTCATCTTCTCCAAAGATCCTTCCATCTAGTTCTCTCTTCAGAGTGACTGACAGCTTCACATTACCAACATGACACAGGTATTCATTTAGCATGCAGGATGAGCTGCCACTGAGCTTGCATCAACAACCAGACCACCAGAAAAGGGGACACTACCTGGCAACAAGGCACATGAACAGTACTTTTAATAGACAATTCCTCTAAAGAAAAACCCAAACCAAACCCATGAACAACGACAACCAAAATCCAAACCACAACAATGTATGAAAAGTAAGATCTGTTACATCAGAAGGCCACCTACTAGGCAGCGCACAAGAAAAATAATTTCTAGCACCTCTGCAAAAGCCCTCTTCAGTTTTTATTGCAGTTTGCTTTCACTTGGGTCACTTAATTTGAAGATCTGTACAATACCTGTCCAGTATAGGCGAAGTCCAGGGCTTGTTTTAAACCAAGGCTTGTGACACCATGCAAATTCACTTCATCAGCTTCACTTTCAACCATGCAGAGACTGAACATTGCCTATGGAAAGAAATATTATTCACCATTAAAAATAATGGCTGGTGAAATCCAGGAAGAAAAGGATTGGGTTGTCCATCACCACTAACTTCATTTTCCCTTGGACAAGAATAGCAGCAAACTTGAGTTATGATGAGATCTAGAGCAAGCTTTCAATGCTACCACCACAGCAACCAACCTTGCAGCTGAGTCCTTCTGCCAATAAGGAAGCAGAAAAACTTATTCTGGAAAAATTGAAACACAGCTCTTTGATCCACACAAACACTTCTGAACTAAGTATTAATTCAGGTGGAACCAATGGGATCAGTCACACAATGATGTCTTAATAACCAAGATAAAAGAACTGAACTCTGGAAAAGCAAATCTACACAAGCACCACTAGACACAATACTCATGTAGAGCACCCTCAGAAATGAGGGCCTATAAGCCACATGAGTGAGAAGGGTCAGGTCACACAGCGTCTTTTGTCAGCAATCCTTCCCAAATCAGCATCTCAGATTGGAGTGTGAGCAATACAGCACTCGAGTTATTGCCCCTTCTATAACAAAGAACAGTCAGTGGTGAGGACACCTCTCTGTTCTTTTGGTGCCTTTAAATGTCCAGGTCCTGTTCTGCCATCAGGTTGGTCACTGAGCCCACAGCCTGTTTCAACCCTGCTGCTTTAGTCATTCCTCCAGAAAAGGAAACACAATTCACTTGCTCTTCTGTGGCAACTGCTCCAAAATTCCTGTTGCAACATTCTGTCACAAATTCACGTTTCTGGAATTCCAGCTGATCTCAGGGATGTTTAAGACCTAGCAGCAGGCAGCAAGCACAATGATGGAGTTCTGGGGTGCTTTAGAACTACCTCCATTGAACACTGCATTGACATTCATGGGGTTGCAGCAAGGCCAAGCTTGTTCTGCGCAGCATAATACACATCTCTTAGTCCACCTCCCACTCAGCTTACCCTGGCCCCTCTCATCCTGGAGTAACTGCAGCTTTTGCAGCTGCTTCTCTAGAGCCTGCCTTAACCTTCAGCTGCTCTTGTGGGGCAGGGAGTGAAGGGTCATTCTTGTAGCTCCTCTCATTGCACACCCTTGAAAGGATGAACACCAGGGCGTCCAGATGAGCTAAGACCAAATTAAGCTTTATGCACACAAGACTTCTCATCTCCAAGTCAGCAAAGAGCTGTGTGTTAAAAACTCACTCCTACTTTTCCTACTAATTAGCAATTATATTGTAATTATCAACTCTATTATTGTAATTATCAATCATGTTGTAAGCACTCTGGACAAAAAATCCTCACCAGTCTAAGCATGAATTAAATCCCACTGATGCCATCCTGCCCAGCCCCTTATGACTGGGGCCAAGCTCCAGAGGAAATCAACTCAAATGCACCAACCACCCTGTCTGGGAGTCACACCAACTATTTAACTAACTTTTTTCCATCCAGTTCAGAAATATGTCTGAAGAAAGCAGGTCCCTTTACTAACTGCTGTGTGCCGCTCAAGCTCACTTCCACAGTGTATGCTCTGACTTCTGCACTCATCTGTTCCACAACTCTCTCTTTACAGGGAAGTGATCATACAGCTCACCTTCCCAACCAGGAAAGCTATGAAGGCAGTAAACTGAAGCCCGTGAGAAATCTTACTGGTGTGGAACAGGTCAGTTCTGCATTCCTTCAGCTTTGAGCCCCTCCATACCAGCTGCACCAGATGTGATTAAGAGGCTCATTAGCTGATTCTTCTGAAAAAGTTCTTAATACCCAGAGAATATCAGCCTGCAGCAATGCATCTGCTCAATGAAATCTGCCTCAATATTGGGGTTTAAGCATTTTCCACAGAGCTAAAATGAATCCTGTAAAATGCAAAAGTCATGAAAGGCACCTAGGAATGATAATTCATAGATGAAGGAAATATATAATTAAAGAAATGAGAAGAAAGGAAGGAAAAACTGAGGAGCAGAACAGGCTCACATATTGTTGTTAGCAGAGCAAATTCCACTGGTGTTTCCTTTCATGCATCAGCGTCAGACACGATGACACAGCCCCTGGAGCTTCCACACCAGTGAGAGATGTAAGGCACTTGTTGCCTTGCACTGCCAATACAAGAAGATTTCACTTCCCTGCATCTTTAGAATTGAGCAATTAAAATTGAAGAGCTACCCTGCTGTTTAGAAGAGCTAAGGTTGTGATATTTTTTCCTGTTTGTATGCTCCACGTTTTTTTGTGAGTAACTTGGCAAGATCAAAGCAATTTTCTTGGTTGTGACAAGATCCAGGATCTTCAGTCCCAGACAAAATTACAAACAATAAAAGCATTTGTTGCTAACAACTGAAATTCCTGGCTGAACCTGCATCAAACCTAATTCATTTTTTGATAGTTAGAATTTGATAGTCAGTGTGATGTGTCTTCCCAAATTTCTGCTTAGATTCACAAACACAATATAAGACGGAAAAGGACAGAAGATAGCATACTGCTCCCAATGAATTGCTGCATCACCACTACAGTCATGTGTCGGTGTGAGCCGAAATTCCCCCCCACCAACAATAACCAGGCTAGCCCAGTCTGGAAGCAAATGAAAAGCTGTATTTACAAGCAGAGTCTAAAATCTACAATGAAATGCAATGAATATGTACAAATATACAAAATTCACAACATTCATAAATATATACAATCAACAGAAAAAGCACAATCGATCTCCCTTTGCTTCCCCCCAAGGGGACCCTCCCAAAGGGGCCTCCCTCTCCCAGGAGCTTCCCCCCCAGACCCCCCTGGACAGAGAAGCAGAGTTAGTTAAGCAGAAAGTTGTTAACTTAGCTGCCAAGGTCAGTGTGTTATCTTCAGCCAGAAGAGAAGAAGAAACAGCAGCCAGACAGCCCAGCAACTGCCCCCACTGCCGAACGCAGAATGTGCAGAGTGCCTACTTTGTTTTGGGTAATAGTTCTTAAACATTTCTATCTATCCAATGGAAGTGTTTAGAACAATCGTTATTTTGCTTTCTTACACCCAATAGTGACTTATTTACATTCTTTCACTTTCTCTGTACTGAACTTTGCAAGGAAAAATTAAAAAGACAGTTTCAAACCATCACAGTCCACCCCTTCTAAACAATTCCATTGGCTGCTACTATCATTTATCTAATCTAAAATAATATCTACAACAATAGGTGAATAAAGACCATAGTCCATTCCGGCTATTTCAGATGTAGATGATTCAAAAGAGTCAAATCACAGGAAAAACAGCAAACAGCTTGTTTCCTCGCAGATGGAGCGAAGGAAGGAACAGGGACTCTCAGGTGACTCAGGGCTCTCAGGGTTCGTGCACCGTAGATCTCATGAACTCTCCTCTTGGGCGCGATGCTGTATCTGCGCAACACTCTGAATTTAACCTCTCTCAGCCAAAGTTAGATTTCTTTGTGGAATACACTGAATTTCACCATTTTCTTGCATCACCCAATAGGTGTGACCAGGACCTTCAGCAGAAACCACCCCTCGGACAGGTTTGGCCTCTCCTGAAGGAGAAAATACCCAAACAGTTTTGCCTAACAGATTCTTTTCTCTGATAACAGGAACTCTATCACCTTCTTCCTTTCGCAACAAATCTGATTGGGCAGGTCCAGCTCGATTCACTGAACCTCTACTATTCACCAACCAGGTTGCTTGTGCTAAATGTTTCTCCCAGTTTTTCAAAGATCCACCCCCCATGGCTTTGAGAGTGGTTTTCAGCAAACCATTGTAGCGTTCGATCTTCCCTGCAGCTGGTGCATAGTAGGGAATGTGGAATATCCACTCGATGCCGTGCTCTTTGGCCCAGTTTTTTACAAGATTGTTCTTGAAATGAGTTCCATTGTCTGACTCAATCCTCTCTGGAGTTCCGTGTCTCCACAGGATTTGTCTCTCCAGTCCAAGAATGGTGTTACGTGCAGTTGCATGAGGAACTGGATAAGTTTCCAGCCATCCAGTGCTTGCCTCTACCATAGTCAGCACATACTGCTTACCAGATCGAGAACGAGGTAGAGTGATGTAGTCAATCTGCCAGGCTTCACCATACTTGTACTTGGACCATCGGTCACCGTACCACAAGGGCTTGATCCGCTTTGCCTGCTTAATAGCAGCACAAATGTCACAGTCATGGATGACTTGTGTGATAGCATCCATGGAAATGTCAATGGATCTGTCACGAGCCCATCGGTAGGTTGCATCTCTGCCTTGATGTCCTGACGAGTCATGGGCCCACCGAGCTAAGAACAGCTCACCTCGGTGTTTCCAGTCAAGATCAGGATCAGGATCAGAGTTTGTGTCCACCTGGGAAACTCTTGCAGCTAGATCTGCCTGATGGTTGTGTTGTTGTTCCTCAGTAGCTTTGCTCTTAGGAATGTGAGCATCGATGTGTCTCACTTTCACTGGGATTCTCTCAATGCGAGCAGCAATGTCTTGCCACAGATCTGCAGCCCAGATTGGCTTTCCTTTCCTCTGCCAGCCATTCTTCTTCCAGTCTTTCAGCCAACCCCACAAGGCATTGGCTACCATCCACGAGTCGGTGTAGAGATAAAGCTTTGGCCATCTCTCACGTTCAGCTATGTTAAGAGCTAGCTGGACAGCTTTTACCTCTGCAAATTGACTGGATTCTCCTTCTCCATCTCTCGCTTCTGCAACTCTGCGCGTTGGACTCCACACTGCAGATTTCCATCTCCGCTTGTTCCCAACAAGACGACAGGAACCGTCTGTGAACAAAGCATATCTCTTTTCATCATCAGACAGATCACTGTAAGGAGGAGCTTCCTCAGCACGAGTTACTCTCTCCTCTGGAGGTTTAGCACAGCTTGTGCCTTCTGGCCAGTTTGTGATCACCTCCACCAAACCAGGCCTTTCGAGATTTCCCATTCGAGCTCGCTGTGTTATCAGAGCCATCCACTTAGACCAGGTAGCATCTGTTGCATGATGTGGTGAAGAACCTTTGCCTTTGAACATCCAATTCAGAACTGGCAATCTAGGAGCTAGAAGAAGTTGTGACTCAGTTCCGATCACTTCAGAAGCAGCTTTCACTCCTTCATAAGCAGCTAAAATCTCTTTCTCTGTTGGAGTGTAGTTTGCCTCTGAGCCTCTGTAGCCACGACCCCAGAAACCAAGAGGACGTCCTCGTGTCTCCCCTGGAGCTCTTTGCCATAAGCACCAGGTTGGACCATTGTCACTCGCGGCCGTGTACAGAATGTTCTTAATGTCTGGACCAGTTCGGACAGGTCCCAGACCCATCGCTTGGACTACCTCTCGCTTGATCTGGTCAAAGGCTGCTTGTTGCTCAGGACCCCATTGGAAACTGTTTCTCTTTCGAGTCACATCATATAGAGGTTTCACAATCTGACTGTATCCAGGAATGTGCAGTCTCCAAAATCCCACTATGCCTAAGAAACGCAGAGTTTCTTTCTTGTTGATGGGATTTGCCATGGTGGAGACTCTGTTTATCACATCCATTGGGATGTGACGGCGACCATCTTGCCACCGCACTCCCAGAAACTGGATTTCTCTGGCAGGTCCTTTCACCTTGTCTCGCTTGATAGCGAAACCAGCTTGCAAGAGAATGTCAAGGATTTTGTTACCTTTCTCGAAGACTTCTTCAGCAGTCTCACCCCAGACGATGATGTCATCGATGAACTGAATGTGTTCTGGAGCTCCACCTTTCTCCAAAGCATCATGGATCACTGCATGGCAGATGGTTGAACTGTGAATCCACCCCTGGGGCAAACGATTGAATGTGTACTGAATGCCTCTCCAGGTGAAAGCAAACTGAGGCCTGCATTCCTCTGCTATGGGAATAGAGAAGAAAGCATTAGCAATGTCTATGGTAGCATACCATTTGGCCTGCTTGGATTCCAGCTCATATTGGAGTTCCATCATGTCTGGTACAGCTGCACTCATGGGTGGAGTTACTTCATTCAAGGCACGGAAATCAACTGTCAGACGCCACTCTCCATTCTGCTTTCTCACAGGCCAGATTGGACTGTTGAAAGGTGAATGAGTTTTGCTGATGACTTTCTGACTCTCCAACTGACGAATCAAGTTTTGAATGGGCACCAAAGAGTCACGGTTGGTTCTGTATTGTCTGTGATGCACAGTTTGAGAAGCAACCGGCAGCTTTACATCCTCTATCTCATGTTGTCCCACAACTGCAGATTCATCTGAAAGCTCAGGTCTAATGGACAACTTCAATTTTCCTCCATCAATTTCTACAGTCGCTATTCCAAAAGCCCATTTGTAACCCTTAGGGTCTTTAAAACGCCCTTCTCTCAGAAAGTCAATTCCCAAAATACAAGGTGCATTAGGACCTGTTACAATAGTATGTTTCTTCCACTGCTTCCCAGTTAAACTTATATCAACCTCTATCTTAAAAAACTCTTGAGATGCACCAGTGACTCCCTGAATAGTTATAGATTCTCCCCCTTGATAATTTGATGGTATACTGAGCTCCTGTGTCAACCAAGGCCCTGTACTTCTGAAATTTTGAAGTGCCAGGCCACTGGATGTATACATCCCAATAGATTCTGTTATCTCCATTATCCCTTACCTCCCCCTGGCGGAAGGCAGGGCACCCCTAATGGTGGGGATTACATCCACATGTACAGCTGGCACAACGTCCAGCACCAGAATTAGGATCACTGTTGGAGCTATCAGAGTTGTTCTGGGAAACTGAGGAAGTGACAGCTGCCCTCCTGGTATTGCTACCTCGGGATCTGCCCCTCTGCAGCTCCCGTAACCTCTTGAAAAGATCAGAAGTTGGTTGACCATCCCATCTGTTCATGTTCTCACCAAACTGATCACGCAGAGTTATCCAGATACTGCCACGTGATTGCCTCTGCTGTCTGTTTTGGTTTGACCTATTTTGGAATGGCCTCCTTGGAGCACGTCTGTTCCTAACAGCTGAAACTTGTATCCATCTGGAGGAAGAGGAATTAGAATCATCCCCCTTCATCAAGTTGGATATGGAGGTTTTAAGTTCCTCCTTCAGCTCTTTCATGCAATTCTTCATTTCTCCAGACAAAGTTTCAATGGCTGAAACCAAAGAAGTACGTGCAAGACTATCCTCCAACTGCCTCATTTGGTCAGTGAAATGGCCAACAGTAGGAGGCACTCCACCATAATTTCTTGCCACAATCCTGCTTGCCAGAATAGTAGCATAATTAGGAGGAGCAAGCTTAATGAGCTTTTTGGCAAGGCCTGTTCCAACAGGAATTTCATCAGGATTCAGAGTCTTATGATCTCCATACATTACTTCTCTCACAGCAAACTCTCTCAGACGCTTGATTCCCTCAGCTATTGTGGTCCAAGGCTTAGGGTTCCATGGTAAATCATCTCTGCTGGGGTACCTCAGCGAGACTGCCAGTAGGAGGCGTGCCCACAGAGAAACTTTACCAATGCACTTGCCTAGGTGCCTGTCTATGCCTGTATCCTTTGAGAGCATCCCCAACTGAGAGGCCGACTTGTCACCTACCACCAATGCTGGGGCTCCCATATCAAAACACCTGGCTAGCCAAGACAGGACTGGCTCATTATCTCCTCTGATGTAATCCTTCCTCACATGTCTAATTTCCTGTCTGGGTGCATTAGCTGACTGTATGTCATCCTCATCATCATCATCATCATCATCATCCTGAGGTCGCTGTCCCCATAATCCTATTTTAATCCTCCGTTGAATTTCTTTGAGTTCAGAGGCACTACCAGCAGTTGCTAATCTACTAGGGTCTACATCCTGACCTACATCTCCATCATCCATGTGGGGTCTCAAGAGGTCTACCAGAGTTTTAAGGCTAACCCTCTCTTCCTCATCAGAAGGATCTTTCTTAAGAGAGGGACCCTGAGTAGAAGGACCCTCATCTCCATCTGCACCATCTCCTGCAGCATCTGCATCTCCTCCTGCAGCTCCTTTGCGCTTTCTGGTGATAGTGGCAACCAAATTTACTGGCTTGGTTTTCACATTCACAGCAGAGTTGGAAGAGCAAGTAGCCTTATGTCTTTCTTGATACAGTGCTATCAGTAGCCATATGATTATTCCAAGAAGCAACAAAATTAAGATTAAGGCTAGTACAAGATATCTAAGGTACCACTGTTTCCAAAGACCCTCTGTAGTTGTAAGAGGAGTAACAAACTCATATGTGTCTGCTAGCAGATCCATAGTTGAGTTATCATAGCTTCTTAGCCCAATAAGACCATAACAGAATTCACCAACATTCAGTAACTTATTCTTAACCCAAAGAAACGACTTATATGCCACATATCTCACAATCTTGTCTATCATGCAGGAAACAGCCCATCTGTAAACAATCACACTGATAACAGAGGAAATAAAATTACTCAAAATCCAAAACAGCTTCATTTTGCTTCCTAATCTGAGCAGAAATAAATCACAAGCAATCGAGCCCCGAGTTGGAGCGCCAAAAATAAAAAGTGTGTCGGTGTGAGCCGAAATTCCCCCCCACCAACAATAACCAGGCTAGCCCAGTCTGGAAGCAAATGAAAAGCTGTATTTACAAGCAGAGTCTAAAATCTACAATGAAATGCAATGAATATGTACAAATATACAAAATTCACAACATTCATAAATATATACAATCAACAGAAAAAGCACAATCGATCTCCCTTTGCTTCCCCCCAAGGGGACCCTCCCAAAGGGGCCTCCCTCTCCCAGGAGCTTCCCCCCCAGACCCCCCTGGACAGAGAAGCAGAGTTAGTTAAGCAGAAAGTTGTTAACTTAGCTGCCAAGGTCAGTGTGTTATCTTCAGCCAGAAGAGAAGAAGAAACAGCAGCCAGACAGCCCAGCAACTGCCCCCACTGCCGAACGCAGAATGTGCAGAGTGCCTACTTTGTTTTGGGTAATAGTTCTTAAACATTTCTATCTATCCAATGGAAGTGTTTAGAACAATCGTTATTTTGCTTTCTTACACCCAATAGTGACTTATTTACATTCTTTCACTTTCTCTGTTCTGAACTTTGCAAGGAAAAATTAAAAAGACAGTTTCAAACCATCACAGTCCACCCCTTCTAAACAATTCCATTGGCTGCTACTATCATTTATCTAATCTAAAATAATATCTACAACAATAGGTGAATAAAGACCATAGTCCATTCCGGCTATTTCAGATGTAGATGATTCAAAAGAGTCAAATCACAGGAAAAACAGCAAACAGCTTGTTTCCTCGCAGATGGAGCGAAGGAAGGAACAGGGACTCTCAGGTGACTCAGGGCTCTCAGGGTTCGTGCACCGTAGATCTCATGAACTCTCCTCTTGGGCGCGATGCTGTATCTGCGCAACACTCTGAATTTAACCTCTCTCAGCCAAAGTTAGATTTCTTTGTGGAATACACTGAATTTCACCATTTTCTTGCATCACCCAATAGGTGTGACCAGGACCTTCAGCAGAAACCACCCCTCGGACAGGTTTGGCCTCTCCTGAAGGAGAAAATACCCAAACAGTTTTGCCTAACAGATTCTTTTCTCTGATAACAGGAACTCTATCACCTTCTTCCTTTCGCAGCAAATCTGATTGGGCAGGTCCACCTCGATTCACTGAACCTCTACTATTCACCAACCAGGTTGCTTGTGCTAAATGTTTCTCCCAGTTTTTCAAAGATCCACCCCCCATGGCTTTGAGAGTGGTTTTCAGCAAACCATTGTAGCGTTCGATCTTCCCTGCAGCTGGTGCATAGTAGGGAATGTGGAATATCCACTCGATGCCGTGCTCTTTGGCCCAGTTTTTTACAAGATTGTTCTTGAAATGAGTTCCATTGTCTGACTCAATCCTCTCTGGAGTTCCGTGTCTCCACAGGATTTGTCTCTCCAGTCCAAGAATGGTGTTACGTGCAGTTGCATGAGGAACTGGATAAGTTTCCAGCCATCCAGTGCTTGCCTCTACCATAGTCAGCACATACTGCTTACCAGATCGAGAACGAGGTAGAGTGATGTAGTCAATCTGCCAGGCTTCACCATACTTGTACTTGGACCATCGGTCACCATACCATAAGGGCTTGATCCGCTTTGCCTGCTTAATAGCAGCACAAATGTCACAGTCATGGATGACTTGTGTGATAGCATCCATGGAAATGTCAATGGATCTGTCACGAGCCCATCGGTAGGTTGCATCTCTGCCTTGATGTCCTGACGAGTCATGGGCCCACCGAGCTAAGAACAGCTCACCTCGGTGTTTCCAGTCAAGATCAGGATCAGGATCAGAGTTTGTGTCCACCTGGGAAACTCTTGCAGCTAGATCTGCCTGATGGTTGTGTTGTTGTTCCTCAGTAGCTTTGCTCTTAGGAATGTGAGCATCGATGTGTCTCACTTTCACTGGGATTCTCTCAATGCGAGCAGCAATGTCTTGCCACAGATCTGCAGCCCAGATTGGCTTTCCTTTCCTCTGCCAGCCATTCTTCTTCCAGTCTTTCAGCCAACCCCACAAGGCATTGGCTACCATCCACGAGTCGGTGTAGAGATAAAGCTTTGGCCATCTCTCACGTTCAGCTATGTTAAGAGCTAGCTGGACAGCTTTTACCTCTGCAAATTGACTGGATTCTCCTTCTCCATCTCTCGCTTCTGCAACTCTGCGCGTTGGACTCCACACTGCAGATTTCCATCTCCGCTTGTTCCCAACAAGACGACAGGAACCGTCTGTGAACAAAGCATATCTCTTTTCATCATCAGACAGATCACTGTAAGGAGGAGCTTCCTCAGCACGAGTTACTCTCTCCTCTGGAGGTTTAGCACAGCTTGTGCCTTCTGGCCAGTTTGTGATCACCTCCACCAAACCAGGCCTTTCGAGATTTCCCATTCGAGCTCGCTGTGTTATCAGAGCCATCCACTTAGACCAGGTAGCATCTGTTGCATGATGTGGTGAAGAACCTTTGCCTTTGAACATCCAACTCAGAACTGGCAATCTAGGAGCTAGAAGAAGTTGTGACTCAGTTCCGATCACTTCAGAAGCAGCTTTCACTCCTTCATAAGCAGCTAAAATCTCTTTCTCTGTTGGAGTGTAGTTTGCCTCTGAGCCTCTGTAGCCACGACCCCAGAAACCAAGAGGACGTCCTCGTGTCTCCCCTGGAGCTCTTTGCCATAAGCACCAGGTTGGACCATTGTCACTCGCGGCCGTGTACAGAATGTTCTTAATGTCTGGACCAGTTCGGACAGGTCCCAGACCCATCGCTTGGACTACTTCTCGCTTGATCTGGTCAAAGGCTGCTTGTTGCTCAGGACCCCATTGGAAACTGTTTCTCTTTCGAGTCACATCATATAGAGGTTTCACAATCTGACTGTATCCAGGAATGTGCAGTCTCCAAAATCCCACTATGCCTAAGAAACGCAGAGTTTCTTTCTTGTTGATGGGATTTGCCATGGTGGAGACTCTGTTTATCACATCCATTGGGATGTGACGGCGACCATCTTGCCACCGCACTCCCAGAAACTGGATTTCTCTGGCAGGTCCTTTCACCTTGTCTCGCTTGATAGCGAAACCAGCTTGCAAGAGAATGTCAAGGATTTTGTTACCTTTCTCGAAGACTTCTTCAGCAGTCTCACCCCAGACGATGATGTCATCGATGAACTGAATGTGTTCTGGAGCTCCACCTTTCTCCAAAGCATCATGGATCACTGCATAGCAGATGGTTGAACTGTGAATCCACCCCTGGGGCAAACGATTGAATGTGTACTGAATGCCTCTCCAGGTGAAAGCAAACTGAGGCCTGCATTCCTCTGCTATGGGAATAGAGAAGAAAGCATTAGCAATGTCTATGGTAGCATACCATTTGGCCTGCTTGGATTCCAGCTCATATTGGAGTTCCATCATGTCTGGTACAGCTGCACTCATGGGTGGAGTTACTTCATTCAAGGCACGGAAATCAACTGTCAGACGCCACTCTCCATTCTGCTTTCTCACAGGCCAGATTGGACTGTTGAAAGGTGAATGAGTTTTGCTGATGACTTTCTGACTCTCCAACTGACGAATCAAGTTTTGAATGGGCACCAAAGAGTCACGGTTGGTTCTGTATTGTCTGTGATGCACAGTTTGAGAAGCAACCGGCAGCTTTACATCCTCTATCTCATGTTGTCCCACAACTGCAGATTCATCTGAAAGCTCAGGTCTAATGGACAACTTCAATTTTCCTCCATCAATTTCTACAGTCGCTATTCCAAAAGCCCATTTGTAACCCTTAGGGTCTTTAAAACGCCCTTCTCTCAGAAAGTCAATTCCCAAAATACAAGGTGCATTAGGACCTGTTACAATAGTATGTTTCTTCCACTGCTTCCCAGTTAAACTTATATCAACCTCTATCTTAAAAAACTCTTGAGATGCACCAGTGACTCCCTGAATAGTTATAGATTCTCCCCCTTGATAATTTGATGGTATACTGAGCTCCTGTGTCAACCAAGGCCCTGTACTTCTGAAATTTTGAAGTGCCAGGCCACTGGATGTATACATCCCAATAGATTCTGTTATCTCCATTATCCCTTACCTCCCCCTGGCGGAAGGCAGGGCACCCCTAATGGTGGGGATTACATCCACATGTACAGCTGGCACAACGTCCAGCACCAGAATTAGGATCACTGTTGGAGCTATCAGAGTTGTTCTGGGAAACTGAGGAAGTGACAGCTACCCTCCTGGTATTGCTACCTCGGGATCTGCCCCTCTGCAGCTCCCGTAACCTCTTGAAAAGATCAGAAGTTGGTTGACCATCCCATCTGTTCATGTTCTCACCAAACTGATCACGCAGAGTTATCCAGATACTGCCACGTGATTGCCTCTGCTGTCTGTTTTGGTTTGACCTATTTTGGAATGGCCTCCTTGGAGCACGTCTGTTCCTAACAGCTGAAACTTGTATCCATCTGGAGGAAGAGGAATTAGAATCATCCCCCTTCATCAAGTTGGATATGGAGGTTTTAAGTTCCTCCTTCAGCTCTTTCATGCAATTCTTCATTTCTCCAGACAAAGTTTCAATGGCTGAAACCAAAGAAGTACGTGCAAGACTATCCTCCAACTGCCTCATTTGGTCAGTGAAATGGCCAACAGTAGGAGGCACTCCACCATAATTTCTTGCCACAATCCTGCTTGCCAGAATAGTAGCATAATTAGGAGGAGCAAGCTTAATGAGCTTTTTGGCAAGGCCTGTTCCAACAGGAATTTCATCAGGATTCAGAGTCTTATGATCTCCATACATTACTTCTCTCACAGCAAACTCTCTCAGACGCTTGATTCCCTCAGCTATTGTGGTCCAAGGCTTAGGGTTCCATGGTAAATCATCTCTGCTGGGGTACCTCAGCGAGACTGCCAGTAGGAGGCGTGCCCACAGAGAAACTTTACCAATGCACTTGCCTAGGTGCCTGTCTATGCCTGTATCCTTTGAGAGCATCCCCAACTGAGAGGCCGACTTGTCACCTACCACCAATGCTGGGGCTCCCATATCAAAACACCTGGCTAGCCAAGACAGGACTGGCTCATTATCTCCTCTGATGTAATCCTTCCTCACATGTCTAATTTCCTGTCTGGGTGCATTAGCTGACTGTATGTCATCCTCATCATCATCATCATCATCATCATCCTGAGGTCGCTGTCCCCATAATCCTATTTTAATCCTCCGTTGAATTTCTTTGAGTTCAGAGGCACTACCAGCAGTTGCTAATCTACTAGGGTCTACATCCTGACCTACATCTCCATCATCCATGTGGGGTCTCAAGAGGTCTACCAGAGTTTTAAGGCTAACCCTCTCTTCCTCATCAGAAGGATCTTTCTTAAGAGAGGGACCCTGAGTAGAAGGACCCTCATCTCCATCTGCACCATCTCCTGCAGCATCTGCATCTCCTCCTGCAGCTCCTTTGCGCTTTCTGGTGATAGTGGCAACCAAATTTACTGGCTTGGTTTTCACATTCACAGCAGAGTTGGAAGAGCAAGTAGCCTTATGTCTTTCTTGATACAGTGCTATCAGTAGCCATATGATTATTCCAAGAAGCAACAAAATTAAGATTAAGGCTAGTACAAGATATCTAAGGTACCACTGTTTCCAAAGACCCTCTGTAGTTGTAAGAGGAGTAACAAACTCATATGTGTCTGCTAGCAGATCCATAGTTGAGTTATCATAGCTTCTTAGCCCAATAAGACCATAACAGAATTCACCAACATTCAGTAACTTATTCTTAACCCAAAGAAACGACTTATATGCCACATATCTCACAATCTTGTCTATCATGCAGGAAACAGCCCATCTGTAAACAATCACACTGATAACAGAGGAAATAAAATTACTCAAAATCCAAAACAGCTTCATTTTGCTTCCTAATCTGAGCAGAAATAAATCACAAGCAATCGAGCCCCGAGTTGGAGCGCCAAAAATAAAAAGTGTGTCGGTGTGAGCCGAAATTCCCCCCCCACCAACAATAACCAGGCTAGCCCAGTCTGGAAGCAAACGAAAAGCTGTATTTACAAGCAAAGTCTAAAATCTACAATGAAATGCAATGAATATGTACAAATATACAAAATTCACAACATTCATAAATATATATAATCAACAGAAAAAGCACAATCGATCTCCCTTTGCTTCCCCCCAAGGGGACCCTCCCAAAGGGGCCTCCCTCTCCCAGGAGCTTCCCCCCCAGACCCCCCTGGACAGAGAAGCAGAGTTAGTTAAGCAGAAAGTTGTTAACTTAGCTGCCAAGGTCAGTGTGTTATCTTCAGCCAGAAGAGAAGAAGAAACAGCAGCCAGACAGCCCAGCAACTGCCCCCACTGCCGAACGCAGAATGTGCAGAGTGCCTACTTTGTTTTGGGTAATAGTTCTTAAACATTTCTATCTATCCAATGGAAGTGTTTAGAACAATCGTTATTTTGCTTTCTTACACCCAATAGTGACTTATTTACATTCTTTCACTTTCTCTGTACTGAACTTTGCAAGGAAAAATTAAAAAGACAGTTTCAAACCATCACAAGTCAAAAGCAGGCTAAGCTGCACTGTAGACAAACATCATTCACAATTTTCATGTGCAAGCCTACACCAGAATAAAATAAATTAACAGTGAATGCTACAGCTACAGTAACCTCATTAGTTTCAATATTTCAAAATGACTGAGTCACCACAGGTGGTCCTGCACACCCAAATGATTGTTTCCCTGTGCCCTGTCAGGCCAGCAGCATGCAAAGCCTGCCGGACGCCCCTGCTCACAACAGGCACCCCGAGTTCACCCTGCCTTTCCAAGTACAAAGCAAGCACCAGAACTAAAGTTGTATTTTTTTCCAGCACCTCCAGTCAAGCACAGAACAGTAGGAGTCACACTTGCAAATTTTGGCTTAAATTGGTTTAATGCTTCCCAGTGAAGGCATCAGCCCATTGTTCATAGCCTTCGATGATTTTAGCAAATGATATCAAAAGCAAGCCCAAAATAAAACTGGCATAAATGTCAGCCAGCTCCTGAACTAGCACTTTAACTACCACATGTTTCTTTCAGGGAGGCATAGCTTCTTGTGATTTCTTTTTGCAGAAAGAACCACAATCAAAATGTTGACACCTCTAAGGGGCGGATTTTTTCAAAGTAGCTTCCTAGAGGGCCATGAGGACAAGTTCCCCATCTCAGCGCACACACACAGATGACCAGTTTTACAGCAAGGCTCCAAACAGAACTGGAGTAACAACCTTAGACGTGATAATTAGCTTCTTAAAAAGCCCTATATAATGTAAATGCCATTAGGCAGTGGCAGCCAAATATCCCAACCAATAGTAAACTACAACAACTTTCTTCTGTTCTGCAGAATAACTGCCAAACCACCCTTGTTACATCAGCAGCCTAATGCTGACCCTGGAAGCAGCCCATTTTATGAAGCTCTGCACTGGATACATGGCATATCTGGCCCATTTTATGAGGGCTGGAACCAGACACCCTCCTCTTCTTTTAAACCACCCCTATCTCCCACCACGACTGTAAATCCTGCTCTCCAGTAAGCTTACAGCCTAGTTTGACTGCAGAAGTGCCCTGAAGTGCCACAACAACCTTTATTGATGTATCCATCACTCTGCACAAACTGTTCATAGGCATTAGTTACACAAAGGCCAAAGAATAAAACCAGTTCATTGACCATTTTATTTTGGTTTTCCACATCCTTTTGCTGATAGAGCCTACAAAAGCAATTAAACCTACTCAAGGGGATAACTCAGAACAAGACACTGCATTGTCCCTCATCCAGCAGTGGCAGAATTGCAACCAATTCCTTTACACATGATAAGAACTGCAACAGAAAGACATTTGCTCTGACAACACAAGCTGCTCAAAAGGCTGAAACAAGCAAGCACTCTGCAATGCTGTGTGCATGGAAAACAGCTCTGCTGACAAGGAGGAAAGGCAGCACACAAACATCCTGAGAAGGAACTGTGCAAGAATCAATTGGGACAGTGTTAAGTACAAAGTCTGTATGCAGAGTAAGTAGCTGTCTGGCTCCTTTCAGAGAAGAAAGGGTCTTCTAAGAACTGAACATGCTCATTGTGGAAATAAATTAGAATGTGACTGACATTCTAAAACTGATTCTAGTTAGTTGATACTATTTTGTTCATCCAGATCGCAAGGAGAATCTGCATCTGTTTGAGGAAGAGCAAAGTCCTATGACTATGAACCCACTCAAAGGAAAAATAAGGCAGAAGAAAGGAGATGGAAAACCAGTGCATTTTGTACCAGGAAATCTTGGGGTTACGTAATCACCTGCCAGCACTGTAAATGCCTCCTAATGAAGTCATGCAGTAACATTTCATCTTGCTCCCAGAGGGAAAAAAGAAAAAAGAGAAAGAATCTTCTAACTGAAAATGACTGAGCTTGCCAGAACTGCCACACTGCACAAACTCACCAGCCCAGCTGCCTGCTCTCACTGCATCAGACCCACACCAACACCAAGCCCAGCATGCCACATGGAGAAGCTTGTCTGAAAAGCTGCTTGTGGTTTAAAATAGAGGTCATAAAAATATCTGTGGTTACTGCTCTTTACATGAGTCTTCTGGAGTACAGAGCAAACTACTGAATTCCTTAGCTTTTTTGGGAAGAAGAGGTCCTTCAGGAGATCCTGAACACAAAGCAAACCAAAACCCTCTACTTTTCAAGAGTCTAATCTTGCAGTTAGACTGCATTAAAAATCCAGTTATTCTGTACAATTCCCTAAGGGATTTTGTTCTTAAAGAAAACACCACCACGTGCTGGTGTACAGGTACAGCAAACTCCTAAATCAGGTGTCACGTTCAGGATTTAATTCCAAGGTTTGGGCACAACTGGAGTTGCAAGACTACCTATATCCACTAGGAAAAGGAAAGGCAGGCAGCCCAGCATGCTGGCCCTTCAGATCTTGCTGCAGCTCAGATGTCTAGCTTGTCTTGGAAAAGCAAATTAAGATTTTACTCCAGACTATAACCTCAAAACCTGGTAAGACAGCTTCTGTCTGACCTTGTTAAGTCTTCCACGTATAATGGCCCAGACACAGTCAGTTACCCTTCTAAAGCTTGAGCAAACTTCCCTTTGCAGGAAGAGAAAGAAAGAACAGTCATTTTGGAAAAAAATAAGAATGCTGCCCAACTGATCTAATCAAGCAAACATAACAATGTTAGAAGTAGCTCCATCTAAATTAAAGTAGACACAGAACACAGAGAAAACCATGAAAGGTCTCTGCAGAAAGCAAATATTCAGTGCCTTTACAAGCTGCTTTTCAGTGACAAAAGAGAGAGAGCAAACAAAGCTGGCTGCTCCTGACAGAGCCTGCGCAGAACACCATGTTTCTGGAGTAGTCTAGGAGATCACAAGAACTGCTTCACAGACCTCCAGACAGAGCTGAAGGCAGATGGGTGCATTAATCACATCTGAGTCATAGAAACCAGAAGCTGCAGTAGGTAAGTTCTTTGTGTCACACTGATGTTCAGTGTTGTCATCTCAGTTTTAGGCAACTCCAACATCTGATGTTCCCAGAGTCCCCTGACTGCAGTCCTGTGCTTACATCCCACACAAACTACTGAGAAGTTTGTTTCCTATGACAAAGACTTCGGGATTAGAAAATTTGCAAGGTTCATCCAACAATTCCTCCCAAGAAAATCCAGGGAAAACTAAGGTCAGAAATAAACCTACATACTATTAACAGCTACCTTTGAAGCATGTGGGTGTAGTCTTTATGACCAGCAGAGAAAGATCTGGCACCTCTAGATGGTCGTTCATCTCATTCTACATAAATCTTCTCTCCTCCTTCATCACCCTCTGGAAACACCCATTTCTGTTCACTGCCTGGGCAATAATCCTGAGTATTCTACAGGCTCCCATGTGCAGCTTGTTCAGTATGATAGCTATAGACATACCTGTCCCCTCCACATAGGGTCATTTTGAATCTTTATAATAAGAAAAGAGAAAGTAAAACCTTTGTGCTTACTCGGAAGTAGTCACTGCAGGCTGCCAGGACTGCCTTGTGAGCATGGAACTTCTGCTCCTCAGCAATCAGGGTGACATCACACAGAGTGCCATCGCTCCTCTGCTGGTTCAGGGCAGCCAGGACAGCATCGTTGTGGGAGCTGGATTGACACAGCCTCTGACCTGTCAGCATTTCATGAACACTGAGAGGAGATAGGGGAAAGATTTCATCCACAAAATGAAGGAGAAAAGCAGATTGCCAGAAACACACAACAGCTATGTCTAAAACGAGATTATTCGATAGTTCTTGACAAGCAAAAAGTAGTCACAAGCCCTGTCAGGCAGAAACCTTTCTCTGGTATAGACATCACAAGGAATCCTCAGCAGGACAAAGTTATGAAACCTGATTGCATACCTGGCTTTGAAACCCTCAGTTGCTCTGATTTTCATTTGCTGCACTGGAAGCCAGCTGAACCCACAGGATTAAATCAGGGTAATTTCAGAGTGAAGCCAGAAGAACAAAGGGCCTAGGTTAATGGGGCAGCAGAATACTTTTTAGCAGCTCAGACTAATGTGTTAGTGGAAAGGAGCATAGATGGATGGAACTAGTCCTACTACAAGAACAAAGAGCATGGTCTTAGGCAGCCTGTTTCAGTCTCACACTGTGTTACCAAATGCTTTCAGACCATTTCAGGTCATCCACATCTATGAAGTGCTGCAGGGTTTTTGTTTGTTGTGAGGGGCAGGATGTTTACAGCTCCCTTTTCTAGCGCAGAAGGGAGAGACAACAAAACTGTTCAAGCAAACAGAAACAAATGAAGTCTGCAAATCCTCTGGAACAAAACACCACTTTGGAATCTGTGAAACTACTCCAATTTATACTGATGAGAATCTAAGTCTCTAGAGAAGGCTTCCACAATCACAACTTCCAAGTGTAAACAAAGGTATAAAGAAGAGAACAGAAGAGATTGTGGGACCTACATCAATCCTGGGCATGCTTCACTTTGCTAGAGCTAAGTGACAACAAGAGAGCAATATTTTGCAGACTATAACGTGAGTGTACATTAAATAATGTCAATTACTGATGAACAAAGATACTAATTTCACTTTTCTAGTATCTGTTGACTGATGTTTTAGCAAACATCATCCTAAGCGTGAATGACTTCACACACATGCTCTCAAGTACTGTACCTCAGGCACCTCTCAGATGGCATCTTTCTGTTTTCTCTTCTGAGTATCAAAGCTCACAGTCCTGGAGAGAAAGCAGCATGCATTGCAGCTGGAAAGAGAGACATTGACATTCAGAGCGTGCACAGCTCCAGCCTTGAAGATCGATACTTTCAGGATGTGCAACTCAAAAGCAACATTCTTCAACTCTGCTGCAGAAAGGCATACCATGCAGCTAAGTGAATGTGGCGTTTTATGTACTGCATTGAGTGTGGCCTGCAAGTGGCCTTTCCTCCAGTCTTTTCTAGCAATTCTCACCCTCCCACCTGAGCTTTCTGCATGCCCTGCCTTGAAGCCACGTCTCCTCCTGCAGGAGAACAGAGCTTGATGAGTTAGTGGTGCACAGGTTCCCTGATCAGGGCATGCTGCATACCTCCCCATCACCTCTGCATCCTACTAGTGGCTGTAGCAGGCTTCCAAGGCCAAACATTGTATTCTGCAATACCAAGAGGAGAGACTCAACAGTCAGCTTGACTGGCAGACACAAAAATTGTAACACAGCCCAAGCCCTCTGCCACAACCACCAACACAGAACTAATATCCAGCACCATTGCACCTCTATACCAGCCAGGCATTTGTTACACAACTGAAGCCAAGGAACAAGCCTGTGTCATTCTGGAGGGACACTGGTTTCCCTAGCCATAACCCCTCAATTGCTATCCCACAACGGATAACTTCTTCCAGCCCTTCATCTTGCCTTCTGCAGACCAGAAAACCATCTACTGTGAAGAAAAATCAGCATTTCCATTAGGTGTTAGGTGCTCCATTTTATTACTGCAGACCACTTTATTTCTTACATTTGCTCCCTGTGACACATTCACAGAGCCACTGCCACCTGTGTCACCTTAACCAGCTAAGTGGGACAAGAGCAGAGACAAGCCTGGTCTGGAATGGGGAAAGCAGTGTGGAAAAATGGGGGGGGGTAGGGAGGGGGGCCGCTGTTTGTGCCCCTTGTAGCCAAAACCAACACCCAGTTGGGCTGTACAGAGCTGTAGCTGGACAGGAGAAGCAAAATCACTGCATTACACAGAGGGGTTCTCATTTAAATCCTAGCTGGTTTGCTGGGGTTTTTTGGTAGACATCAAAGGACTCCTCTAACTAGACCTAATGCAGCTAATTGCATTCACCATGCACTTCAAGGTCTCACATTAGTACTTTTAATTATTTAACATACATTAAATATTGCTGGTAGCAGCATGATCAGAGATTACCTTCTTAATAATAATTTTGGTTTAAGTGTAAAGCTTTTGATTCCAGCTGCTATGAGGTTTTAAACAAGCAAATCAACGTTTGCTGACAGGGACAATCCACTTTCAAAGGAGTGATGACCAAATCAAACTGCACATGCTCAACAACAGAATATCACTTTGTGTGAGGTACTTCAGAAGCTTTAATAAAGTTAACTTGCTTGGGAGAAATCTGAACGACTGCATTTCACCATATTATCCTGACTTCTACACTGTATCACAACAAGTGAAGGTTTTCTTTTACTCCAGTTACTTTTTCCATTAGTTTAGATTCCCAGCCTCTAACCCACATGGAAGCTAATGATGCTGCCTCTACATCTGGTCCACAGCACATGATGAAGTTTAAACAGATCAGTGCCAGCACACCTCTAGGAGAATCAATAGGTCAGCATCAACCTTAAAGCAACTGACCTTCTAAATCAAAACCTGGCCAGGCTGATTCAGGAAGGAAAACACCAACTCTACCACTAGAGAAATATTTTGTGGCAATCAAAGTAAGCAATGATCAGAAAATCAATGCTTTTTAAGCTAAAGAAAAGCCAAAACAGAGCAGGCACAGTGGTTTCCTTCTCTGTCATCAAATGTATCTCTTGAAATCAAACTACAGATGCAGCTTTCATTTCAAAATGAGCCCAGTCTCTGCTTCTCCTCCATCCTTGGACACCAACACACTGAGTCCAGCCAAAAAGTGCAGGCCTGCATCCAGATGACCTGAGTCACCGTGACCAAAGGGCTGACTTAGCTTTGGCCAGATTCAATACCATGGGGAGCTCTACATCTGCTCTCCACTAAATAATGCAGAAGTAGGTTGGGAAGCTCTCTGCTTGAGCACTTGGGCTCTTAGCTCTGACAGCACTGCCATCGGTGAGCACGCAGGAGCTGCAGCACCACCAGGAGCTCTGCAGCATGCTCACATGCAACTCTCAGTTATATTTTTAAAACGAATGTAAGCTTTTAGCTCTGTATTTATACAGATTCTGAGGTAACCAAAAAAGGCCCCTCCCACTCATTTCCAGGAGAGAAAGAACACCAACTACAAACTAGAACTGAGAGCTACTCTGCTCATCTGTGTCGCCTACCCATCCCTTTGTACAGTACTGTCAGACTGAAAACACCAGGAACTCAAAATACTGAAAGCAGCTTCAGTGTAGTGGGTAACAACCTCACGAAGGACTGAAAGAGCAGCTCTCCTTCTACAAAAAGTTCTGTTAGGGAAAAGGACTCAGCTTACTGCAGGACCCTAAAGGGCTGCAACATTGCAACACTCCAGCAGGTAGGAAGTGTTCTTGGAAACACCTTGGGGAAGATTCAAAAGACTTCAGCAGTATGGGGTGCAGCAGCTGGAGAAGAATTTCATCCTTCTGGAAGGCTGGAGTTGGTTAAACTCATTGCCTTTGGTTTCCAGAGATCTAAAGGCTGAAAGCAGGAGAATGTGAAATGTTACTGCAGTTTGCCCCAGGTTTGTAAACAAGGGTTCCCAGCATTTGGAAATCCCTTGTTTCTTTGGTGCATAATCTCCCCTGCTTTTGTGAGGCACGAATAGCAGCTCATCTTTTATTTGTTTGCAGTTTCTCACAGAAGCAGTTTGTTGTGATTGCTATCTCCTACACAAAAGATGGTCAGGATTTCCAAGCCCTTCTGTTCATTCATGGCAAGCTGCAGTTACAAACATTTGCTTACTTCAAATCAGTGCAAGAATCTGGTACATCAAAAGAACACCTTTTACCCTCTAGTATAGGAAAGAAAATTAAGCACTTCGAGTCTGTGTCTTTCCCTAGCCTGCACACACTAAGGCTCACTACCAGGAAAAGCAAGGGGCTGCTCTGCTTTGAAGATAGAGTGCAGCAGCAGTGACCTGGCCTGAGAGTGCAGAGATTTCTGTGGAGGGGATTTTTAACTTTTTGGAGGTTTCATTGTATTTTGGAGGGTTTTTTTCTTAAAGCTTTAAGAGGAAAGCTGGTGATGCAGCCCACAGCACCACTTCCACAAGGAGTGGTGCAAGCAAAACACAAGAGCAACAAGTTGCAGCTGGGAGGGCAGAGGGGTGCTGAGCACCTCAGGCCAGTACTGCTGCAGAACATCTCACGTCAAACCCTGAGAGCAGGGCAAGGGAAGACTGATGCACAGCTTCTGCTCAGTTGTCATCCATCCACCCAGACAAGGTGCTTAAGGGATCACAAATCCATTAGGATGAAGGTTCTGATAAAGTCTGTCTCTTCCCAAAGCTTTTGAAAATGTGCATCATGAAGATAAACAGATGGAAAATCATCTTAACTGAGAACAGACTTTTGGTTTAGTTTCCCACAAAAGGAGAAAAACTAATTTTAAGGGGGAGAAAAAGAGGGAATAAAAAGGAAGTTCAGCAAAGGAACACACCAAACCCATAAAACACAGGCTGTTACTCATACTACAGATGTTCTACACTTCAACTTCTAGCTTTTGATGTCTCTGTTTTGATCTCCACAGTTCACTGAAGTCAGAGTCCCAGTTAAGTTCTGAAAACATCACCTCAACTATTTTTCTGGTTTATGCAACTAAAATAAAGCTCAGGGACTGAATGGAAGCTTTCAGAACTGAAACACAGAAAAGATAAAAAAAACAACAGATGAAGCCCCTCAAAGGGAAAACCTTTTGATGATCTATTATAACATAAAATTATGTTATAATAACATAAACATAAAATATGTTATTATAACATAAAATTATGTTATAATAACACAGATGTTAAAATTAGCAGAGGAAAACTCTTCTTTCACATGTAGCTGTTGGGAAAAAACATTCACAGCAACTGTAGTAAATTTCAAAAATAAACCTGGAAAGGACACATTCCACGTATCCTGGTGACATTTCTTCAGTCCCAGGTTTATCTATTCTGTCTTGATAAGCTGGGTCCCAGTTCAGCTCATGAAGGACAGAAGCCCTTTTACTTTATTTAACCTGAAATGAAACCTCATGGAAAATGTTTCAGATATAAGGCCATAAGCTTGCTCGTGTCCACTTAAAAATCTATTACTAATCTAAGCAATGCTGTTTTCACTCAAGCCATCATTTTAAACAATAAAACAAACCCCAAACCAAACACCACCGCAAACCACCCAAAACCACACAGGACAGTAATCAAGCCTTATCAACATTGCAGAAGTAGACCTTGATCCCTCTGCAGCATGACACCTTCAGAACCAAAGCCCCCTCTTACCGAAACTAGTGGTACTGAGAATTTTTTTCCAAGCATATTCTTACTGCAGAGTTGAATGAAAGGCTATGCTGGGAGCACAAGGGGTTAAAAGCTGGAGGCTGTTACAGGGTAAAAATCCACACACAGATTTTAAAGACACTTCCTAAGTAATCACAGCATTCAGGAACGTACCACAGTAAGCTGGGCTGGAACACCACAACTTTGATACTGCAAAGCCCACCATGGCTGTCATGGGAAATAAAGACAGATGGGCTGCAAAAAAGACTCTTCAGAACCACCACAACCTTTAAATACCGCTGAATCAAAATATTTACAATATTTATCCCCCCCTTAAAGCTCTTTCTCTACAATTAAAGTTCTTCTCAATTGCTGCAGCATATTGCTCCAGAAATTTTGGCAGAAGACATTCTCAATTTACATTATTGTTGAGAGCAGCCACCCTGCAAAGCAGCTCCAGACTCCCAAGGAGTAGATGTTCTGGAGCCTCCTGCTGCCTCTCCTCACAGCTGTTAACATATTTTGCTGCTTTCTTACCAGAGAGAAATCTCCAACAGCTGACATCAGGAACTGCACAGCATCCACTGCTGGAGTGTCAGAACAAGAAATGGCATCTCCTGCTCCTCAAGCCACCAGAGAGATGTACTCTGAAGAGGCAGCAGTGCGTGCAGATGTGTGAAGACTCATCAGCACTACCCCAGGTACCAGAAAGGAGCTCCCATTGATTTGGCTGTCCACTGACAGCATGGAGCACAAGAAGGATTCCATCTCGGCCACCTCATGGGTGCAAAACTTCTTCTCAAGAAAGGAAGCCAAATGCTGCTGGTCCACAGAAAGTCTGGTAAGGGAGTAGAGTGACAAACCCTAGCTACATCCAAGATTTTCCATAGCTAATGGTGCAAGTGAAATACCAGCCTGATAAAATCCTGACAGAATACTTCTGCAGCCCCACTCCCGGAGACATTACCAAACAGCCAACAGTGCAAAGCTCCTGCAGGCATGCTGGAAAGCACAGAGACTGTGGCCTAGGACACAGACCAGCACCTGCCTAGAAAATGCCACAGCTCCTTTCTGCCCTTCTCTGGAAGTGGCAGGCAGGTTCAGAATCAGGGTGGTTGGTCCAGGTGGGAACACTCAGAAGCAGAAGTTTCAAGGCTCTCCTGGTCTCTCACTTTAAATTACCAAACTCATACACCGTTGATTCATTTTCTTCTCTTGAAGCTACTTCCCAGAACTGTATCCAGTCCTCAGAATTTCTTCAGACATGAGTATGTTTCATCTCAAATTGAAGGTTCTAACTGCTTAAAGCCCAAACCACCATAAGAGGCAAAGCCCACCTGTGAGACAACATTTTAAAAAACCCCAAACATCTGCTCTTTACTCATTTCCAGTAACCAGAATTTGATAGCAAGAGTTCAGCAATTCCTCTGAAAATGAAAGCATCCCATCTCCAAGCACAAGCTCTTGAAGATGGGTGAACATATGGAGTAGCAGAACATCAGACCCCATCTCTCATCAGTGGTCAAAATGCCATCCAAGAACACAATTAAATGAAGATTTAGAAATCGATATATGGAAGATCTTATTTCTTTCATTACTAAGTATAACTGCCAGGTAATTCAGGGAGCTGGGGCAAACTACCACAAGTTTTTGTAGAGCATACATTAAACAATTCAAAGCAGGTTTCTAAAACTGGAATACTCTGTTAAGAAACCCTCTGTAACTTTCAGCCTTCTGGAACTGTTCCTCTATTTCCAAAGAGCTGAGATACAAAAATTCAAGAGATTTCCTCCACCTCACTCCACAGTCAGCTCCCAAGTACTCAAAGTCCTCAGAGCACAGAACACACCAGCAAGTGCCATGCAAAATCCTAGATAGATGACAAATATGAAGGATAATTTCTTTAAGCTAAAAATAATTTAAATGAAACAACTATGTAGTTACTGTAGGTGAGCATAATTAGAGTGGAGGAGGATATTTATGTGTGGCTAGCTGCTCCTGATAATGCTGTCAACTGTTCTCACCTGGGAGTTTAAATTAATTTCATTTTTCACTTAATCCAATTTCCATTTCCAGTCCAATTTATAATCGTCACTTCCCCACCCCAGCGTGGCATTAAATTACTGTAATTCTTGGCCATTAAGTCAATCATGTTCCAGTCAGCAGAGCACTGGAAAACACCACAGCAGTGCCATGAGTTTCATTTTCAAAAGATTCCTTTTTTTCCACATTGGAGAAACTGATCAGCAGTGTCAGAAGCCACATGGTATCAATTGTCAGTTTTCCAGCCAAAGCAATACAATCTGCTCCAGAAATGGAGATAATAAAAAACATTTTTTTTTAACGAACACTGCATTTTCTCTGGTCAAATCACACTCACTTTCCTTTGCAAGCACCCACTGGAGCAAAGGCCCACATCAGCCTGAACTTCCATCTGCTACCAATACTCATCCTCACTGTAAACTACAAATTTATTGCTCCCCTTAATACAAAGAGAATGATCAGAGAGGAAACAAATCCAAACTAAAACCACCTTCCTGAAATTACTGGAATTTGTGTGTTGAAATTGGAATCCTGAACCAAATTCGCCTTGCATTTAGCCACACTCTTCTGTCCTTCCTGCAGGGAAGAGAGATCCAAACAAGACTACAGCTCAGCTAGAAGATCCCAGGCAATCTTGTGTTCGTGGTCCAAGGCAACACTATCTGTTCAGGGCCACTTCCAGGCTTTCTTTCAAAAACAACATCTCTATAAAATTCCTGTCTGCAGAGTCATCTCTGCTGCTAGAATGCAAGATGGTTTTCAAGGGTAAAGATAATGCTCAGCCTCACCTGCCCGGTTCACACAACACCGGCAAGTGTTAAACACACCACGTGTCAATTTCCACCTTAAATTCTGTCGCACTTGCTCCGCTCGGCACCCAGCGCCAGAGGTATCTGGCATCCAGCTGGACATATCCGCAGAGCCTGAGGCCCCCTTTCCATAGCGGAAGCAGTGGTTTCCCCACAGCTGCCAGCCCACCAGGTGCCCAAACGCACTCTCCCGTGTGTGCCTGTGCAGGACGGAGCAGACATTTCTGCCGCTGGCATGCACAACAAACCACAGCAGTATCTGTTACAAACACGGTGAGCACCCAAAAAAGAGCAGGTATTTAAGAGGCGCTAATTGCTGTGGCTGCATTATTTTTAGTGCCACACTAACTGCAGGAGCTCATTACTGCCTAGCAGCCTCTCAGAGCACACACACCTAGCTTAGTGTTCCACCCAGAATGACTGCAAAGTGCTTCACTGTCAAATTATTCACAATCTGAAAGGCAGACCAAAAAATGAAAGGAGTTTCTCAGGAATACTTTCAAAGTTAAGTAAAAAATTCTCTCTAATCACTTCTAAACTGGAACAAAACAAAGAGTTGGGGCTGAGGAGCTGTACATTGGTACATCATTAAGCATCTGTGGTAGCTCTACCTCTGTTCAGCACAGCACTGATTTCTGCAGGAGCTAGTTCAACTTGGTTATGTGATGAAAACTCTATACAATTGTTGAGCATCCCTCAGAGGCCACGGACCTGCCAACTGCTTCAGACAGGTAGATCCCAGAATCACAGACCCTGGCAAGGCTACAGCAGTACCTTTCACTGCCCACTGCAATCAGCAGGGCTGTGCCTCGTGTGATGGTTTGAAACTGTCTTTTTAATTTTTCCTTGCAAAGTTCAGAACAGAGAAAGTGAAAGAGTGTAAATAAGTCACTACTGGGTATAAGAAAGCAAAATACTGATTGTTCTAAACACTTCTATTGGATAGATAGAAATGTTTAAGAACTATTACCCAAAACAAAGTGGGGCACTGCACATTCTGCGTTCTGCAGTCAGGGCAGTTGCTGGGCTGTCTGGCTGCTGTTTTCTTCTTCTTCTCTTATGGCTGAAGATAACACACACTGACCTCGGCAGCTAAGTTAACAACTTTCTGCTCTAACTAACTCTGCCTTCTGTCCGAGGGGGGTCTGGGGGGGAAGCTCCTGGGAGAGGGAGGCCCCTTTGGGAAGGGTCCTCTTTGGGGGGAAGCAAAGGGAGATTGGTTGTGATTTTCTGTTGATTGTATATATATATTTGTAAATGTTGTGAATTTTGTATATTTGTATATATTCATTGCATTTCATCGTAGATTGTAGATTCTGCTTTGTAAATACAGCTTTCATTTGCTTCCAGACTGGACTAGCCTGGTTATTGTCGGTGGGAGGGGGAATTTCAGCTCACACTGACACACTTTATTACCTCGGGAACTACCGATCTCCTCAGCACCTGAAGAACAACCCCAGCCTGACTTTGAAACATTTCCAAGATACTCTCCTACCCCTACCAAACTGGGCAAATTTATAACAAGCTTTTTAAAACCGTGTCCTCACACTCTGCGGTGCACAGTGGCAAACGCTACTTGTGTGTGACGGTTCCGTGACGGTTCCATCCATCACCTGCCAGCCAGATCCGGACAAGCTCTGCGGGCTGCTGTCCTGCGAGCTTCACAGCAACCTGCACCTGAGGATCGCACGGATCCAAAATGTTTGGGCAGAACTGCTCCAGGTTTATAGGAAATTGAGTGCCGAGAACCGACCATCTCCCCACCCCGAGGCAGGCAATCAGCCCCCTAGAGCAGTACTATTTGAATTCCTGGGGCTGTAGATCCAAGCCTGCGGCCAGAGAGGTGCCTCGCTGCTACCCTGCTGCCACCTTCCGCATAGTTAGGCGCTGTAGGAGCCAGGCTCGGCTCCGTCACCCCAGCGAGCGGCATTCCGCCTGCCGCACGGGGAGAACGGCTCGGAGCACGGCAGGAGCCGCTCTCAGCCCCTTTCGAGGCGGCAGAGCCATCCTACAGGACACTGCCGAGCACCTGCTGAGCACGAGCTGAGCTCGCCGCGTCTCCGACTCATCCCCGGGGCTCCGCTCCATCCCTCCCACTCCCACCGTCTCCTAAGCCGGAGCTGCACCGAACGGGGGACCGATGGACCGCTGGGGCTGCGCCGGCCGGTACCCAGGGACGTCCCAGCGGCAAAGCCTCCGCTTGCGCTGTTCCCATGGCAACCAGGACAGTCTCCCCCTCGACCGTCTCGCAGCAACGGAGGCGGTCGCCCCCACCCCACCGGTCCCAGTTCGGTAACGGGAAGCAGCAGCCCAGGCCCGGCCGTTCACTCACCTCGCGGCAGAGTGCCGGAGCCGCTCCTCTGCCCCGCTCCGACGGCAGCGACGGCCAAGCACCGACCCAGACGCCGCAGCCCCACACCCTGGCTGCGCGACTCCGCGGCCCGAGCAGGAGGAGCTTCCCCGCCCCGCCCAGCGCGCAGCTGCTGCCCGGCCCGGAGAGGCCTCACCTGCCGCCGGGTGAGCCGCGCCCTAGCCGCTCCCGGAGTGCTGCAGGGCAGTCGCCGTCCGCGAGCCCCCGGGAGACGGTAGCGCCTGGAGCGGCACCGGCTGCAGGAGGGCAGAGGGCTCGGCCGAGCGGCCCTGAGCTAGCAGACAGAGCAGCCGAGCGGGCGGTGGGACAGGGCTGCAGGACACGAAACGGGGCTGGGAAGGGAGAGCTGCAGAAGGCAGCCCCGCTGCGGTCAGGGGCAGCCGAGCATCGGCGCGGCAGTGCCCTGTTACAGATTCCGATGTGGCTGTGCCAACACCTGCACCAGAAACCAGCAGCTACGCTGACCCTAACAAGAGTGTGTCATAGTGCTGCCAACCACGGTCGAGGTCTCCACATCTGTGCTCTCATTTATGAATGAGAATGACTGCCTTCTGATTGATTTCCAGTATGTGCTCACTGCGAGACAGTCAGTAAGAACTTAAAGAATGGAGTGGTCCTCTGGCTGTCAGAAGCCGGGAGCTAGACAGCTACTGTGTCGCAGGGAAATGCAATGGATTTCTGTATTACATGCTGCTTCTCTCAAGAACAACATGTTTTACACAGCTGACTGCTACAGAGACAGAAAAATCATCCTTAAATGGAGACTTGTCAGGCTCTTTTACTCTATATAAAAGCACATAATGCTTCAAATATACTCCCTTAGCTATTTTTTGTGTCTGACTTTAGAGATTGACATCAATGTAATTTCTTTATCACTGCAACATATGGCAGTCTTCCTGCTGCCAAAACATGGCCATGTTTCAGCCTCAGGCTTCGGCTGGGCTGAGCGGAAAACTGAGACTGTTTGCACACACAGAATTTTATGTTACTCCTCCTGACACCATAGAGTGAATTGAAAACTCCTGTCACTGGAACTTCTCTGAACACTACAGTACCTAGAGTATCCAGTCACACTAGGAAGTGGTGGGAGCCTTGGTTCCTCTTCCAGTCTCTTCCCGGTTTGCAAAGTTGAATGCAGACCTGCTGTACTGCTGCATGTTATCTTAACAGCCTGGAAATTCCCAAGATAAGCACAGCGAAATCCTATTTACATTTGAAAGTACACCAAGCATCACTATTTTGATTAAAACCATAACTATTTCAAATACTACACTAAGCTCTGGGCAGTTTGCTCAAATGAGCATTTCCCAAGTTACAGGGCAGAACCACGAGCATCCAAACCACACAGAATAAAGGTCAAACATTTTAAAAAGGAAGAAAAAATTATATCTGCAATCCCATTCTCTAGCATTGCAGCTGGAGCTAGGTGAAAGCCCACAGGTGCCTCGGGTTTTCTGCTTATTGGTGGAGCTTACAAGCACCAACTGCATGGCAACACCTGGTTAAAAGAAGCCCAGTGGGTAAAAGAAAATTAAAATGGGTGAGGAAGTAACTACTCCCTTCTCAGAAACAGATATATAAATAGTGGTGTCAGCTGTGATGTTGGAACTGTCTAGGTTACTGCTTTGACCTGGATCCTTTGTTTGGAACAGGTTGAGTGAGATGAGGTGACATTGCCTAGGAGAGGAGGAAGCTTCCTGAGGGGTATGTGAGATCCTGTTTTGAACCTTGCAGTGCTTCCTCTACTCTGCAGGCATTCTAAATACAGCTCTTTACAGAAAGGAGGAAAGAAAGGGGACATTAGGTGAGAAACTACCAAAGCAGTTCTCTAATCAGTAGCCCTGTTGGCAGGTAAATTGCTGGCCACTGGAAGGCAACAATTTTTTCATTCCTCCATCTCCTTTTCTAGATCCCCCTACTCCCAAAGAAGTGGAGCATGGCTCAGCCTGAGGCTGCTTTAAACTAAATCATTCTCCACATCTGAACTGTTAAAAATCAAAGCAGTCTGACACGTTAGCTGTGACATGCCACAGCTTTTCTTTCTGTGAAGCAGGAGGTGTATTCCTGACGTCAAGCAAGTACATTTTACTGCCAGTACTCTGGAAACATAGTTGCTCCATTTAGCATATGGCTGCTGCAAGAGGGGCTGGAGCTTCAATGCATGAGAAGTTCCTATGACCAGACAAAAGGAATCACAGAATCCCAGCATGGCAAGAGTTGGAAGTGACCTCTGACAATCATCCACTCCAACCTCCCTGCTAGAGTGGGATCACCTAGAGCAGGTTGCCCAGGATCCCAATGTCCAGGTGGGTTTGGAAAGTCTCCAGAGAAGGAAACTCCACAACCTCTCTAGGCAGCCTCTTCCAGGCTTCAGCCATCCTCAAAAGTGAAGAATTTTTTCCTTGTGTTTACATGGAACTTCCTGTGTTACAGTTTGTGTCCATTGGCCCTTGTCCTGTCACTGGACACCACATGGTATTGTGTGGTAAACGTGAGGTAAATGTGGCAGCTTCATCTTGATCCCAAAGGTGTCCTTCACTTTACCTTCTTTGCCTTCAAAATCTGTGTTGTAACGCTGGGGCTTTGAAGCTTAATTGTGTCCTTATTATACAATCTAAAATGAACTTTTACTACACAGAGATATTACTTCTTTAACTATTTTGGGACCTCTTTAATGGTCTATGTCAGTAGCCCTCCAGAGCAACCTCCACTTATCTCTTTAGACACTGTTTCTCTCTATATATAATTAGTAAACATGACTGTTCAACCCCATCTGTGTTCCACTTGCTGACCCCAGATGTTTGATGCTGTGGAAAGAAGAGGCACCCAAGAGGGCGCTGTAATTTCAGTAATGACTTCCAGTTGAACTCTAACAGTGGTCATCATGTGCTGGTATCACTGAAACCTTCGTTTCTCTGATGCATTCTCTGCCCACGCAATTTGTGCGAGCTCTCAGGCAAAGGCTGATAACGCACACAGATGAAAAGCCTTAGAACCCCATGTGAGGAGCGCAGCTTATTTTCTGTACCACCGCACACAAAGTGTGCTAGCTGGGAACAGTGCAAAGTTAACTCAAGCAGTACAGCATCACTGCTCCCAGATGTATTCTCTGAACCCTGGATGTTCTTTACATCATTAATAGCTGCATTAAGTGTCGACCAAGCTCCCTGCAATGAACATCTCCTGTTACATGTGCATTTCCTGCAATATGCTACAATAATCCATACCAATTTATTCCTAAATCAAAACATCACCACTCACAGTAAGTGGAGCAAGCAGAGAATAAACCTATCACCCCCATACCAACAGTAGGAATATGTGTTGTCTGCAAGTGTCTCTAATAATGGCTTCCACAAGAGATATCCGAGTAAGATGTGGAGCAAACCAATCAACCCCATGCAGGAAGTAACAGCAGTTATGAAAATCTTCCCTCAGGAATCTCCTTCCTGACCCTCACATGATCACATCCCAAGCCTGAGAATTTTTGATCCAGTTCAAACACAAATTTTTCTCTAAAGCCTTGGATTCTTTCTTATTATTTTCATCCCTATTTATCCTGTTCTGTATAAATATTACCGAAGACAATGGGACTTTACGTGTTTTATATGCTTTAAGGTCAGCCCCTAAAGTTACTCTTTAAAGTATGGGGGGAGAAATTAAGGCAATCACAAATCTAAGTTTGGGGTTAAATCAGCAAGATTTGGTCAGATCCAAGTCAAACAACTAAATTATTTCACTGCCTGCTTTGGTCTGTAGTTTGTCCAGTTTCCTGGGATAATCACAGGTTAAAAATAAAAGCTGCTCTTTCCCTTTGTGTGCTTTCAATACACATGGTGTCTACATCAGACTTCGGGATCATTCATTCCTTTTGTGATAAAAGATATTGGAGAGATACAATTTAAGCAACGCTGTCAGCATGCTTCAAACAAATCAGACCAAGAGTGCACCTTCCCAAGCTACACTCAAAGAGTGCTGTCATTCATGCTGCACTTCATCCATCAGAATATGCACTTTTATTTGCCAAAGCAGAATGCAAGTAGAGACCGTAGAAAGCAAAGACTGCCATTTGCATCCATTTTTTGCCACCCTGGAAAGAAAAGGTCTCTGCCTAGGTTGGTGTGTGAGCCTGTAAATGTGAGCTTGCTGCATTCTTCATGAACTTCAGCCCTCCAAGGATTTTAAACAAAGCACTGCAGCCACCTAGCCCCGGAAGGATGCAAGTGTTCAGGAACACTGCTCACAGCCTGCAACTGAGCAAAGGCCTCCCATGTATTTGTAGATACCTTAGGAGCCAGTAAGAGACAGCTCAGCTAGAGCCAGCAAAGCAAACGGAATGAGGTAACAGCACAGCCAGAAGTCACTGCAAGGGCACAGCGATCTAAACGTCCACCTTTCCCCAATCTCTTCACAAAGCTGCCGCTCAGTCACTTCGCCTAACTCATAATTCAGCGAGAACCTCGCGGGTCCTACCACGGCCCCGGGAGGTCAGAGCCCGGCCCGCGTCGCTGGTGGTGGGCACCCGCCTGGGCCCGGACCCTGCTCCCGGACCCTGCTCCCGGGCTCTGCTCCCCCGTGCTCCCGGCCGCAGCCCGGCTGACGAGCACAGTCGACGGCAGCTGCGAGACCGAGGGTTAGTTCCGGCCTCGAGAGTGTTTCCCGACAGGACTGCCCGCCCCTGCCACGGCTCCTGCCGGCGCGGTGAAGCCTCCGCGGGGCTCCCCTCACCCACGAGTGCTAGTGCAGCAGGCTAGCAGCAGGGAGGCGGCAGCGGACCCGCCCGTTCCGCCGCTCCCGGCTGCTGCCGCTTTTGCTGTCAAGTTTCCGGCCGCAGCCAGGCCTTGGCGCAGGCGCAGGGTGCGCGCAGGGGCGGCGATGGGCGGGCGGGTGACACGCGTGTTCCGGACCTTCAACGTGGAGAGCCGGGCCCGCCGCGAGATCAGCAAGGAGAAGCTCACGCCTGCGCCGCGACACCCCACGTCCCGTAGCAACGAGCTGCCGGGTGGGTGCCGGCCCGGACGGGCCGCGGGCCCAGAGCGGGGTGGTGTGCTTGGGCCCGGCGCGGGGCCAAGCCACGGGAGGGAGGAAAAGGGGTGCCGGGGGCGGACTGCGTGGGGCCGGGGCCGGGCCACGGGGTGTTGCGGGGCCTCAGCATCCTCCGGGCTGGCGTGGGGCCGGTGACATTGAGAGCGGGGCGCGAGGGGCACGCCGGGAGCGGCGGCGCCGTTGCTGGGAGGCCGCGGCCGGGGCTGGGGCCAGGTTCCCGCGGTGGCAGTTCCGGGGGCCCGCGGTGGGCACGGCGGCGGCAGCGGTGCCCGTGCCCCTGTGCTCGGCGGGCAGTTTGCACCGTGCCGCTTTGACGGGCCCCGCGGAGCAGCGCTGCTGCCGCTGTAGAGGCTGGGTGAAGGAGACCTTTCTGAGGAGCACCGTGCGGTGGAGCCGAACCGGCCCCGGGGAAGCGGTGGAGCCGCAGTAGTGATGGAAACGAATCGCTCTGACTCACATCTGGCCTTTTTCTTTTTCCCTCCTCCACGCGCTGCCCCCAGCGCACCCCGAAATAGAAGCAGAAGTCCGCAGGAAGGACGCCAGGCTGCTGAGCTTGCTGAAAGACGTTTATGTGGAGTCCAGGGACCCCCCTGCGCGGGTGAGTCCCCCATGGGGCCGGCGCTGCAGGAGGTGCAGCACCGGCAGCCCTGGGGGTATGAAGCTCCGCACAAATTCTCTGTAAAGAAGAATGCTCCGTTAGTGCCCAAAAGCTACCTTTTCACAGATCCAAGTGATGTGGTTATCACTCTTTTATACACCGACAGAGTTTGTTGTCCAGACAAAGCCAGAGAAGGGACAGCCTTTAGTTGCAAACATAAAGCCTGAAAGTGCACAGAAGGGGAGAAAGGCTGTGTGAAGCAGCTCTCGGTGGTTTCAGAAGCAGCATACCAACTCAGTATGCTTCTCTCTCCCCCCATGAGTCAGCACCAGCAATGGGTTATCTGCATGTAGGGTTGGCCACAAAATGTGCAGCTGGCCACACATGAAGGGCTCTTGAGTTCACAGCACACAGAGCTCAGCAGCTGCTTGCTCCTCAGAACTGGGGTTTGACATTGTGTGTAGGATGGTTGTGGAAGAATTGACAGTTCTCCTGATGCCGAGAAGCAAAGCTGGTTGAGCCTCTGTACGTTTTTTAACGCTGTGAAAACGTGGAAAGCTAACATGAAATGCTATACTTAGGAAACCAGCCTTGGCTGCTGCAGTGTACCTAATGAAGACAACTGGTGATAGGTTAACCTCTCTTCTGTTTTCCTTCCCACAATTAGGTAAAAGATGGAGGTGGTGAACATCTTCCATCTAAACTGGAGGAAAAGAGACTTACAAAACTAGGCCACCTGGGAGATCTGGATGTTAAGAAGGTTTCCAAAGGCAGAATTTCCATTGTGGAGGCTCTGACGCTTCTGAACAATCATAAACTTCATCCTCAAACATGGACTGCAGAGAAAATAGCAGTGGAATACAGTCTGGAACTGAAGGATGTCCACTCTCTTCTGGAATACTTCATTCCTTTTACTGTGCAAGAATTTCCTAAAGAAACAAAAAAAGCTATAAAGCCAACATAAAAATAATTACCACTCATATCTCACGTGTGTCTTAATTTTACTCTTCAGTGTATTCAGTGTCTGAAAAGAGTTGGTGACATATCCCAAACGGCTGCTTCCTCACACCAGTAAGCTGCATTCAAGCAATTCCATTTCATATGGGATGGCTTCAGTTACGTGCAGCATATACAGGTACAGTTTGCAAACCAGAATGTAACTAAGTTGCATCAGAGCCTGTCACATGGTACTGATGTCACGAGTTCAGTTAAAACACACAAGGTCTAGTGACACCTTGACCTTAGCAGAGACTTTAGCTGGCCCAGTGCCCTGTGTGTGTAATTCCATGTACAGTCTGTCAAGGTGTGCGTACAAGGTGCTGCATTCCTGTGTGTTAGATGGGATAGTGTTCATGCTTTGTAAAGATGGTCAGTCACAAGGTCATTCCAGAAATTCAGTTGTGTCAAATGTAAAATTAAAGCAGAGGTGAAAAGCAAAAGGCCTCTTTCTGGTGCTGGAACAGTACTGGCTGATGTGTGGCTCCTCCTGCACTCTGTTCTGATTTGGCTGAAATATCTACAGCCCCAGGTACGATCCATCAGTGGGTTTGTAAGGACTGATGATCTGGCAGCTGTAGCATGGGAAACGATTGTTGATGTTACAGTTACTGGGTATCTGTGACATGCAGTTTGCTGTGGGCACACAGTTTCTTCTGCTGGTCACCTGCCCCACGTGCTGGGCTATGTCACCAGCATTGTGAAGGCAGTGCAGATGGTATGAAATCTGTACCTTTAGCTATCTCAATTATCCAGTTATTTCTAGTTCAAGCTGAATGCAAAATACTTTGTTCAGCCACCAAGGACCAAAGATCTCTCTTGCTTTGCCAGATTTTTTTCTCCCCCATTGATGAATCTCAAAAATAAATGCAAAGACTTGTTAAACAAAACTTCATCCCATCCTAGTTACTACCACTCTCACTCTTACCACAATCCAGTCCTCCCGCTTCCCCCACTACTTTGTTGATGAGCATCATCTGCCAGGTTTCTGGTCCTGCTCCACAGATGAGCTATTAACTGTGTGCAGTGAGCGAGGCTGATTTACTGCCTGCCTAAAGCTACAGTGAAACTGGAATAAACACCAAGTAAGTGCACGAAATGGCAATGAATCAAAGCCAAGCAGGCTGCTGAAGATGTCATTAGGAAGAAATAATGCCACTCTGTGGGCTTAGCTCCTCGATTCCAAAGTGGGAATAAATTCCAGCCTGTGCTCTGCCCCTCACAGTCAGCTGTCACTGGTTCAGGATTTCCTGTGTGGCAAAGAATCCACAGCTGTCATCACTCAGAGATGACTTCCAGCAGCTCACCTCTGCACATGCAATACTCCAATGTCACACTTTGCTGTGCTGTAAAGCTCTCATTAATGCAGCAATTTGAGAAATGAAACTATTTCTCTTGTGACTCAATGAGGTCACATTTAATCACGGTTTCTTAATCCCTTTCAGAGAAATTTACTATTTTATGCACTTGAAATAAAAACCATTTTTGGAGCAAGGAGGGGCCAGGCTCTTCTCCTTGATGACAGAGAAAATTGTTCCAAGCTACACCGGGGGAGGTTTTGGGCTCGATATTAGGAAATATTTCACTGACAGGGCTCTCAAACATGGGAATGGTCTGCCTGGGGCAGTGCTGGAGTCACCATTTATGCAGCATGTGGACCTGGCACTTGGGGCTGTAGTTTAGTGCTGATCCTTCAACCAAGGATTCTCAGATGCTCTGTTCTTCCCACCAGGCACAGCACCTTGCCCTTGTGCTGTCCTGATCAAAGCACATTAGCTTCAAGTGGATGACAGCTTGAAACTGAAGTAATTCCTCTTGCTGCTGCTTCCAAGTTATTTCTATGCTAAGGAAAACTGATTACTTGAGACGTAGAAATCCAGTGTGCATTCCAATTGGTCAAACTGTTTCCATGGTTGCAGAGCATTGCCTAAAGATTCAGCTGAAAAAAAATGGCTTAAGGATAGGAAAACCAGATCTGCTGCATCCCTTCCTAGACAGAGCACCCAAAGATGGAGTTCCAGGCTGTGGAGGAGCCACAGGCAGATGGATTTGCTGCTGAATCTTTGCAGATAACCCTTCAAACCCTTTCCCTCAGGAAAAGTTCTCCCAAAAGTCCTGCCAAGTCCACACATGCTGCAGGTGGCCTATTTAGTTTATTGTTTTGCTTGATGTTGTTAGGTAGCAAAGCTTTTAACTGCTCCCAGAGATACACAAGAATATCAGGAGATTTATGCAGGGGACCTGATTGCATCATCTGGGCAGGTGACTTACCAGCATGCACCTAAATGTAAACTATGAAAGCAAGAACACTGTTTGGCCATGTTCTGCAAGGACATTTCACTTCAGGACTTGGAGAAGTCCTCACAAAGTATTCCTCCATGTTCTGTGATGCCTTTCTTCCACTAGGAGCAAGATTATCTGGTTGAAGCCTGAGGTCTGCTAGCAGGACAGCAGGAGTGAAAAATGCGTGGGTGTGAGAAGCTGATTGTCACTTTTTCTGCCATGTAACAATATTTCTATGCCACTTGTTGATGTTACTGAGAACATTGCAGATCATTAGCAGCATCTCTGGCACCGATACACAGGCATGGGAGAATTGACCTCTCACTTTCAAGTCTCCCACATTTCACTTTCAAGTCTCCCACATTGTCACAAAGATACCACACAGAAAACTGCAGTTTCGTGATGCCTCAGGTCTGGGTGCAGTGACTGACATCTCTGGTTTTCTGACTGTTGCCTTAGCAGCACACACCAATTATGTCTCTTACATCATGCCAGGAAGCCTCTCTGGTGGCTCATGCAACACACAGGTCTGTCTTTCTCATAGGTATTCATCTGAGGTTCAGGGCAGTGAGGAAAGCTGAAAAACTCTGACCTGTCACATGAGGACTGCAGAAGAACTGGCAAACTTCAGCCTGTGGCAAGGCAGGGCCACCACTGTCCTTGTCAAGGGAGTGGGATGGGACAGATGCTCAAGTCTGATCCTGCATCTTAGATAGGTGAAAAAGTCCAGGGCTCCACCAAGAGAAAGATGCCTGTGATCAAAACTGTGCACAATTAGGTCCTGACATCAGCTCTGAGGCATCTGCCACTTTCTCCGAAAGAAGGCTCCTTCAGTTAAGATTTTGTTGTGCACTTTTTTTCCCGAGAGATGAGAAGCCCTGAAATATTCTCTCTGTGAAAGTGTGAAGTGGCACCCTGTGAAGAGTTCTGAGTGGTGAAAGTGCTCTAATAAAGTACTATTGATCTGACCATGTGAGAACACTCTTACAGTGTGGATGATCTTCATAAAGTCAATTAATTTAACACCCTAGAGATTTCCTTCCAACACAGTGATACAGCATCATGGTACCTTATCTCTGACACTGTGCATCCTGATTTGCCATACAGGGTAGATAGCAAAGATTCGTATTACAATTTTTAGTGTTTAGAAAATGTTTAATCATCACTGTGCAGTACAATTTGCATTATTCCCATTTTCCATGCCAATATGATTTGTATGACAGCCAATGTATGCTAATTAGCAAATTTCCTTAATTAATTTTTGTCAGTGTGCTGCCCTAACATGACTTAAAACGTACAGTTTAATGTATTAAAATTGCTTCTACTTCCCATTGTATACCAGGGAGCAATTTGCTATTAACAGCAAGTGTTTACAACAAGCTTTAGGTGCACATATTCTAATTAAAGTGAACATCCAACATGTTGGCCAAGGATGAGTCATGCTTCATAACAGCTCTACATGGAAGGAGATCTCAGTTGGGTTTTCTTCTAAAGCAATGGCCAACAAGAATAAATTATTTCTTTTGTGTGAAATGCATTCTGTGCTGTTTTTTGCATGGCTGAAGGGGGGATTAGTACAAAGACTGGGCAGGCAGACTGCATTGGACAAGGATGGCAGCTGTAATGGAGGGCTGGAGGGAGGGCTAGCTGAAAAACTTGCTTGATTAGGTTTTGTTGCTAAGCACAAAGCCTACTCTGTGCATTTTTATCACTGAGGAACAAGGTACCAGCATATGCCATCCTAGTTACCATGGTTTCCATTCAGCCACAGTGCCATCTCAGAAAATAAATTTAGGTTTAGATTCATTACACATATTCCTTAAAACTAGAACTGCAGCTCAGGTGATCTATGAACAGAGCATCCTGGTTTGGTTCTTGAACAGGTGCTGACTGTCCAGGGCCTGAGAGCATCTCCTGTACTCCCAGAGAGGTTTGGAAATAAACCCACTGCCATTTCTGACCTCCTACAGAGTCTAAAATACCTGTGAAACGAGGCTTCAGTTCACTCAGAAACTGCAGGGAAAGCCACTCCCTACCCTAACTGTCCTTTCCCCCATCTGATTAGAGCTGCAGTAAATCTGTAGTAAATAACTGCTGGAAAATGGTGACAATTTAATTGGGCTCATAAGTGTGAAGGCAATGAGACATTTCTGCAACTGTTTAGATCAGTTTTGTCAGAAATAAGTCAGTTACAACAGCAACACATTTAATGCTACAAAGAACACATGGAGAATAAATCAACTTTCAAGCTTAAATTAGAGTGCAGGAGGATAATTACTGTAGCAGAACATGTACTTAGAAAGAAAAACCTTCTGCAGTGCACAAACACCACAAAGTTACACTGAAAATCAGTGTTGAGTATCCAAAAAACCTTAAAATGGGAGAATAAAGCAGTTAGAGCATTCCGAACAATGACATTTACATCGTCAGTGTGGATGGGGCACAGCAGCTTTGAACAGACCTCCAAAAGTGGGTCACTGGGCATCCATATGCTGCCCACAGCTAACAAATAGCTATGGAGCTGCTGGCATCAGCCTGTGCTCTGGTCTCCAAGTGTCTGGGACAGGGGTTACATGCACATGCAGTATGGAAGGCCAGCTTCAGGTAGAAAGGTACACAAATCAGTCACTTAGAGGATTAGAAGTTGTATCAAAAAGCTAAGGTGGGCGTTGAGACCTGGAGTGGTCGGGCTGAGCTCTGTGACGCAGCGGCCCTGCATCAAGTTTTGCCAGTGCATCCATCAGGCACTGCCCAGAGTGCCCCAGGAAATTCTCTGAGAATGCAAACCTTTGGAATCAAAGGGCTTTCACCCTAAGGGCCCAGAAATGTTGCAGGCTTAACATTTCAGAGGTCCTCACTGTGCAGAGGCTGCAACAGAAAGAACTGGTGGCATTGAAGCTCCTGTGCTGGTGGAGTTCGGCTTGTGGAGCGGCTCCTAACCTCCTTCCACACAAAGACAGCTGGCATTGGTTCACCAGCTGCTTCATGTTGAGTTGATCTTGACTGCCCTTTGCTGAAGCAAAGAAGCAGTTGTGGAGCCCTTTTGCCAGCTCAGCTCTGGTGACAGTGCCCTCCAGCAGAAAAGCAGCCATGTCTAAAACCTCCACAGATGCGTTGACACAAGTTACTTAATGCAACTCCACAGCTCAGCAAGAGCTCTCTTCCTGCACAGGCCAGGTATAGCAGTGCACAATGTGTGGTTTCTCCTTTTGATCCCCAAGGCAGAGGTGTGGCTATGTCCCTACACAGACAGTAGGATACTTAGGCTGTAGAATTCAGGATTGGGGGTTTTTTTGTTTGGTTGTTGGTTTGGTTTGGGTTGGGTTTTGTTGGGTTTTGTTGTTGTTGTTGTTCTGCACAAGGGAAAAAGACTCCAGGCTGTCTTACAGCCTTCTGATTACATTGGCAGAGATGGAAATCACAGATGTCACTTTTACCCTGGAAAGAGTTCATCCCATTCTGACTTCTGCTGAAAAGCTTGATTCTTCTAATGATTAGAAATGTTCCAAATTTCAAGTCTAAATTTATTCATGGCTCTTCTCCCTCTTGGTGATTGCCATCTCATTGCCTGTGTATTTATAGGCGTCAATCATAATATTACAAAGGACTTCAGATAGAGCAATCGGGAGAAATATACTTCAGTAAACATGATCTGAAACTGAAAAAAGGATGGGTTTATTTTTCCAGGTTTATGGGTTAAAATACATCTTCTCTGTATTCACCTCCTCCATGCACAAAAGCCAGTCAGAGCTGGCATCAGTTGGTCCGATTGAAGACAAAAAGGAAAAGCAATGTGCAGATCGTCAGTAAGAGGCTCCTTCTTCCAACATGTTTACTTTTAATAACACAGAGCTGCTCTAAAAGGACAGAAGGCTTGCATGGTAACAGACTTCTTCTCCCCAGAAATCAGCATTCCTAAGAATAGAATAGTGTCAAATTATTAATTTTAAATTGACACTTTACTTATTCTGAACCTCCCACACACACACACTAAAAACCCAGCAGGGAGGACCTCCTTTTACTTGATGGGACACACCAGAAAGTGTCCAGAAGACTAACTGCCAGGGCAGGCTGGCTGGTTCCCTTATGGGGCAGCCTAAACGAAGTATCATTCCTTCCTTGAAACTGGGACATGGGATGAAGATCCATACTTCTCAGAGCTGAGTTTCAGGGGCAAAATACCATTTTGGAGACTGTTCCATAGCATGCCCTCCACTTCCAAAAGCTTCTGAAATGATGATAGTAGCTGCTGAAGGATTAAGTGCCCCAGCACTTCAGGGGCTTACAGACTGGAAGCTGAATGCTGAATTTCCCCCAGACATTTTTTACATGGGGATGGTGTACAGATGCAGCAGAGCTTTGGTTTACCTTGCTTCAAAGGCAAACAGCAGCAGCTGAAGCAGCAAATGACCTTTCAGAGGAAGGTGAATTTATGAGGCTGGTTGAACATCTTTTCATTTTTGCTATGAGGAATAAAAGAGGAATTACTTTAGTAGCAGTCAGATGGCCAAAAGGGAAGACAAGAGACACTGAATGCATGGCAATGCCTGAAATCACATCACAAATGATCTCAAGTTTGCTTAGCAATGACAAATTTTGCTCAAATGCTTTCTTTTTCTCTCTCTTCCTCTCAGAATAAAAGCAGGATAGAAAAAATACTGAAACTGAGTAAGTGACTATTTGATATTTGCTCCACTGCAAAAGCAGCTCTAGAGCAGCTTGTGTTTCTAGGGAAAGGCACAAAAGCATTTTCCTGCCACATTCCAAATGCAACTCCAGATCACAAACCCTCTGCATCAATTCCCAGACAAATATCACACATTTCCATTTCAAACTAGCAGTCTGATTTTCAACTTACTCACCCAGTCTTTCTTCACTCACTGCAGTGACTGTGATGAGCTTGCTTGTGTTCCACATGTGGGCATAACAAAACAGAAACTTTAAGAACATGAAGAACTCCACCAAGGCCAGACCTTGGTACTGTCCCTTCGTTCTCACACTGTGTTGTGTTTTTTCATGTCTTCAAATTCATTCTGTTACAAAAAGAAAGCAGGCAAAAAGGATGACAACTTTGGGGTTTTTTTTTATGTTGGATATACCAGAACCTACATTTTGAAGTCTTCCTTTTCTTCAGGGCAGCCTTGAAACTCAGGACTCTCTTGGGGCTGTAAACAACTAAGTGCTTAACAACGTAAGTGCAAACATGAAATCTCTCAACATCTGATTTTTGTTCTGTTTATCTGCATGGTTTCTTGCTACTGTTAGAGAAAAAAAATAAAATAATTGCATCATTTTATCATTTATGTTCAACATTCTGAAAAAGCAGACTTTTCCTTCAGGGGAAGACTTCCCTACTACCCTCACCGCAACATTACTCTTTGGCCTGTTCTGTAAGAAAAAAAATAAAAGCTTGTGAGGCTGAATTTTAGTAAAGCTGAAGAGCAGTCATGTTGTGTTTTGATTTCCCTTCAAACAATACTAAAGGTTTCATTAAAAAGCCTGAGCATTTGCTCTGAGTTTTCACATACGATACTGAAAAATCACCACTGAACAGAGTTCAATGTCATATATGAAAAGAATAATCAGGAAGAGTCTAAATAATGCTGAAATGCTTTCAGCTGATGACTGTTTCAAGAGGTCTGACAGTTGCATACCAAGTGGATTAGCATCAGCATTATGTTACTTACACTGTAATAACAACAACAAGGATTTAATGCAATCAGCACTGTGCTGAAGGGATGAGTCACTGCTCTAGGAAATTGACCGAGGAGCCTGGAAAATCTACCAAGCATTGTAGGCAACCAAGACTCCCTGCCTTTAGTGTTACCTCAGCAATAGAAGCCTGTCTGCACAGCTCTGCTGGTAGGCAGAAGGAGACACCAGCTCCGAGGCCCTGTTTGCAGCAAGCCATTACTCTGACCGACTCCACCACAGCAGCCTGGGCACAGCCAGGAGCAGGAGCCCACTGCCCCCTGTGCTGTGCAAGGCCCTCCCTGGAGAGCCAGGCAGAGGCTTCACCCGTCACCGCTGCTCCGCACTGCACCACTGCTCCATGCTGTACCATGCTGCACCATGCTGCACTGCTGCTCTGTGATGCACCACTGCTGCATGTTGTACCATGTTGCACTGCTGCTCTGTGCTGCACTGCTGCTCAATGCTGTACCATACTGCACCATATGGCACCACTGCTCCATGCTGTACCATGCTGCACCACTGCTCTGTGCTGCACCATATGGCACCACTGCTCCATGCTGTACCATACTGCACTGATGCTCTGTGCCACACTGCTGCTCCATGCTGCACTGCTGCTCCATGCTGCACCATGCTGCACTGCTGCTCCATGCTGCAATGCTGCTCTGTGGTGCAGGGGCACCTGCATGGCTGCAAAGAGGGGAGCTCTGGAAAATGTCTGCTAATTAGATTTAGCCTCCTTGTGGAACCTGCTTCTGGGCTGAAGCAATTCAGAGAATCCCCATTTGTACAATAGAATTTTCTCCTAATTTCTGCTTACACAAGGCCTGTTTTCCCCTGCATTTTTTTTTGGGGTGGAGGGGGGTGTCTGAATCACTAAGCTTTTCTGCAGTCTTTCCTCAAGAAATCCTTTTAACTTCTGCCCAAGGATCAGCTGGACTAGCTAGCCCTTTGTATTTTAAGATATTCATTAAAGTGAAATGTCTTTCTTTTCAAGCTTGTCCTAGGGCAACTATTATGAGGTTAACCTTTCTATAACTGTGAATCCAGATCAGCTGCTTCATTTTGTTTGCATCTGCCAGCCACAAACATGTATGAATATACCTTTGCCTATTCTGATTTCCCAAAGCAGCACTGAACATCGAGGTGAAAAAGGTCACAAGCCACAAAAGGCAGTTGCAGAAGAGCAGAGAGAACCTCTTTGTTTGGGACTTTTTGGTGAGTGAAATCAGGATCCTCAACAGTGTCCCAGACACAGCTTATTGCAGGGGTAACAATAAAAGAACCAACAAACCCAAATCTGTCAGCTCCCCACAGAGCAATCCTATGTAGCAGAGCCTTTGATTCAGGTCCCTACAAATCATCATCCCTACTCCAACTGGAGCTTTATGAAGGTTCTTCCAAATCTGAGGTGTCACTTGGCAACCTCACCTAGAAAGCAAGTTCCCTTCTGCTTTAGCTTGTCTTTAGAAATTACATTTTTCCAATGATTTCTTAGAGCTCCTATCCAAAACGAAGGAGACGTGAGGCTCATACCTAAACCCGAGGGACATTTACACAAATCCACTGGGTGCAATTAGGTAGATTCAGAATTAAACAACTCCTTGTATCACTGCTATTTACAGTTCCTTGCTCTGGCAGTAAGAAGCGGGCATTGTTAGCTTTAATAACTCAAAAAGACCACTATAGGATCATTTTAAAATGTGTTGTAGCCTCTTCAACAAGATGCAGGGCAGTGATAATATCTGAGGGTTTCAAACTGAATCAATATATCATGTCACTGCAGTCCTAGACAAAGCCTCCAAAGTTTTTAGCCAGCCACAGTCCGGCCAACCTTCCTCCTAGCCAGCTGAGCTGTGCGGGAACACAAATGCTTGCTTGGTCCTTCAAACTCACACCACGCAACTCTATACTCGCAGACAGCAGCTCTTAGAGTCGCTTTGTGTTGATTTCACAGAGTGACAGCACGGCAGAGGTTAGAAGGGACCTCGGAGATCATCCAACCCAACCTCTCTTCGTGTAGGCGAGCACTGCACCACCACCGAGCGCCCACTCATGTTCCTGCCTGCCAGGAGGCTCGGAGCCCCCGCACTTGTCCCTTCTGCTTTCAGCTGCAGCTCTGCTATCCGCATTTTCGCAGCGGCGTCTCCTGCCTTACAGGAGCAGCCTGCTACACCCTGACAGCGAACAAAACTCCCCCGGCCGCCGGTGGCCAGCGCAGAGGAAGCTCTAGCGCAGAGAAAGCTCTGCCCTACAGACGCGGGACCGCCGCGGCCAGCCCTTAGAGCCGCCGGAGTCGCCGGGCCAGAGCCTGCGCACACCCCCGGGAGGACGGGCCGCGGGCGGGGCCCGCTGTGGCTGCGGCGGGCGGGGCGGTGAGCGGCGGCGCGGCACTGTGTCTTGTCCGCTGTGTGCTCGGCGACTCCGCGGCGCTGCTCGGGGAGCAGAGCGGCCGCCGAGTCGAACGGGTATTCGGCGCTGAGCGGGCTGCCCGCCGGGGGTCTGTGGCAGTGGGCGAGCGATGCCCCGCACCCCTCTGCTGGCGCTGCCCTTCCTTCTCCTCTTCCTGCTCCCGGCTTCGAAGCTTTTGTTTTCCCCGGCCGCCGCGATGGCAGGAAACTTACCAGAGCGATCGGCTGAGGCCGGGGTCGTTCTGCGCCGAGCTCCGCGGGGTACCGGCCACGCCATTAGGTGAGGCGAAGCGCCGCGGCTGGCACCGGGTCCGAGGGGCCGGGCTGCGGCTGCCCGTGGTCCCACGGGTGCAAGGAGGGGACAGAGTTGCAGCGGCGGCCGCCGAGAGCCCCGCACGGCTGTGCCGGTTCCTGCAGCCACGGCCAGGAGGACGCTCTAGCCGCGGAGGGTCCCGCAGGGGTCCTGACGCGGCCCCTGGCCGCACAGCTGTGCCCGTGGGCCAGGCTGTTTCAGGGGCCGAGAAGGCTGCGTGGGCCCGGGCGCTCCCGCTGCGGGGGCCGTCGGCGGGCAGAGGCCAGCGGGGCCCGCGGGGCGTTGCAGGGCTCCTCCGGCGGGGCGGCGGCGGCCGTGCTCCCTGCAGCTCCCCGCGTAGCGCAGCCGCGCAGGTACCGCGGGGTGCGGGAGGGACGGCCCGGGAGGGACACGGCTGGCGGCGCTGCCACTGGCACCGAGTGCTCCTGATGTGGGCTCCAGGAGAGTCACCCCTGGAGAAAAGGAGGGGTCTTGCCTGAAAAATCCTCATTGCTGTTCATTTGCTGCAGTCCGTAGCTTCTGTTGGGGTGTTCCACATGGTTGTATGCACGCTTGATTTATAAATGTCAGGCAGCACGGTGTAGCCGGACGTGTATGTCATGAAGTTTTCCTTGGACATCAGTAAGACTTTCCCAAGCAACCGGTGGATTTGCGTATAGGTAACATGTCTGTTGAAACGTTCAGGGTGGGGTGTTAGCAGACAAACGAGAGCCGTGCCCAGGAGAACTGGTAGGCAAAACTGTTTATCCTTGCTGAAAACGTGAATGCTGAGCACTGGCAGAGGGTTTTCAGTGTATTTTCCATGGGACATCTACAGTGGAACACAAGAGCAGAGGCAGCAGAGGCACTGGTCACAAACCAACATTTTTCAATAGGCTATTGCTAGATACTTGAAATCGTAAAGAGATGGCAAAAAGCACTGATTACACAGAGCAGCTGTGTGCCGTTGGGTGTCAGATGCATGTGCGCTGTTGCTTTTGCAGAGTTACCTGTTGTGGAAGTGTATTTGCCAACGGTGCTAGAGCTGTGTTTTAGGATAACACAGAAGATTCACTAGTAATTATATTTTTAGTCTACAGAAGCAAATTTGGTAGTTACTAGTGACTATAATAATAATTTACAAATAACTTTCATGTGAAATATTTACTACAAAATGCTCAGCCTGCAGAAACCCATCTCTTTATGATATTTTGCATGACTCAATTATTAGAGAATGTCTTTATTCCCAGAGCATATTTTAAACAGAGTTTTGTTTTGTTTTTGTTTTTGTTTTTTAACTGTCAACAAAATCCCAGCTTCCCCCATCTAGCCCAAGACCTGCCATGAAACACTGAAGGAGTGTGTGTCGAGTGCACAGTTCTATTCTCTCAAACGCACACACCTGCAGGCTGCTGCCCCAGAACTTTGTGTGCTCCTTGTGAGCACTTTGGAGACATCTGTGTTTAGCCTGGAGAGGAGCAGCCTGCTCTACAGAGGAGCAGGGGGGTGTCCCTCATCTTGTCGTATTTCTGGTTTGAGGGGCCCATGAACTGGTAGAGCTGAGGACTCAATTCCATCCTTCACATTACTGAATTCATTCAGCATGTCTGCTCAGGCTCTGGTGTGTCACAATAAGGAGGTGATGTTTGAAAGAAAGTTGGCAACATTTAATGCTGACTGCCAAAGGCATGTTGGGGTATTTATAACAGGGAGAGGCTGTACTATTCCATACTGGCATCACAGCATCTGCCATGAGACATTTCCATTGCCTATGTTATGAGGATAGGGATGGGGCTCAGTGCATTTGCTGGCTAAAGTTAAGAATCTTTCCCTCCCCACTCCCTTAATTTTTATAAGATAAGGCAAGTTCCAAAAGCATTTATTGTTTCTGGAGATAATAAATCAAAGCATGAAATCTCAGGTAATAGCACTTCTGTTAAGCTGCTAAATTCAAATTAACTGGGATGAATTCATGCTTCAAGGTCCCCAAAGATGATGGACTTGACAAAGCATCTCCATGGTATGCTGCAACCCGAGGAGCTGCAGGTGCAGCAGCCCCTGTGGATTTTCTCTTGTTTCCCTTTGACTTTCAAAGTCCTCCTCTGTTCCTGGGTGTGCAGCTGTCTGGATAATTCACTGGATTCTTCATTTCCTGGTGCCAGTAGAAATGAGTACAAATTAGGCTTTGGCTGAAGGACAGACAGGTCCCTTTGGTGGTCTTCCAAGATTTTACACTTGAAAGCGATGAGGGAGGTGAAAGATCTCGATTCCCTTACGGTGTCCCTGGGCTTCTGGCAAGCTCCAGAGCACGCTGAAGATCCCAGCATCCTGACTCCTGCAGCAGGCTGTTGTCAGCCCTTGATAGGGCACCTGAGTCAGTGGTTAAGGCAGGATAGAAGTGGGTCCAGAAGGCTGTGGTTCACGGACGTTCTGCCATTGTCAGTGGTGGCAGAGGCCTGATGTTACCCAGCTTAACCTTCTTTTGGCTGCAGTACTGGGGAACTGATGCTTACTTTCCAGACTCTGAACTGACTTTCCTGAGTATTTTGAATAGGTGCAGTTTATGCTCTTAACAGTGTTATTGTTGGGAACTGGATTTGCATTTTACTTTGTGCAGATGGTATTTATAGCGCTAGATGCAAACCCCTGAAGAGTGAGAAGAAAGGGCCTCTGCTTTGTAGTGTGACCACCTTCCATCCTTCTGCTTTGGCTGCCATCAATAGCATTGCATTCCAGCTCTTTCAGGTTACTTCTCTTGGAAAAGTCTTAAGAGAACAGATTGACCTTGTGCAGTTCTGAAGGCTCCTTGAGCTGGGCATGTTGGAACAAAGATGAATGTTTTCGTTTCTGAAACTCTTGCTGAAGATGAGACAGGGAATATCTGTGTCTGGGAGCCAGGACCTGGCTCTTCAGCAGCTCTGCTTTTTGTCAGAGAGACGCTCTTGTAACATCCAGGAGCTGAAAGTCTCAGCGCTTGAATTGCTTGTTCAGGCTGGCGCAGAGAAGTGAGTGTGTGGAGAACATTATTGCCTTCCCAGATTCGTCTGTAGCTCACTGATCCTGACGACTGTGTGCTGTTTAAAATATAACTGTTCCAGAACCTATTTCCGGTGTACAGGAGGATATGATTTGGGAATTTAGCTTTCTGCAGCCAGATGGATTATAGTGTTGCTAAGGAAACAGACTATAAGTGAAGTGGCAGCTGAGTGTCCCTAGAACATCAGGCTGCTTGGAGCTGGTATTTTAAACTCATTTAGGTGGGCAGATAAATTGATGATGCCATGAGAAGTTAATTTCCTGCAATTTATGGTTGGTTAATTTTTATTGTTTTGTTGCTATTTATAAAAGGTACCTTAACTTCCCACTCAGACCACCTGGTATGTGAGTCACTGAACAAAAACTTACTGTTAAAATTAGAAAATGGACAAAAGCTGTACAGTAAGACAGATCCAAAAATAATCATTGAAACTGCTGCTCAGTGCACAGATAATGCTGCAAGAAAGACCTGGCAGCAGGATGGTCCTGCTGGAAAACTGTCATGAGGAAGTAAGTTGAGATTCTTCTAAGTACACGGGGAAGAGGACAACCACTAGAGATCTGGGGAAGTTGCAGGTTCTGAACTTCACAGATAAGGTGGTTAGCATCTGCTATACCTGTGGGAGTTAAGTTGTGAAGTTTCTCAGAGTAAGGGAATCAGGTTTTTGATAGTTGCTCTGCCCAGGACCTTGGCTCTTTTTTCCTAATGATATTGCTGAAAATGTGTCAGGTTTCCATACCAGAGTTATTGACTGATACAGCAGGATTCTGCCTCTTTTTTCATGCCACAGAGAAGGGCAAGCATAGCTGAGCCATCCTAGCTAAGCGTGTAGCTGCAGGGATAAAGACTTAACTAAGTTGAGCCCAGAGGACAGACAGCAACTAGTGCTGTTGGAAGGTTGGACTGTTGGTAAGATGGACTCACCAGGCAAGGAGAAGGCAGGAAGAGTTTTGAGCAGCCTGAAATCTGCAGCCCTCAGACATTTAGATGCCTATGGGTAAGATGTGAATCCTCTGCTGCCACTTGCCTAAGTCTGCAGGGCAGGAGGTGAAGGAGCAAGCCTGTTTCACATTTCCTTCCAGGTTTGTCACTCGACTGGATTGATTGCATTGCTCTGAACACTGTCAGTCTACAGGTGGGTCAGGGCTGTTCTCATGCCTCATTTGCAAAGCAATGGTATACCCAGAACATTGCAGAGTATTTTTGAAGCCTCTAGCCTGGGTAACATTTTTAAGTTTAATGTCGTTTAAGATTTTAGTTCTGCTATTTCGGTACTGGCAAGTGTTGGTATTAAGTGGTGAGATTCTTATGCTCCGCAGAAGGAATAGCTGAGGATCCCTTTGGCTTGATGAAACCTGGATGCTTTAGTTCCATTTAAGGTCTATCCCTTCTGCAAGGAAGGGGCATGTGAGCTGTCTTCTGAAAGGAAACATCATCTTCTGCCTCTCCTATTAGAAATAGTTTTATTACATGAAAAAACTTGTGTATTTCTGATCCTAGCCTGCCTTGAGTGAGAATATGTGACTATTTGTTTGCTTGTTTGTCTTTGGACAGGCTACTTGGGAAGGGAATGCTTTGTTGAACACAACAGCACAAGATGACTTCTGATTCCTGCTCTTCGTGGGAGCCTGTCTGCACTGGTATGTTTGTTTGGGTTGTTTTATATTTCAAACTGACATGTATTGATTGTATAATCCCAAGGTCACTTAAAACTGCAGAAACCAAGCATTTAGGAAGCTGCTCACTTGTGATGTTAATAACTATGCAGAGACTAGGAATTTAGAGAGTGTGTTTTCAGCTATACTTTGAAAGTTTACTCCTCAGTACTACAGCATTCAGTTAGCTCTTCAGCATGGATATGGTTAAGAGGACCACTGAATTAGTATGAAAGAAGTCAAGGGGAACTCTGTGACAGTACTAGAAATTAACCTAGAACTGCATAAGTCCTTTCACATGATCTACAAATTGAGAATATGATTTTTCCCAAGAGCTGAGAAAATAGAATTATTCTTTACGTTTTGCATATTTGTGGTTTAGAATAGTAATAACGATTCCCGTGGCTGACATTTCTTGACAGTTAATGGCTGTCTAAATTAAGGACAGTAAGAAATACCCTCGAGAGGGCGATTAGTTGTGCTTGATGATCCAAAGTAGAGGGTGGCTGTTTCCCACAATACTTCCATACGAAAATGGCCACAGTAGTGTTCATAGAATGGAAAAAAAAGGAAATTTTCCTAAATTAAACTACTGCCTCTTGTGAATAGCTTTATGGGTCATCTGCTCATGCAGTGTACTTGGTTAGTTTCAATTTAGGGTATGTAAATAGACATTAAAACTGAAAACTGCTAATTCACTTCAGGGGGAACAATTAGGTGAGCCAGAACAATGTCCCTCCTGGTTTGTGCTCTGACTCACTCTACATTAGCTGTAGCAGAGAGGATTCCATTGCAGCATGCTCCTTGCCTCTGCTCCATGGCACAGCAAACAGTGCTTGCCCACTGGCTTGTGCCAAGAGGGGAGGGTGTCCTGGGCTGCTTTGTTCAGCCTTGGGATGTCAGGAGGCACACACTGAGTGTTTGCTATCAACACGCGTTTTTTGTAAACGAGCCTGTGGCCTTCTTGTTTGTTGACAATTCCCACCCCTCCTGCCCTCCCCGTATTTTATCTTTTAATGTTTAGGGGTTTTATTGCAAAAATTTTTTGACAAAGTTTTCCTTCAAAATAAACCCATTGATAGCAGCTGTAAAGCGTGCAGAAGCTTCTCATTTGTGACTGTGTAAAACATCTCCAAGAAGCAGAACCCCTGCACCACGCATGGCCAGCTCTGGGTTTCTGCACCTTGAGCACCTTGGCAGCGTTCAGCATGTTCTGCTCTGCCCTACACAGAGCTGGTGGTGTGGCACTGCTGTGCACCCTGCTGCCCCTGCTGCAGGCACTGGTTCTGACTGGTGTTGGCCTGGCATGGGAGACAGAATCTTTTCCTTCTGGTTGAGCATGCTATCCAGATTTCAAACAACCCTTTTAGCTTCAAAAGTTGTTAAAAACAGAGGACACAGTTCTAGCAAAAATTATATTTGATGAATAAAATCTGTGTGGTATTTAGTTTTAACTGTGTACTTCATTGAAATAATTGTGTGTATTATGTTCCATAAAAAGAAAGTTGCATATGAGTGAGAACCTTGCTTGAGAGAAAACGTGCATATCCAGAAATTTTCAGCACTGAAATTAAAAAAAAAAAAAAAAAAAGATTGTGTGAAGTTTTTTTTTTTGCATCTGAAAAGACCTGGTGAGAGTTTGTGTTCCAGAAGGGAGAATGCTGTGAGAAAGAAATCTGCCTTTCAGCCCAGCTCCTAAGCCACCACTGAGCTTGCCTCTTTAAGCCATCAAAGCATGGTTGTCTTTCACAGGCTGTGATTGCCAATTCAGCACTGCCTTTGAAATTGCAGGATCTGTCTTAAAAGACTGAGGGAAGACTGAATGAAATTACTGTGAAGTTACCTCCTTGGTCCCTTCCTTTCAGCTTGTATTTCTATTACATAATTTTGGGGAAGTGGGAAGGGTAGGAAGTAGGATGGAGGTGCATGTTTAATAATCATGTTAATGTTCATGGTAGAAGCTCTTCAACTAGGAAAAAGACAAAGGAAAATGCTATGTGACTGTTGCAGAAGAGATGCTCTTGAATTGATTGACTGAGCTACCAATCACTCTGAGGAGGGAGGACAGCCAGAAAAGGATATACCTGAGTTGCCTGCAAGTTACAGAAGTTTAACTCCAAAATACACTTGAACATGCAGATGCATCATGTGGTGTAGGGAGAGATTTGATACTTCAGAATACAGAGAGGAGCACTGCTTGGAAAGCATCAGCAACAAGCAGAGAAGCAACACTCAGGAATTTCTTTCTACCCAAGATCCACAGCCTGCAGTCCCCTTCTTAGGTCAAGCACTGATCACCACTCACCCCTTTGTCCTTCCTCAAAAGGTATGGCTGATGACTTATGCATAGCCGAGTGGCTGACGCTTGTGGCAGCACTTGAAGCACTTGGCTAGGTGCAGACAGCAGCCCCATGGGGTCCTTCTTCTCCTCTTAGCACTCCACAGAAAAGCACGCAAGCTTTACACTAAGGGGAGAAAGCAGAAGACAGGAGGTAGCTGTTTGCTTAGAGAGCTGGGATGGTGAGAGCTATGAACTCTGAACACTTGGCTAACATTTTCAGAGCAGACCATCAGAACTTGAATATCTGTTTTTCTTCTGGACAGTAGCTGGTGGTTACTGTTACTGTGCAGATCACTTTTTTTCCTATACATGCATAGCTTTAACCTCTAGCAACATGAAATTTTATCTGGCAGTCTCTTAGCTTGTCACTAGCTGTCATGAGATCCCTCTGTAGCTCATTATAGTCAGCATTTATTTGTATTACATTGCTCTGAAAAATGGTTCCTGTTCATCAGCAGCAAACCTTGGGGTTTCTCATTTGCCTTTTCTCCCCTGTAGGTTGAAAAGCTTGGATACCAGTACAGATTATCTTTGTAGGATCATGCTGGGGATCTTTTTTCATTGCAGAGCTAAGGGGTCCTCCTTTTCTTCCTGATTTTAAACTGGTTATTGTCTGTGAGAGGGCTTTGCATTTATCTAATGACAGATTAGTTCCCTTTAGAACCTTGGTGGAAGAATCTTGTCAGCAACAATCAGAAATGCAAATGATAGTTTTGGCTTAGTGCTTATAGAGCTCAAAAAGATACTGCCCTGGGGATCTAATCTTGAATTTCTGCTCTTTTGCAGTCCCTGCAGCTTCCTTCCCTCTTCAGTGTTCCAGCCCTGCGGAGTCATAAACCTCAGTGGAACTTTGGGTGAGATTTTCCAGTTCATTACTAAAATCCTTGCCTATTTGTCCTGGAAAGCTGTGTTAACCTTTCTGCTGTTGGCTACTGATTTCATTCTAGCAGATATGTTAAAGAAGATTAGTAAAGGAAAGGTTTATAGTGACCAAAGAAAGAAGAGTTTTGGCTGCCGAGGGTGCACTCAATCCTCTTGTCCAGATAAAGGCATTAAAGAGAAGCTCTGTCTCCCATGTTGCAGGGAGAAGGGGTGTAGTGGCTGAAGAAGAGTTGGTATCCTACAGCTTGGTATGAGTCAGTCACTGAATGAAACAAATGGAGAGATGCTTTAATCCTGGGGACAAGTTATTTAGTAGTTAATGACAGCTTAGGATATTTTGCCTGTTCTTCCTGAGGCATCCCCTGCTGATGACTGACATGGACCCCAGGGTTCTGGAAGCTAGCTCAGACAGGTAGGCTTTGCAGTGCTTACCAAACAGCAGAGAGGTGATACTGACACTACTGCAGCTATTTGCAAATGCTATTGAAATTTCCAGGCAGTTTCAGAACAAAATCATGAAGTTAGTTTAACAACTATGAATCTTCAGTATGGATGCTGTCCCTGCCCACAGAGCTAGATGATCTTTAAGGTCCCTTCCAACCCAGATCATTCTGTGCTCTTCTAGTGGTTTGATTTATTCACTCTTAATCAGTATAGTCCGTTTTCAAACAAAAAAGTTTTCTGGTCCTGGTTATAGTAGGAAACAGCCTGGAGAGTGAGAGTGTTGTACAGTATTGGCAAGGTAGAGGAGCAGGATCCACGTGGAAAAAAAACCTCACCAGAAGTATGAGACTTGTGTAACTGGTGCTGAAGTAAATTGAGTTGACCTAATGTGTAACTGTGTATTGACAACCCTTTTTTTCATTCAGGAAAATGTGGCACTGGTTTGGTTCCCATTTGGTTCAGAGAGTCTTTGTTTCTTTAAGTTTTTCTTCTTTTTCAGATGGAAACACTGACATGAATTTAAGAACTTTGATGCTGTCAGAGGTTGAATTTTGATTTGTTAAATAACCAGGAATAGCATACTGCCTGAACAAGATGAAATGCCTTGAAGACCTTTGGTTCTGCTTTCCTTTCTCCTGAAGCAATGGTTTTCTCCCCAGTGTTGACACTGGCCCACTCTGGGACCTCCAATGTTACTTTTATTGTTTATGAAAATGCCTATATGAATTTTACCACTCCGGAGTCCCTGCTTCGTAGTGGCACAGCACCACCACTGAGATATGTGCTCCCCACTGAGGGAGGTGCTTTGCTGGTGACCACCACAGCTGTCCTGCCATCACAAGAGGTTTTCAGGAGCTTGAGTTTGCCCCTCCAGATCATTCTTTCTGCTGCTATGATATTTATCCTGTTGGTTTCTTTCTTCGGTAACTTTGTTGTCTGCCTCATGGTCTACCAGAAGGCAGCAATGAGATCTGCAATTAACATCCTCTTGGCAAGCCTGGCTTTTGCAGACATGCTGCTGGCAGTGCTGAATATGCCTTTTGCTCTGGTAACAATCATTACCACTCAGTGGATTTTTGGGGATATAGTCTGCAGAGTCTCTGCCATGTTCTTCTGGCTTTTTGTCATCGAGGGGGTAGCCATTCTGCTTATTATTAGTATCGACCGATTCCTTATCATAGTTCAGAGGCAAGATAAGCTGAACCCTTGCCGTGCAAAGGTCCTCATCGTGATTTCCTGGGCAGCATCCTTCGTCGTTGCTTTTCCCTTGTCAGTAGGGAATCCAAACCTGCAGATCCCCTCGAGAGCACCTCAGTGTGTTTTTGGCTACTCCCCGAGCCCAGGGTACCGAGCCTATGTTATAGTTATTTTGCTGATTTCTTTTTTCATCCCCTTCCTGGTGATGCTCTACTCTTTCATGGGCATACTCAACACCGTCCGCCACAACGCGGTTCGTATCCATAGCCACCCTGACAGCATATGCCTCAGCCAGGCCAGCAAACTTGGTCTCATGAGCTTACAGAGACCTTTTCAGATGAATATTGATATGAGCTTTAAAACTCGTGCCTTCACAACCATCCTGATTTTGTTCCTTGTCTTCATAGTCTGCTGGGCACCCTTCACCACTTACAGCCTTATTGCCACGTTCAACAGCCACTTCTACTACAAGCACAACTTTTTTGAGATAAGCACTTGGCTCCTTTGGCTCTGCTACCTCAAGTCTGCACTGAACCCACTTATTTACTACTGGAGGATTAAGAAGTTCCACGATGCATGCTTGGACCTGATGCCCAAATACTTCAAATTCCTGCCACAGCTCCCTGGCCACACGAGGCGACGCATCCGGCCCAGCGCCATCTATGTGTGTGGGGAGCACCGGTCGGTGGTGTAAGGCTGCCCTTGCCGGACAGGGACTGCTGCTTTCTGGGGTTGTTTGGGTTTAGTCTTTAGGTTAACCTTGGGTTTATTTAATATGGCTTCTTCCCTGTGGCCGTATCTTACAACTTGATTACATTTTCCAGTACTCTGTGCAATGTTGGGAGGGAAGATAGAGGGAGGGCAAGTGGTTGGTTCTATCTGGGTTTACTGCAAGAAAATGAGGTAAACAAAATGACAAATGTTACCTCTAGGATTCCATGGAAATCCATTATTTTAAAGGAAAACTACAATTATAACATCCTGCCAGGTTTCTGCTTACTAGGCCTGCAATTGCATCTAATTGTAGTGACTTTTTATGCTGCTAAGATACAGGATATTGAGTTGGTGTCATTTTTCTGGAAACGTTGCTGCTGTCTGCCAATATATTGGAGCCAAACAGTCTCATTAGATTAATTCTATTTAATTTTAACAGTAATCCAAAGGTTCTCATGGTGACACTAGAAAACTCTCCCCCCCCGCCCCCAATTTCTAGTAATATTTTTGTGCACTTTACGAAATTTGCTATGGAATTTGTTTATTGGAATATTTGGTTCTGAAGTGAAGCGGTATTGTTGTTATTATCACTATTTGTTATGTTGGTGGATTTTACAGGATGTTAGGGGTTGGAAGGGACCTCAGGAAATCATCGAGTCCAAACCTCCCTGCCAGAGCAGGACCATAGAATCCAGCACAGGTCACACAGGAATGCATCCAGATGGGTCTTGAAAGAGAAGGAGGCTCCACAGCCTCTCTGGGGAGCCTGTTCAATGAAAGGCCTGTGTAAGCTCTAGGAGGGTAGTGTAGGTTGGTCTAGATGCACATACAGTTAGAGATCTGCTGGGTTTCTAGCAACTGATCAAAAGTTAGCATTGACTGCTTGGTTACCCGGGGGAGCTGGAAGGCAAAGATGGAGGGATGAGAGGGAAATCAAGCAAGGAAAACCTAAACCTTGAGGTTTAGGCTGACACAAGATTTAGAAAAATAGAGTTCAGGTGAAAATCATCATGTGGGAAGGGATGGCTGTGGCTGACCCTTTTGGCTGTTGCAAGCTGTCCAAACTGAGGAGACACCTGAAAACCTGTCTGAAGTTTAACAGTGTGTTGCTGTGAGGCTGTTTGTGCTGGGAGCTGAATGAGGCTGAGTTCTCCACACTGCTCAAGTCATGCTGTCAGCCCTTCGCTGGGGTGAAGAGTAGGATAAACCAGCAAACAAATAGCACGTGACTCATAGCTGAGGCTGGGACTTGGTCTGCATAGTAACAACTGGGAAACAATCCTCACCTTGCTTGTTTTCCAGTGTAAGTATTAGGGGAAACCATAAGCTGATAATTACAAGTAAGAGGTGGCCGGCAGAGCTTGCTTGAGATGTAAGCTGAATTCCCCTTTTCCTTCCGATTCTACTTTACATTGATTCTTTTTCATTGCCCTTTTCCCTCTGTAGTGCCCACAGCCTCCAGGACTTTGCTGTTCTCCTCTGTTAGGTATCAGCTGCTCTCCTTGAAATGCCAGACCACCTTTCTGATTGCCAGGCTGTCTCAGTGCCTGCCTAGAAAGCAGAAAGACCTGTACTGAGTATAGCAATCCAGGTTCAAGGTATTTTATTTCTTTTACTCAGATAAATATTTAATTGTGAGATAAGTAAAATTAAGACTTGGGTTTGGGCTTTGAAATGAGATCCCCAGTTGCCCTGAGGCTGGGGAGGAATGCCTGCAGAATTTTTGTGTCCTTGCTCCTTGGGGCTGTCTATGACCAAGCAAAGGAAAACTGATGTATGACATTCAGGGCTAAGGTTTGAGCTTCTTTTGCTTCCATCTCTTTCATTACTCCAAAGCATGAGGACCTCTTCATTGTTCTTTTACCTGAGGAACAAATAATAGCAATGTTACCTATTTTTTGCTGTCCACACTGTACAGAGCTTTTCTTTTGAGAGGGAAGTGCCCTGTTCTGTGTGGATGTCCAGGGACTGCTTGCTTCCTGAGGCCAGCCAAACAGTCACTCTCTGGATTTTATTTAGGTCTTCAGTGAAGAACTAATTTAACAGTTCTCTCTGTTCTTCTCATTGACAGCTATCAGTAAAAGTGTTGGCAATACTTAGGAGTAATAAAGAAACCACTTTGAATATAGTAATTTAATGTTTTTAAAAGCTGCTAGCTGGCTTTGTGGGTTACTTGTACAGGCACCCAGGCAGTAGTGATGCTATTGATGTCCTTCTCAGCTCCAGTGATGGTGATCTGGATTATTCTGATCAGAATGAGAGGCAGTAAAGGAGTTCTGCTGCAGAGCAGAGTGTTTTAGTGTCTTTTCAGTACAGCTTTTGTTTCTCAATCTCATTTGCATTGACAGTGGAAGGTCAGGACCTGGTTAGCATGGATTTTCTGTTCCAGAACTGTCATGCCTGTTGATCTCTGAGAGCAGCAAAACTATGCTTAGAGCTAATGTAGCAGAGTGAAGCATGCGCTGTCTGAGCTGACAGGAACAGGTGTTTTTGCTGTCTTCCAGAGCTTTCAAGTCAAAAGTGTAGATGAATGCTGTAAAACACAGTAATTCAAGAAGGAAAAGAGATGAGTAACAGAGGAAAGTGAGTGGAGTTACCTCTGCAGGGGGAGGGAATTATTTTGTGGGGATTTCATAATCTCCAGTAAGTGCTGGATGAAGTAGAGGTTCCAGACATCAAGGAAAGTTAATTCGTCTTGGTAAATGACTGTTTGTTTACCCTTCTCGGAGAAGAGAAACCCAGATTTGGAAGTGACCTGCCTAGTGCTACAGCATTCACACTGACCAGGTTGTAGAGGTGATCAGAGCATGCAGTGAACAAAAAGGTGTTCAGAAGAGAAGCAAGGTGGCACAGAAGTGTCTCGGGAGTTGAAGGTGTTTTCAGGGCAATTGTATCAGACATACTGTCTTTAGAGCAGTGCTTTGACCATTACCGCTGAAGGCACAGGACCACATTGAAGGTCACTAAACTGCTCAGTCTTTGGGTGATCCTGTGAAGATTCAGCATCACCTTCTGTGAAGATTCAGTATCACCTTGCTGGCATTTGGAGTGCTGAAACACACACGGTGGCAGGATTTGGGCTACTGAGGCATTTTAGTGGGCTTGGCCAAGACCAAGGATTCTAAACACTGATTTTGATCCTTCTCTGTTCTGATGGGGAGTTAAAATTTCCTCCTTCTCCAGAAATGCTACTTGTTATTCAGCTCTCTTTCCTCATGTCACATTGTCAGAAATCTTTGGTATGGAGGATCTGAAAGGAATGTATTAGTTATGTTGCAGTTTAATCTGTTCTGTCCAAGCATACTGCTTACATAAGTCTCATTTGTATAAATCTATTGCTAAAACTATTATTTTGTGCTCAAAGTTGTATATTTTTGACATTTCTTGTTGCTCCTGCAAAAATATTTATGTATACAGAGAAGAAAATTGTTTTGCTTCTTACTGCATTCTGTTACCATGTTTTTCACTTGTGTACTTAATGCTTTCCTATTTTCTTGGGCATTTGCATAAACAACTGCAAGATTTCAGTGGTCTTTCTGTAGCTGTTGAAGATTTTTAACTGTCACTTCCTTCAACAGTGCCCTCCTTGAAAGAGATTTTGGTTTATTTTTGTGTGAAAAATAAAAATCCAGAGCACAACTTTGTTGTGGTTGGAATGACGGAGAACTTGAGTTCAGTTTTCCAGGAGCCACTACATTGCCATGATGAACTGGTTGGATGTTCTTTTTGAGGAGCAGTCACTTTCTGATATCGAGAAACCTTGAATTCCTGTTTTGAAACAAGCTGTTAAGTAGAATGGCATTGTCTTTCCTGTACATTTTGCACCTGTGAAAATATCTGAGAACAACAAATAAACATGAGCATTCTTCAGAAATGCAGCAGGTCTGTAGAATTTCTTCGTGCATTCACAGGTTTCTTGGGTTTAGTGCCCAACTTCATCGTTTCTACCACTTTACCTGTATATTAAATAATAAAGGTTATTTGCGTGGTTTAGATGGGTTTGGCTAAGCCAAAATTTTTCTTGTGTAAAGAATTTACAGAATGCTTCCTTCTGAGGTGTCATTGTACCTGAAACAAATGCAGTAATACCCAACAACAGAGAGAAAGTCTGAAAAAAGGAAATAACTTTCCTACAACTACTGCCAGTGCTCAGCTAAAGCTGAGCCTGAGCAATTAACGTCACTGTGTGCAATAAACAAAGCAGCAGTGGAGCTGCATGGTGTGATTCATTTCAGTGCCAGACAGTGACCTTCATGGTTCAAGTGCTGCATGTTTGTGTGCGATGGATTGTTCCTCGTGTTAGTAGAATGAAAAATGTTCAGCATCTTGGCTCTTTTAGAGGCATTTTTCAGCTTGCTAATGATTTAGCAGAAGTTCTCTGGGAGTAATTTTTTGAAATTATAAAGAGAGACACTTTCTAAAGTCTGAATCTACCTACAGTCTTTGTGATTTCTGATAACTGCCCTGCAAAAAGAATTGTGCATTTTAAAACCAGATTTGCTTCTTCTGGTGCCTCTTAGACAAGAGGCAGAAAATTCCTGCAGGTACAACAATGGTGTGGATTTTCTCCTGCTCAAGTAAATTTGCCTCACCTTGGTCTAATTTGTCAGAAGGAACTGGACCAGTCTGTTTTCGAGTCAGAGCATCTACACCAAGACTTAACATTGTTCAGCTAGAATGGGTTAACCTTTGCACCTTCAATTACTTGGTCTTTGATTTCTCATGTTCCAGTGTAGAGCAGGTGTGGTCAAGTCACTTCTGAAATTAGCCAGCCTGTTGCTGTGATTTTTTTTAAGTGATTTTTAAGATACTAAATGGAAAGTAAGAATGAAGCCCTAGACACTCACTTGAGGCAGCTTTACTGCAACCTACAAATTTGAGCAAGTGGAGGCCTGAAAGAACTAAGTGCTAGGCTGGTTTCAGTTTGTGTCTGGGGAGTTACCTGGTGTGAAAGGCATCAGCAATTCCCTGAGTGCAGGTGGGAGCTGAGACTCCAGCTGGATTTGTTTTCAGGCACTGGAATCTCACACGTTCTCTGCAGCTCTTCTGGTACCTCTCTGGTCCTTAGCCCCTCTCCCTTACCATGCTGCAGGAGTTCTTTTAACTCAAGCAGATCTTCAAGGAAAAAAAACAAAATCAAAAAACATGTTATACTCAAGATTTTTTTTTTCAATTTATGCTTTTGTTGGGACAATAATTCAGGTGATTTATATGACACAGGAGGCCAGGCTGTGTGACTGCATCTTAGAAATCCGTTAGCTGAAGGCCTGTGACTAATGAAAGATGTTTTGTTCTTTTGAAGCTCAAGCTAATTTCCATGAAGTTTACTATTACCAAGCAACAGGTTCTGTGGAGCGTCTCAAGGGGCTAAAACCACAGTCCCTCCACAAGTGAAAGACACAGAGTACCATGTACAGGGCCTGGTTTGCAGCCTCCTTTCTTGAAAGCTGCTGTTTGACCAATGTGGGAGCAAGAGATCAGCACATACCTTATCACCATCATACCACTGTGAACATAAAGCAGGCTTCAGCCTCTGCTCAGATGTAGACCAAGGGAAAAAACATTTGACCTAAATTTCAGCATCAATGAGTTAGGCATCTAACCTCAGCTTCCCCTCTGTGCCCCCTAGGTACCTCCAGGTGGTGAATCAGCTCTTCTAGCCAAGAAACTTATTTTAGGAGGATGAGTCATTCTCCAGAAATGCCCACCTGCTTCCAGTGACTCCCAGGGAAGGTAGCTTTGGCTGGGGAGCAGACTTGCATCTCCAAGGTGTGGTAAGATGAAGCTTGGTTTTTTTCTTCCCTTTTCATCTGGGATTTATTACCATGGTCATGTTTGTTTTAAAAAGAGAAAGCACAGAACTATACCATTATTGTTCCATGGGGCTTACACTGTAGTTTTACTGAATCAAATCCTGTGTGGGCAGAGAAATGAGATATCTCACACAGCATTCCCACTGTGTTGTGGACATCCACCAGTCCTCTCTGCTCAGAGGTATAAAGAGGCAGGAGATTGCTTTAGTTCCAATGCTAGCTGCCCATGTTGTCTCATCTTGCTTCTTTTCTGGTGAAGGGTGGGCAGCAGAATTAACAAGCACCTTGTTCCTCTCCACTAGGACATTATGTAAAGCTTGCAAATTACCCCAAATTTTGGGTGACAGATTCTGCAGTGGGATTCTCACAGCAGGCCTAGCAAGGCACTCATCTCATCCTTTGCTCAGGACTCATCACGTTTTGCTTTCTTCCAGCAACTCATTCCATTAATTTTGTGTGTAGCTAGCTATTGAGTTTTGTCTGTTGGCGTCATTGCCAGCTCAGTTGTTCCAAAGACAAAGCAAAGCTTTTGTCAAGGCAGAGACTCCAGCCTGGTGATTGTCATTAATGTTACTACTATCTGATTCTAAATCTAGTACTTGTATTGTAAGTAAAATTTAATTACCATTAGACTTCTATAGCACACCCTGTTACAGTACAGGTACGAGAACTGGTTTATCAAACACAGCACAGAGAAAAGCTTGTCTAAAGGTTCTTCTCTTAGCTCCAAGCTGTATCTAGCAGAATTTCTCTCTTTCCTTCATTCTCTGCAAGTGTATTTTTAATACCTTCAGCAAGTCAGCCTTTCAGTTCCACCTACAGAGTCATCCTCACAGTCTGGGACCTAAATACAGGAACAACAGAGGCTGTGACAAGGCGTGGAGCGTGACTGCTGCAGCAGTCACTGTGATGGGCTGTGGGACTGCAGAGCAGCCTGAGTTACTCTAACCTAGTGCTGTGTTAATAGACAGAAGAATGACTGTCAAATGTCATAGCATGTGGTGTTATTCCCAGCAGGTCTGTGGGCAAGGGAAGATAAGTTTCTAAGAGCTCCTTCCAAGCTCTAGCAAGCTGCCAACAGCACCAATGTTGATGGGTGTTTCTGTTCCAGGCTCACCAGAAGGTCTGCAAGGGCTGTGCGGGATTGTTCTTTGTTGAGTAAAGGTGGAAATGTGGGGTCACTGAGCAGGCAGGAACTTTCTCCTGGCTGAAGGTGCTCAGGGGCTAACCTTTCCTAGCCCTTGCAAGAGCTGGTGTGTTTGAAAACTACTGGAGCTTCAAAGAGCTCACTTGTTTGCAAACCACTTGTGCAGAAGGAGGTGGTTTCTGACCTAATCAGAGAACCAGCTATGAAAGAAACTCCCTTTGTTTTGCCTCTGTATCCAGCAGGGTGTGGCACTGGGCAATGCTCTTCTAAACTGTGATACCTTAAAGCAATTTGCCCAGCAGCTGAAGAGTGGAGAGAGTCTTTACAGAGATCTGCCCAACAGTGACCCAAGCACAACAAGATGAGCACTGCTCTCGTCAGAAGTACTGGGTAGGGCTCTAGGGAAGATTTCTGCTCTCTGAGAACTGCAACCAGGAAACAGATTTCATTGGGTATCAAACCCAGAGTGAGGACATTCTGGTCCAAGCAGCTGTCACTGGTTTGCAGTGCACTTCTGAGCAGAAATTGGCACCATGGCTTCTGTCTGGGCGGGTGCTGGAGATGAGCAGATGGCTGCTTTCTGCCATGTTTCATCCTAAGCTTGGAATGACACAGTGGTGACGTGTTTGACTACAGCAGATTCTGTATCTGGAAGGCTCAGAAACCAAAAATGTTAGATAAGTGCTTCCTAACTTGCAAGCTGGTTTGGTTTACCTCTTGATGGCTGAACTTTTCTGCTTTACATGCAACTCTAAATTTAGTTGGGTTTAGTACTTTTAAAGGACTAAATACTCCTCTGCTTGAGGATATGGGCAATGTCTGGCATTTAGCTGGAGTGATTTGTCTCCCTCAGATTAGGCTGTGCATCCTTCAGGTGAGTGCTGGAGTGGTACAAGCACTCCAATCAAATAGGAAGCAGTTGTGCTTTCCTGAAAATTGGTGGGGTTGGTGTTGTTTGGGTTTTGGTATTTTACTAGCAAGTGAGAGCGCAGAACTTCCCAAGGCAGGAGTGAGAAAAAAAAAATGCTGCTGTCATAGGAAAAGAGTAAGCACAACTTGCAGGAGGGCTGGGCAGCTGGTCAAGTGGATGAAACTTTTCTCTCTTTAGATCATTACACGCAAGAGATTTCCACTGCCTTGCTTCCTTATTTAGGGAGTTGTCTTCTAATAACACAAATTACTAACAAGATAAAACTATACCAATTCTCAGCCTGATATCAATTTTCCTTAAAACTGCAACTTTCCTTAAAAATAGAGTGTGGCTGCCATCAGTTTTTAATGATGTCTGTGACTGCAGTCTTTTTATGATAACATCCTTGAAGTAGCATTTACTGCTTGGTTTCCTGGCTTGCCAGCACAGTCTCTGCACACACTGTGTGTCAAAGTGTCAGACAGATGATGCAAATTGTGCACAAACTCTGAGGCTACAAGATTAGCTAACCTCTGCTCTTGATATTTTTACCTTCTGTGTGTCACACTCTCAAGAGGTTACCTGCCTTGTTAGAACTAACAGTGATGGGGTGACAGCATCACTGACAGGCGGTGAAAAGGATCTGCTTATTTTAGCTGCCTGGCTGGTTTTTCTCTTGAGGTCCATCTGTTACCACTGGCCCAGAAATCTGATTTAGGTGAACCACGATGCCCTTCCATTCCAGCAAGCGCATAAATGTGGTGCTGAATCACAGGCTGAGATCTAAGTGGGTGGAAAATGCATTTCATTACACTACAGCTCGAATTCTTCAGTTCCTTTTGCTTGCTTCTGGGAAGCTCAGTTGCTTTGCTAGTCTGGCAGTGGGATTAGACATAAGGCTTAAAAGCCTTCCTTCCTTGAAAGGGCCACCATGGGTTGCTTGGCTTTCCCTCTGGTCTCTACTGGCTTTAGACACAGCCATTCACCTCCAGCTTGCTTCAGCTGAGTGCAAAGCCTGGCAGAGGTGAATTCCATCTGGCTTTTTCGTGTCACCAGTGCTGATTTCTTTGCCCATAGTTCTCCCACAGATTGTCTGCATCACCTCTCCAACACCTCTTGTATCTAACTCTGCCTGCTCTTGCTGGCTCTTTGTCCACCCTCCCTGAGAAGCAGGAGACTGTGCCTGTGGAAAGAAGCCACCCAACTGGTTATGTGAATTTCCCCTGAGCTGTGCTGAGAGTCAGAGGCATGTGCCCGTGGACTCCTTCACCCAGTCTCCAATCCAGTCTTTTCTACTTCTTTCTGTTCCTCACCTTCATGCAAAATGAGAGTAGGTGAAATTGCAGATGCTGTGCAGTGAGTCCAGAAGTAACACATAAATCACTTTCTGTTACATGTCTAATGGTGGCTGCTTCATCCCCGTTCAATCAGCAAATCATTTACATCTCAGGTTGGGAGGTAGAGCAGAGCTGTAGTCAGAGGGACATCTTTCTAGGACAGTGTCTATTTTGCACAGACAAGAGCCTCTAAAAAACCCTGGGTGTTTCCTTTTAGGAAATGCCTTGTGACGTTTTCTGTGGGCATCTTAGCTCAGAACCAGCTTGACCCAGAAATGTCAGCATGGTAGAGATCTCTCTGAGTGTGGCTTTTGGCAGTCCGGAGTGGCTCAGCAGGCTTTAACAACAGTGCCAAAAGTCCTGCGGAGAAAATTAATCTCTAACAGAGCCAGGTTACTGCAGAAAATAAACCAGGGGCTTCAGTGAAGTGCCTTTAGCAGTTGCAACTAATCTGCCTTCCTCCCTCTCTTCTGCCTTCCTGGCTGTGCGCTTGGCCCAAAATAATTTCTGATGTCTGGAAGCCCACGCCAGAATCACATCTCTTGTGTGGTTGAGCAGGTGGCAGAAGGTAAGATCATGAAGGGTTTTGTTCAAGATAGCGCTACAGAAAGGCTACAAAATTGGGCAGGCAGCTTATATCATTTTAACTTGATACAGTTAAAGTGAAAAGAAGAAATCTAGGTTCCATTTGGCATCGCTGGTCTTAGGGTGGAAGGTTGAGCAAGTCAGGGCGTATGTGACAGGACAAGAGGTGGTTGTACCAGCAAGAATACCCATGACCTTCAGTTGTGCCTCCAAGCTTCTGTTTCACAGAAAGCTCTAATTGCTTTGGTTTTGTAGAGTTATGAGCTACAGATAGACAAAAAGGCATCAGAGGGAAATCATTCAGTGGGCAGCCTGCTCTCTTCAGCTTTGTTCCATCTGCTAGTCTCCACTGAGAAGCCGAAAAGGCAGCCGCTGGGGAGCCCTGCTCTGCTGGCAATCACACAGCTCGGGATGAACCTTGTCTTCCAGCAGGAGATGGCTTTATTATTTCAAGGCTTTTTCAGCCTTCACAACCATTTGTTTTCTCCTAAGGCTTTAGTTTTCAAAATATGCTATAACCTCGCAGTGTAAATTTAAAGACCATCCAAAGTTAGATAACTTTAAGCTGCAGCGGAGGAGAAGAATGAAGCAGCAGCTATCAGTCTGTGCTGGATTTGGTAGCTTGGAGTGGCAGAAATAGTGAGGGTGTTTAAAGCAGTCAGCAAGGGGCTGTATTGAGAAGAATGCCTTTGATGACATATTTATTTCTCCCGAGGTCCTCCTTTCTGAGGACTTCTAATACCGAGTTGAAGTAGACCAGGCTGATCTGACTGATCTGACTTCAGGCTTTCTCTGTCATAGCTACAGCACAACCCCATCACACATGTTAAAGACAGCCTTCCTCTCCAGGGGACCTCTCATCTCCTGGATTCATACTCTTCAGAACTGAAATCAGAACAGAAGCAAATATTAGCCTCATTTTCACTTATAAAAATTTGAAAAATAAAAAAAGAAACTATTTGAGGCTTTTCCTCAGAAAGTGAAAATGACCGTGTTTTGGAATGGACCAAGGAACTGTGAAAGGAATCAATGATAAGAAGCAAGGAGTCAGAAATTGTTTTATTTTCATGTTTGAGATACAAAATTATTAAAAATTCTCCATCTGTGAATTCTAAAGTTCTGCAATATTTTACAGTCATCTGAGAAGTATGGAATGAAAATCCATGACAAATTTTACAGTTAGAATGAATAAACTGCAAGACAATGGTGGATGGCTCTTGTGTTAAGCTCTGGGATAAAAGAAGTGGAAGACACAGAACAGCTGTGGGCAGTGCAGTCAGTAACATCCCCTTGGCTCATAACGCCTGCAGGGAAGCCTTGTGCTGTGTGTGGGCTTCTTTGTGCAGGCTCACTCCACAGAAGCAGTCTTGTTGGCTGAGGGTGGGGATGCTGATCCGGGACCTGAAGAATTACAGGCAGCTGTAATTGGCCAAGGTCTCATGAAGGGCAGTGAATGGTGAATTTTGCTGTCCCCCTAGCCAAGGACAAAACAATTTGACCCCTTCTGACTGGGCAGTGGGGGTGATCTTTGGTGCATTTCTTAAGGATGCCAGGTGATGTAGCCAGGGCTCAGAGAACAGCCTGTGCCTGAAACCACCCTGAGATGCCTAAATTGGCAGCTTAGTCACACAGCCTTCCAGTGTTGTCAGCGCAGAGACACAGTGTGGCATAAATCTTCACATGAGCATGACCTAAGAACAGTTGTGAGGAATCCACACCTGAGCCCACAGTAGATAAGACTGGCTTGGCTGAACTTGCCAAAGGACCACTGGGAATTTGACACCACCACCAAGAAGTGGCTGCATGTGCTGGGAACAAGGTAAGAGCACACTCAGAATCCCCCCACACCTCTCATTTTGCGGTACCCAGGCGCAGTGATGCTGCAGTACAGTGTCAGCTCTACAGGTATCCCACCACAGCAGGGTTTCTCCAGGCCTGGTTCCTTTACTGAGATTTGTGAGCAGCCACTGGCAGTTAGTTGAAACAGACTTATCAATTTTGTCAAGTTTTTCACAATATAAAATAACTTTTTCCTTTGTATTTTATGCTAATAAATCCAGATCTCTTCTGGCAGCTAAGCATAGCTTCTTTCACTGAAATGTTTTTTCACGTGGAGCTGTCTGGTCCTCTGCCCCAGAAACATGCTCCTTTGTTCTCACTAGATGGAGGGCCAGGGCCATGAAAGCTGTAGCTTTTCTGATTCCTCCTGCTGCTGGTGAAATTGAGATGACTGCCACAGCAATCTAGCAAAGCTTTGCAGTGCATCCATGTTCTCAACAGATAAAGGGATGCATATTTATGAATCTGCTCAAGCCTGTAATACCCTCTGGGTAACAAAACATTGAGTAAAGGGAATGTATAAAAATGCCATGAAGTTGTAAAGATTTAGATGCAATGAAGATTTTATGAAATCCAGTTGTAGTGACTAAATTTCTCGATCTCATCTGCCTGGCTGATGCATCATTCATCCTTCCAGTAAGCTGCTGTATCTAATCTGTTTTCATTAGGGAGAGTAAGGACTGCCATTTGTTTTGATTTTCATTTTTTTCCAGTCATCATCCTGCAGTCCCAGTGCATGTAGCACTCACCAGTCCTGGTACCAGAAGCAAAGGAGCTAAGACCTTTCTTGAGCGATGCTTTCCAGTTGTACAAATGAGGACAGGTTAACCTCCTCAAGCCTTTCCGTGGCTTCGCCTTTCACTTCCCAGAAAGCTGTGTTCCCTTTGTCCTCTTTAAACATCTCTCTTTAATGTCAGGTCAGACTTCTCTGAGAACCATTTCCAAGACAGAAAATATAAACCCAGAGGTATGCTTTAGCCATCAAATACAACTTACAGCATTGTATTTATTAAATAAACTCATCTCCTTGCCTCTTATCAACTATGAAAGAAGCCAATTTATGCAAATGAATGCCCTTGGTTTTGACTCTGCTTAACAAACTTGCTCTGAGAACTGTTAAGTGGGACAGCACATTATTAGCGTTAATATTGAAAGAATCATGTTCAAACTGAAAAAAACCAACCAAACAAAAAAAGTACCAGGGAGCAAAGGCCGTGCCCTCCAAACGTGACATTACAGCATTATTCATTTGAAAGATAATTTTGAAATTCCCTTTTGAAGATATTCCCAGCCTGAGCTGCCTGGAAATTGTTAGAACTATCCCAAAACTTAGATAAAATGTATGACAACAAAGAGGAATGATTGACCTCCACAAAACATTCTCTACAGAAAGTGATAATAACCTTGAGAGGAGTCGTTGTACAGGAGTTTACATCTGCTGAGATCTGAAGCCCGGCACAAGAATCCAAGCACCCAGCTCATGTTGCTGGAAAGCAGATGGGCTTTGTCTGTGCTTTTCATGGTGTAGTTCACCAGAGCATTATGGAGCAGTAAATGGGATCCAGTGCTGAAAGCCACCTGGCAATAATGGAGAATATCCCTCAGAGAGTGCAAGTTTTTGGCATGCTCTCTGCCCTTTAAAAAGGGGAAAGCTGGCATCTAGTCCCTAGTGCCAGGCAGTTTTGGAATCCTAGGTATTGGAGTACCCCTTAGCACACTCTTTGACAGACTACATTCTCTTCATCCAACAGGGTACCTTTAGGTGTATAAAAGAAAGAAGAAAAAATATTGGAAATGTATAATATAAAAAATGTTATGCGGTCAGTAGCACTTCATACCTTGTCCTCCTTCAAACACCCACCAGCGAAATGGGAAAGCTGAGAAAGCAGAAACATTCTGTGTTCAGGTCTCTCTCATCCATCATGGAATGCTGTGAGAGTTACAGTAAACGAATATGAACATTTAATTTAAAAAAAAAGCAGAAGCTGTTGATTTATGTCCCAAGAATATTTTCATTGTTCATTTCTGTCAGGCTGCTTCCCAGTCTTCAGTTCCCTTTAGAACAGAAGAGTTTATTTTCCCCTGTCAACATACAAAGACAGCAAGACTGTCAGCGAATCCCCAGGGAAGGAAAAAGGCAATTACCTGAGTAACATCATTTTACATTTTTGTAGTGGAGATAAAGGCTTCTGGTGCCACAGGACCACAGCATGCTGCATAATGATGGAGCGTGAGCAACAGCAGGAGCTGTGTGCTGTGCCTCAGTTGCCATAGCAATGTGTGACACTGCTCTGAGTTACTCCAGCAAGCTCTCCATGCCATGCCCCTGGATGATCTGGCAGTTCAGGAAGACTGAGAGCAAGGAGCCTGCTCAGATCTGGAGACAGACCTCAGTTTTGAGGATTAGATAATGCCTAGCACAGATGTGAGTAATCGGCACACAAGTATGAATAAGAATCCAGAATGCTTCTAGTGAGGCCACCCAACAGGGATGTTGGATTACTCTTCAGCCTGCCAAAGACAGCCAGTTGTAAGGCTGGTGGGTGACCCTACTGGAGCTGTCATTCTAATCATAACTATTCATATTTAAGCCCAGACTAAACCAGCTCAGAAGCTTCTATGACTTTTGGGGGGTCACATTGATACTCACAGGACTGCAAAGAAATGTAAGTACCTAAAGGTTGCTCTTTGCTACCAAGTTAAGTCTTTGGACCATTTTTACTCAGAAGTGCAGCTCCAAGATGACTTGAACATGAGTAGCTCTTTGCAGGTGTTGGCTATTCCCTTTTCTCTTTTCATCATCAGCATGTCTCTGCTGCTCTGGGAGGGGTGAGAAGGAAGGGGCAACACTGCTGCCATTCTACATTCTCATCTGCTTGTGGTGCAGATGTTTTTTTCAGTGCCCAAGTCTTTGGCTGATGCAGTGAAGTTATCAGATATTTTGCAAAAGGTAAGGCATGTTTCAATTTCTTTGCGCTGTAGAGAAACATCCCCTCAACTTGAACCAAACTGTTGGAGACTTTGAAAGGAGAATGCTAACAAAGGTATAGTAGTATCAAAAAAGATCTTTTAGTTCTTGCAGGTGTTTTTATTTTTTTTTTTAATCTTGTGACTGAGATCTTAACAATTTTTGACTCTCTGCCATTTGCCATACTTTATAAATTTATATTTTTTAAAGTTCCTTGGCAAGTTAATGGGAAGATCAGTGAGGGAAAAGGGATTTTGAAACCTCTGCTGTCAGAGGTGACTGCAGTTCACTCCTTCCCCCAAAAGCTTTCACTGCCTATTAGTATTTTTATATGGGTACACAGAGCTGCCTGGAGTCCTAATAAACCTCTTGAGAATGCTGTACTGATAATCTCTGATTTAATTAGCACTGCACACATGAAAAGGTGAGGATCTGTGAATTCACAAATGACAATTAGCAAATAGATCTGTTTTATTCTTGAGAAGCACATGCTCAGTGAGTAGGAAAGTCACAAGTTTGGAAAAACTTTGATTGATTTGGGTTTCTCCATGAAGCACCTGACCAAAGGTTTTGGGAGCAGAGATTTCAGGGAGGGCATCCATTGCTTCTTGAGGGTGGTTACCCTGTGGGTGTGGAGTCACCTGCACCTCTGCCCTGGATGTTCCACATTCTCCCCTGACCAAGCACCTGGCTTCCGAAGTGGCACTCTGCAGTCTTGGATTTCTTTTTATCTTTCCTCTGCTTGTATCAGAAGGCTTTCCCCTCTCAGCATTTGCTTTCTGGAGTTGCAAGGTGGAACAGATGTTGTTGTTTCCTTCCTGTAAGCAAAGCTACCATGGCCTGCACACCTGCAGCCCATGCAGCCCGTGTCTAGAGCCTGCAGACCTCAGCCTGTGCTTAGAGCCTGCCCTTGCCTGGCAATCAACAATGTGACCTGGCCCAAGGGAGAATGCTTGCCTGTGAAGAAATGTCATTTACTCTTCAGAAAATGTGCAATAAATGCTAACTCTGTAACCAAGATGTGCTTGGAATGCTGCTCAGAGAATGCTTTGGTTAATAGCTTACTGATTTCATTAGCAACGATTTCCTGCCTCCCTTGTGCTGGTGTTACAACAGAGTCAGGCATTCAAATAATCCTGGTGGTTTAGTTGGTGTGAATTGCTGTATATTTTAGATCTGTTCTAATGCAGCTTTGTTCCCAAACCCAAAAAAATCGCTGAAATGTGGCACAATAGAACTCCATAATCAGACAGAGCTACTAGGCATGCAGTCAGTCACAACACTGAGCTCTGACACCAACACACCTATTACAAGTCATCTCCTGAGGTGGGTCTTCTGCTTGAAAAAGAAGCCATTTGGCAACTGAGTGCTTCACAGGTGTGAAATCAGCCAGATCTGAGGTTCAATGCCACCTGCTCAGAGGCAGGGCTGTAGATGGCCTGGAGAGCGAGGCAAGACACTGCAGGAGAAAGGAGGGGTGGGCAGTTATGGGAAGTTATAGGAAGATTAAGAACAGCTGAGAGCAATTAAGTTGAGATGGAGAATGTAGGAGGAGGGACAGAGAACTGTTATGGATGATCAGAGCTGTCAAAGCTTTAGACTGAACATATTTGGTTGAAAATATTTACTACAGTCTGCTGCTTTTGGTGTAACTGAGCTGGATTATTCTTTGATTTGTGTGAACGTTTAAGGAACCCCACAGGATCTGGAAGGGTGTGCATTTGTTCATGAGGGATGAATAAGGTGCAGCCTGGGTTGTTTGACTGAAAAGAGGCTTCATGTTCTACCTAGGCCTTTCCCTGGAAAAGCAGTGATGGAAAAGGCTTCATTTTGTTGCCCAAAATCATAGTGCTTGGGTAGGGTGGGCAAGTGCAGGAATTGATATTATCCCACTCCAGGACTGGAATACAGTTAATAAGCTGGGAAAATACTTACTGGCAGGTTTTCTTTTTTTTTTTTTAATTGCTATTATTAGTCCAGAATTTGCATTGCAGAAACTCAGATTCACAGACTGGTAAGAGCTGGAAGGGATTTCTGTAGACCATCTGGTCCAACCCCCATGCTAAAGCAGGATCACCTGGATTGTGTTGCACAGGAATGTGTCCAGGTGGGTGACAAAAATGTGATCTTGCACTTAGTTATTGTCTCATGAGTATCCAGGTGTTTTGGAGGAAAATTATGGAGGTGGAAACTGGGCTTATTTCAGCTTTTCTGAAAAAGCCCCTAGCTGACGTGTAGCACCAAATACTTGTTCAGATAGAGTGCAGCATAGCAGTTACTGAGATGGTCTATTTATGGATTTAGAATGCCAAAGATAATTTATATCCTTGTACTCTGCATATTTAAGAGAAACTTAAGTTGACAAAGCCTGTGAAAAAAAATCAAATTGTGTTTCTCTGTTGGTGGAATAGCCCTTGAAGAGACAGAATGTTCCCAGAAGATGCTTAAAACAAACATGCAAACAGAACTCTAAATTAGGACCAAGGCAAGAGTTCAAGTGCTTTATTTTCTTTCTGAGACAGGCAGCTTAACTGTTTGCTTCAAAGATGCAGATCAAATAAATCCCTAAAGTTCCATTGCCTTGCTGAATTGCTGTCCAGAGCATGACTCTGGCTGCACTGAGGTACAGTGAGGTCCCACGGGGTCCTCTTCAAACACTGCAAAAAGCGGTGCTGACATCAATGGGCACCACATGGCGTGGCCTCAGCGTTATCAATGATATGAAGGAAGTGTTTGTGATAGAGAGTGTCAGGATGGATGCAGAAGCCTTGGCCCAGTCAGCCTTGCAGCAGCAGTGCTCTAGAGGCAGGGCTGTGGGCTCTGCTCAGCATAGAAGCTGAGTCCTGTTAAGGCTTGTCTCTGAAAAGCCTTGGGGACTTTGGGGGGCTGCCAGACATGAGAAATGAAAATACTCATGACTGGTGCTGGCTAATTGGGTTGGACTTTTCAGAGCTTGTCTCTGAGGTGGGTGAGGCTGCACTGGAATTAGATCTGCCTCTGCCATGCCTTTCTCCCCTCACACAGCACAGGCTCCAGGCAAAACTGGCTTTAACTTGTCCCCAGACACAATGCCCTGCTCTACACCCATCCCAGGAAATGCAGTGACTGGGTGCTGAAACTGCAGATGAGCTCAGCAGGGTACACAGAGGTATGGGCAGAGCAGGGCCACTTGGCAATAGTGCTGCAGGGTTTGCCATCTCCAGAAGTTCTCTGGCAGTTGGGCAGTGGTGGAAGAACTTGAACTTTATAGCCTTAAGCACTGACTGAAGTAACAGGGCATCTACTTCACTCTTCAGAAGATGGTCCCACATGGCAGCCTCCCTTCCAAGCCCCAGGATAACAGAGTACAGCCAAGATATGATCAGGGTATTAGAGACATTACTGCACCTTAGGCTCATTACAGGATGGTTACTGTGGAGCTGGGCAGCAGCACACGGGCAGGAACTAGACACATGTTAAAATAAAGCAGTACAATGCTAAAGAAAAGTACATGACATGAGAAAAGAAATGACTTGAAAAGAAATCTCTCCAACTTCCACTTGCTGAAGATTCTTAAAGCAGGTTGAATTGCACCTGAGTCTGTACCCTGATGGTAATTGCTGAATGATCTCTCCTTGTCCTTGTCTTGACCTAAGAGCCTTTGGCTGTATTTTCTCTCTCCTGTCAGGCTGAGGAGAGGAGTGATAGAGTGGTGTGGTGGTTTGAGCTCTGAGTTTAGGAGCTCAAATGATAATAGATATAAATTCCTCCCCCAGCCCTTCTCCCTTTTTTCTCAGCAGGGTGGAGAGAGAGAGAAGAAGAAGAGGAAAAAAAAAAAAAAACAAACTCGTGAAAGAAATATTCTGAAGTCAGTTTGGAAGTAGTAGGAGTAATTTTTTTTTCTTTTTTCACAAAAGGGAAAGGAAAAAAAATCACTAATTTTTTACATAAATATATATATATATATATCAGTAACAGGGGGGGTTCACAGAGGTGAGGGATGAGGGTAAGTGGGAAGAAAAATATAAAAAACCAAGCCTGGATGGCCTTGTGTTCCCCTGGATGTCGGTGGATTCAGTTGAGAGAAAGGGCCCCAGCCACGTGGTCCGGTGCAGGAGACAGTGACAGCAACAGCAGCAGGAAGTCCTCTCAAGCAGACGAGGCAGGAAAAAAGGGAAGAGCAGCAAGCTGTCCCCCCTTTTTATAGGCTTGCTGGGCAGGAAGGGGAAGTGGAATAGACCACCTCTGAGTCAGGGGACCACCTTCTCCCAGCAGGGGAGGGGCCAAGCCCTCCCCAGATTAAATTTCTTTTGTCCACCTGGGGCTGCTTTCTTCTCAGCCCCATCCAGGATGGGTGTGCCCCAGCACAGTCCACCCCTCTATTTCACTTCCACTTTCCTGTCACAGTTTCTTTATCCAGTCATGAGTTGTGGTATTAGAGTTCATGTTGTGAGTCTCTCTTTATCCCAGCTGTGTCTCTCTCTCTCAGGGCAGTCTCTCTCTATCCCAGCTGTGTCTCTCTCTCTCTCTCAGGGCAGTCTCTCTCTCTCTGATGCCAGTTGATGCAGGTGGTGCTTGAGCTGGGCAGGAACGTGGAGAAGAATAAGAGAGAACAGGAAACCATCTTCACCTCTGAAGGGGAGTCAGGAACAGTCTATTACTGCATGGGAAAGCAGGAGCAGGTGTAGGCGAGATGATGCAGAAGTCCTTTCGAGCTGATGCTTGTGTGCGGTGGGTTCGTGCTGGATCCTGGACGCCAGGTTGTTATCAAACTAGGAGAGAAAACTTACAACGACTTATAACTATTATACAGTGATTACATGACATTAATTGGTGTTACCTTCAGAGGCTATACCTTTTCAGCCAACGTCACGTTTCGTTGTGGCACACACTGAATATCCCCAGTCTCTAGCATGACCCAGTATGTGTGACCAGGCCCCTCAGCAGAGACCACCCCTCAGGTTGGTTTGCCCCCACCAACAGCAGGGAAAACCCATACTGATTTTCCTAGTAGGTTTTTCTCATTGATCACAGGAACTCCATCTCCATCCACTGTTTGCAGCAGGTTGGACTGGGCAGGACCAGCTCGGTTTACAGACCCTCTGCTATTGACTAACCAAGTGGCTAGGTGTCTTTCCCAGTTCCTAAAAGGTTCCACCCCCCATGGCTTTTAGGGTGGTCTTCAACAAGCCATTGTAGCGTTCAACCTTCCCTGCAGCTGGTGCATGATATGGGATATGGTAAATCCATTCAATCCCATGTTCCTTTGCCCAGTCCCTTGTGAGATGGTTCTTGAAGTGGGTTCCATTGTCCGACTCGATCCTCTCTGGGGTGCCATGTCTCCACAGGACGTGTCTCTCCAGGCCCAGAATGGTGTTGCGGAGGTGGCATGAGGTACTGGGTAGGTTTCCAGCCACCCTGTACTTGCCTCCACCATGGTCAGTATGTACTGCTTGCCACTGTGAGATCGAGGAAGGGTGATGTAGTCGATCTGCCAGGCCTCTCCGTACTTATACTTTGACCATCTCCCCCCATACCATAAAGGCTTCATGCGCTTAGCCTGCTTTATGGCAGCACAGATGTCACACTCATGAATAACCTGGGAGATGGCTTCCATGGATATGTCCACTGACCTGTCCCGATCCCACCGGTATGTGGCATCTCTCCCTTGGTGACCTGAAGTGTCATGGGCCCAGCGAGCTAGGAATAGCTCACCCTTGTGTTCCCAGTCCAAGTCTATCTGGGAGATTTTAGCAGCCAGATCTGCTTGGTGGTTGTGCTGGTGTTCCTCAGTGGCTCTGCTTTTGGGAATGTGTGCATCGATGTGCCGTACCTTTATTGGCAGCTTGTCCGGATGGGCAGCAATGTCTTGCCACAGGTCTGCGGCCCAGATAGCCTTTCCTTTCCTCTGCCATCCGTTCTTCTTCCATTCCTTCAGCCACCCCCATAAGGCATTTGCCACCATCCAGGAGTCAGTATATAGGTAAAGCACCGGCCAGTTCTCCCGTTTTGCTATATCCAGGGCCATCTGGACAGCTTTTACCTCTGCATACTGACTGGATTCGCCTTCTCTGTCCCTTGCTTCTGCCACTTGCCTTGTTGGGCTCCAGACAGCTGCCTTCCATCTCCGCTTGCTCCCTACAAGACGGCAAGATCCATCTGTGAATAGAGCATAGCCCTTTTCGTTATCAGGGAGGTCATTATATGGGGGAGCTTCCTCAGCACGGGTCACTGTCTTCTGTGGTGGCATCCCAAAGTCAGCACCCTCTGGCCAGTTGGTGATCACTTCTACTATGCCAGGGCGTTCAAAGTTCCCCATTCGAGCTCGCTGAGTTATCAGGGCCATCCATTTACTCCAGGTGGCATCTGTGGCATGATGTGGGGTTGAGCCCCTCCCTTTAAACATCCAAGTCAGGACTGGAAGCCTTGGAGCTAAAAGGAGTGGTGACTCGGTCCCAATTACCTCAGAAGCAGCTCGGACTCCCTCATAGGCAGCTAGGATCTCCTTTTTTGTTGCAGTGTAGTTGGCCTCAGAACCTTTGTACCCCTTACTCCAGAAACCTAGGGGCCTGCCCCTTGTCTCACCAGGAGCTTTCTGCCACAAACTCCATGTAGGACCACTCTCACCAGCCGCAGTATACAGCACATTCTTGATCTCTGGCCCACTTCGAACAGATCCCAGAGCCATAGCATGGACCACTTCTCGTTTTATCTGGTCAAATGCTACCTGTTGCTCAGATCCCCACACAAAACTATTTTTCTTCCATGTTACATGGAAGAGGGGTTTCACTATTTGACTATACCCGGGAATGTGCATTTTCCAGAAGCCCACAAGCCCCAAGAAGGATTGTGTCTCTTTCTTACGAGTGAGTTGCACCATAGTGGCTACCTTATTCACCACATCCTGAGGGATGTGGCGACGGCCATCTTGCCATCGAACTCCCAGAAACTGGATCTCTCTGGCAGGCCCTTTTACCTTGCTTCTCTTTATGGCAAAGCCAGCCTCCAACAGGATATCGATTATCCTCTTACCCTTCTCATAGACCTTCTCTGCTGTCTCACCCCATACAATGATGTCATCAATGAACTGCAGGTGCTCAGGGGCTCCACCCTTCTCCAGTGCAGTTTGGATCACTTCATGGCAGATGGTAGAACTGTGTTTCCACCCCTGGGGGAGACGATTCCATTGATATTGGACACCTCTCCAGGTGAAAGCAAACTGTGGCCTACATTCTTCTGCAATGGGAATGGAGAAGAAAGCATTAGCAATGTCTATTGTGGCATACCACTTGGCTGCCTTTGATTCCAGTTCGTACTGGAGCTCCAGCATGTCTGGCACAGCAGCACTCATCGGAGGAGTCACTTCATTCAGGCCACGGTAGTCCACAGTCAATCTCTATTCCCCGTTTGCCTTCCACACTGGCCATATTGGGCTGTTGAAAGGTGAATGAGCTTTGCTGATTACCTTCTGGCTCTCCAGTCGTCGAATCAGTTAATGTATGGGGTGCAGAGAGTCTTGGTTGGTCCTGTATTGCCTGCAATGCACTATGCGAGAAGCAATTGGTAACTTCAAATCCTGCACCTTATGGCTGCCAACTACGGAGGAGTCATCTGACAGCTCAGGCATGGCAGACAGCTGTTCCCTGTCTGCAGTCCCTACAGCTGCTACCCCAAATGCCCACTTGTGCCCCTTAGGGTCCTTAAAACATCCTTCCCGCAGAAAGTCAATGCCAAGAATGCAAGGTGCATCCGGACCAGTCACTATGGTGTGTTTTCCCCACTCCTTCCCAGTCAGGCTTATCTCAGCCTGCAGTACAGTCAGATCTTGTGAGCCCCCTGTGATCCCTTGAATGGTTATGGGCTCGGTCCCTCTGTAGCTTGATAGTATTAGGGTGCATTGGGCCCCTGTGTCCACCAGAGTTCGGTACTTCAGGGCTTCTGAAGTGCCAGGCCATTTCACAAACACATCCCAGTACGCTCTGTTGTCCCTGACCTCCGCCTGGCAGGGCACCTCTAATGCTGGCGGCGATGCCCACATTTGTCACAGGGCCCTGTGTTACTGGGAGAAGGGTCTCTTGAACGGGAGGAACCAACCTGGTAAACTGGGGCTGCCCTTCTCCTGGGCGAGTTATTCCCATTGGGGCCACCTTGCAGTTCCCGTACTCTGGCCCAGAGTGCAGAGGTGGGTTGGCCATCCCAGCGGTTCATGTTTTCCCCATGGTCACAGAGAGCTCTCCACAGAGCCATCCTTGACATCACCTAATTAGCTTGGGGTGATCTCCTAGGGGGAGGAGAATGACGTTTATTTCTGATGGCTGAAACATGGATCCATTCTGATGGGTAAGGTGAAGGGGGAGAAAAGGTGTCATCCCCTTCCTTCAGTTCAGGTTTGGAGGCCTTAATCTCTTTGATGATGTCTTTAGTCATAGCCTCTATGGCTGAGATTATGGGCCTGTGACTGAAACTGTCCTCATATTCCCTCAGGTCACTAGCAAACTCACCCACAGTTTTAGGACTTCCATCCTGTCCAGTCAGGAGCATCCCTCCTAGCGTGTGTGCATATCTTTGAGGGACACCCTGGGTGAGTTTCTTTACTAAGGACCGTTTCATGGGCACCTGATCTGGGTCCAAGGGGAGCTGGCCATTTCCATAGATGATATCCAGCACAGCCATCTGTCTCAGGTACTGAATGCCCTGTTCCATAGCCGTCCATTTAATTGGGGCCCAAGGCAAATCCTCTCTGGTAGGGTACCTGCGCTTTATAGCATTAGTAATCCGGGCCCAGAGAGTGTGTGTTCCATCGAGTTTTGCTAATTCTTTATCCAGACTGGCATCATGAGACAGGGAGCCTAGAAGCTTTGCCTCCCTCTTATCTAGATCTACAGTTTCTGCACCCTCATCCCAACATTTTAGGGTCCAGTTTAGTATTGTCTCACCCTCTCTCCGTGCGTAGTCCAGACGAGTTTGCCTTAATTCTTTTCTGGGCAGAGATGTGATGGTTATGATCTCCTGATCTGAGTCCTCTCCATCTGCTGGTGGGTTCTGAGATGTGCTGGGTCCTGCTGAGGTGCCTTCTTCACCATCCGTATTTGGAGCTGATTTTTGCATCTTTTTCCTGCGTGTGGTAACTGGTGCTAGGGAAACTACAGGTGGAGGGGCATCAGGGGTTATGTGTGAAGCTGTTGGTGGGGGGTCAAACCCGCGGGGCTGGGCCTCAGGTTTGGCCAGCCTCCATCGGGCTGGACAGCATTCACAGCAGCCAGACCCCTCCCTCCTATTTTCATAAACATTATCACAGTGCCTACAGTGCTTACAGCTCTCCGCCTTTGGGCCATTAAGGCTTACAAAAGAATTCCCTAAACCGATTGTCCCTCCACAGATAGCTCTTAATGGGTTGGGGCACCCCCTTCCCCACATGGCCAGAGCAAGTATGATTATCAAGATTACATTTAAACCTACAGAGCATATTTTTACATAGTCCCATTCTCCTTCAGCAATATTTTTATCCACACGTTTAGTTTCATAATAGGTTTCAGAGAAATTCTTTATGTCAGAAAAGTTTGAGAAGTGCCCACCGCCAGTAGGATTGATGGAATTCAAAAGGTACATGCAAAACTGCATTGGCAGAGTTTTTATCCAGTCAAGCAGCATCTCTATAATTAACCAAAGCACACGGTAAGTCAGTAGTTTATACACATGCGTCCAAAAGATCCAGCCAACAGCCCATCCAAAAACTTGAACCATAAGAATCTGTAAAATTACCATCTCTACTTCCAAACCCTTCTTTCCCAATCAGGTGTTATTTTCAAGCAAAAGAAAAAATATTATTTCCCAAGCCCCACGTTGGGCACCAAAAGAAATATTGTGGTGGTTTGAGCTCTGAGTTTAGGAGCTCAAATGATAATAGATATAAATTCCTCCCCCAGCCCTTCTCCCTTTTTTCTCAGCAGGGTGGAGAGAGAGAGAGAAGAAGAAGAGAAAAAAAAAAAACAAAACTCGTGAAAGAAATATTCTGAAGTCAGTTTGGAAGTAGGAGGAATAATTTTTTTTTCTTTTTTCACAAAAGGGAAAGGAAAAAAATTACTAATTTTTTACATATATATATATATATCTATCAGTAATAAGGGGGGTTCACAGAGGTGAGGGATGAGGGTAAGTGGGAAGAAAAATATACAAAACCAAGCCTGGATGGCCTTGTGTTCCTCTGGATGTCGGTGGATTCAGTTGAGAGAAAGGGCCTCAGCCACGTGGTCCGGTGCAGGAGACAGTGACAGCAACAGCAGAAGGAAATCCTCTCAAGCAGACGAGGCAGGAAAAAAGGGAAGAGCAGCAAGCTGTCCCCCCTTTTTATAGGCTTGCTGGGCAGGAAGGGGAAGTGGAATAGACCACCTCTGAGTCAGGGGACCACCTTCTCCCAGCAGGGGAGGGGCCAAGCCCTCCCCAGATTAAATTTCTTTTGTCCACCTGGGGCTGCTTTCTTCTCAGCCCCATCCAGGATGGGTGTGCCCCAGCACAAGTGGCTTGGGTGGGCATCTTGCATCCATCCAGCATCAATCCACATGACACCGTGACTGGGCTTTGGTAGCTGGGGACAGAGATCAGGAAATTCCAATCTGGTACCTAATAGCTTTTATTCAAACTATTTTTAGAATCAATTTTATTTCTTACTTTTTTCCCAAATAAACATGTTCAGTTTCAGGTTTGACTGCAGTGTACTTACAGCAGGAGAAATAAATAATTCAGTTGCTCTTTCTAAAAATATAATGAGTTGATGAGTCAGAGAAGAATTTCATTTTCCCAAATGTTAAGGCTGGCAGATTTGGATTATCATGATCAGTGTGTCTAACCCTGTCATATCTTAGGACTCTGCCTGGTAATTCTCACATCAGTTTGCAATTCAGCCAGCAGATTGTTCAGACGAGGCAAACAAAGGGCCCAGCCCATATCTCTGCGTTTTGCTGAATGTTTCTTCTTGGGTCAACTTCTGGTGATCCAAAATGTAAGGCAATTAACATTTACACTGGCCTGGGTTCTGACAACTAGGAGCACATTGTTAAATCCTCATACATAGTGGGGAAGCACTGCTACATTGAAGGCAAGGAAGCATTTCTATTTATGGAAACCCAAGTCTCACCAAGAGCCTGTATCAGCCATGTGAAATGTGAAAATAGAAAAGGAAGCAGCTGGGATAAAGTGAAAAGACATGAACTAATCCAACTCCAGACTGCAGCAAGGACTGTCATGAAAAAAGAAACTGTCAACCAAAACCCAGCAACACATATAGCAGAAGATCAATGTTTTATTGACTGGGAACTGGCTGCTCTGTGCTCCTTGGGCATCAGTGTTAGGATCCAGTAGAGACACGTGGCTGCCCAGCTTCTGATGACACAGTCTGTGTCTGCGAAGCACTGCTAAGGCCTCACCGTTAGCCATGTGCCATAGAGACTTCATACAGCCCTCCTTGGTTCTTGGGAAATGAAGCACCCATGTTTAAGCTTCTAACAGCAGAGTGCAGTGTCTTACAAGGAGAAACCTGCTCAGGTGGGATTGGAAATAGCTGCAATACTTTTCTGTGTGATTTTCTTAGCCATGGGACTGTTGAAGTGTTCTGTGTAAGCAGTTGGCAACTACGATAGAATGAGCCTGCTGCTGGAATGACTAAATAACTCTTGCACCTTTTCCATGGTTGTCTTACTGCAGAGCTAGGAGGCGCATTGCTGTGGAGCAGGAACAATGCGGCTGTGCACAGAGCTATGGAGCAGAGCCACACTTGTGGCAGAGGACATCCTCCTGCCAGGTGAGGAACTGCTGCCCCAGCAGTGGGGCTGAGCATTTCCCGCAGCGGAAGCACTCCTCATGCCAGTGCCACTCCTCAAAGGAGATAAATCTGGGACCTCCGAGAGCTGGAAGAGATGATGAGAAAGAAGATGTGAACCCAATATTACTGGACCGGATTGTGTCTGGGGTGCCTAGCCCCTTTAGAAGGTGAGACTCACCTGTAACAAGTTTCTTGCAAGCAGCACACTTCTTAGCATACAATTTGCTGAAGCAGTCCACACAGTATGGAAAGTTATCTTTGGAAATAAACCTTTGTCCACACAGCTGGGTTTGGCACCCAGCACACACAAAGCATTCTTTATGCCAGGGCTGGTCCTGGTAGGTCACTCCCCCCGAAGTTATGACCTAATGTATTGACAAACAAGGACAGAGCAAAGAAACAAAGGTGTGAAAGATTATCCTGTCCTTCCACTTGTTTTCTCTCTTCCCATATGCATGACAGAGTGTGGTCACATCAAATGTTTTTCATCTGGAATGTTGACTGACTGCAGTTAAGATGAACGTATCACATGTGAGTATTTTCATAGATTCATAGTATGGGTTGGGTTGGAAGGGACCTTAAAAGATCATCCAGTCCCAACCCCCTGCCATAGACAGGGACAGCTTCCACTAGACCAGGTTGCTCAAAGCCTCATCCATTCTGGCCCAGGGAGGGAGCATCCACAAGGGAGGGTGTCTCACCACCCTCACTGTCAAGAATTTATTTCTCATATCTAGTGTGTATGTAAAATATACTGGAAAAAGTTGGAAAGGGAGGAGCTTTTATCAAGACAAAATTGGGGATTACAGGAGCCAGGGGATTTACGTAACCATCAGTGAAAATGTCAGCTTTTGCTAAACCCACCAGCAATAGTAGAAGAACCCCAAAGCATGTGTTTTGGTCAGTAAGTTTATTTTGAATATAATAATGTTTAAATTAATGTTAACTAGCAGGGCCAGCAGACACTGTTGACCTGGCTTTTGGTGACCCATGCTAAAAGCAGGACTGCTGTTAGTTCACAGAGATTCCATATGACTTAGCTCCTTCCCCAGCAGCAGTATTGCCTCCTCAGGGCAATTCTTCCTTTGGAGGTGGTTAATTACCTTTTTGCAAGAGTAGCAATGGTGAGCAAATTGCTTCTCAAAGCAGGGCAGGCAGTAATTCTCCTTGTCTTTGGTGATCAGAGGCTTTGTCCCCAGTGGCTGCCGGCAATGCTGACAAACGAAGCAGGATTCGTGCCAGGAGCTTCCCTGAAAGTCCATTTTGCGGGACCCTGCAAAATCCCAAAAGAAGCAATACTCCCAGATACAGTCTTGTACCAGAGGGTTCAAACCTTGGCAGTGCTCTTGTTTTTAATCTCCTACCTCAGCACTGGATTACCCAGGGAAGCACTTATCCCAGTGTAGTGGAGTCTCTAAGTGTGCACTTGAGATGTCAAGAGCAGCTTCAGCACCCCACGATCACCTGCAAAGCAACGTTCTGAATTGCCTGAGTATGAGCTTTGGAGCCTGCCCTTGTATGACTGCTCCAGGGCTCTGTGCTCCCCTCAGGCCACCCAGCTCAGTGACAATGGTCAGGTACACAGCACTTCCAGATGTTAAAATTTGTTGCATATTTAGTACATCTATTACTGTCCTGTCTTTTGTCTGCCTTGAACTGTTTCCTTCACTTCTAGCTGCATTATTTCTCTTATTCAGCTGAAGCTGGCAAGTTTTAAGAAGTCAGCATCTTCCTGTGACAAAGTGTGGGGCCCTGCCTCGTCTTGCAGCTCAGCATTTCTCTTTGAGAGCAGCACAGAGGAGAAGTAGTCCCTGAACACTGTTCTGAAAGGCAAGGGTCTGGCAGATTGGTTGTTATTCAAGGCTGTGATTACAATTAAAAGCGCAGTTCCCTTTCCCACTGAAGAATCCTTGCTGTCTTACCAGGCATGATGGTCTTCTGGCAGTGGAAACACCTGGATGAATACTCATCAGAATAGCACTCAGTACACAGCAAGACCTCATCCTTGGCAGCAAAGGGTTTCTCCACCAGTGACAGACTGCATTTGGCACACTTGAAGCATCTCTCATGCCAGTGGTGGCCTTTATAGGACAGATCCTTGGAGAAAGCAATTCCATGTGAATTTCTTTACAGTGTTTTTAGCCCTCACTCCTCCCAGAAATGAAGTGAAACATGGAGAGCATTGGAATAGTGGCTGGAAGAGATGCCACGTGTCCAGGGGCAGGTGTGCTCAGCAGTGACACAGGTACTCAGGGTCACTCTGTTTTGTAGGTCTCCTCCAGAGGGGATTAGGAGCTGCTTTGGCACAAGCAGTTGTCCTTCCTTATGTTACATGAGAGATGTTTTTATTGGAAGAATCGTTTTATATTTCACAGTTGGCTTTCAGCTGTAAACAGGTCATCAACATGAATACTGTGCCCAGGCCACCTGACACAAAGTACCTTCTGTACCCACTTTGAAATCAACCTCGTGGATTTTTAAAATCACAACTTTTTCTTCCAGCTGACACTACAGAACCCTACAGAAAGATCATACTATTGCAGAAAGCAGGCAATTAAAATCTTGTTGAGAGCAAAGTGATTCTCAGGAAGATTATTAAAAAACTGTAGCTTTTGTTTACACCTGTGGCAGTTTAGCCTGGGTGCCCCCTGCCACTGCCGCATGAGATACACCTCTGGTGTCCTGGGTGCCCACCC